>NC_088863.1:28334245-28700495 GCF_032884065.1 Artemia franciscana | reverse complement strand
CTTTTGTGTTTAGTTTTATCCTTTTTTCATTTCTTTCGTCTTTTTCTTTGCCTGTAATACGGTATTTAAAAAAAAGAAAGAAAGAAAAAAAGACAGGACTTTTGTTCCATATTGATTCACTTTAATAAAAGTATACTTCTTCTAGTTCTCGTACTCGACGTTCTCAGCCGAAATATATGTTAGTTTTCACCGTCTTTTCTGTTGCATAATCAGCAATCGTCATCAACGTATGAAAAATATCACACCAAGGATTGAAAAAAAAAATACCATGGAATAAACACAATTTGACGTGCTTGGACACGAGGAAGGAGGTCAGAGCCGAATATCCTCCTCTGAAACAAATTGTGACCCAAATATGCCTCTGATCAGTTGCTCCATCCAGTTCCAAGGACAGCCCCGAAATATTTCGAAGATTTTGACAGGTATGCATAAATGCAATTTGGAGCTCAATCTTTCCCTAGTAAAACTAAAGAGAAACAAACGAGCATATTGAACCATTTAAATTACATTTTCATACCTTTGTTTTCCTCCTAGCAATTCATAACAACGCACAAGTTTTCTTATTACAAAATTTTGAATTAAAATTGAATAGTTGGGTGCATCAATTCTTAGCTCATCTTAGAAAAAGCCCAAACAGATAGTCCGATTGAGTGAGAGGCAATTCTGACATTAACCCCCCCCCCTTATTGGGACTGTCTAAAAATGATGTTAGTTCATTTGTTAATAAATATGTCTATCTATTATCCGTCCATGCGCCATTGCTAGGGCAATGCTAGATCTTATTACAAATGTTGTTTTTTTTTTTCGCTACATACAATACAATACGATAACAAACAATAACAATGCATATACAATAACAAACGAGAGTTATCTGCCATGTGGCCTAAGACAATATAATTGCTTTTTACAGTGTAAGAGACAGAGAAAAGAAAAAAAGAAAACAAAAGGGTATCTTTGCTAAAAATAAAGAAAAAACAAAAGTCCAGATGAAAATGTGGTAGACCCGACAGATATAGTATTCATATATAATGCCTGGATTAAATATGAACAGGAAGTTCAATAAATGAATAAAAAAACGAAAAAAATAAAAAAAATGAATACAAAAATAAATGAATAAAAAATACGAAATAAAAAAACGAAAGATTAGTTGAGCTATTAGTGCCGAAAGACTCGATATTAAAGAATTTCAATAGAGAAAGGGTCCTAGACTTCCCACAATAATAAAAAGAAAACTGACTTGTGCTTGATTAATTTTATATTTACATATACAAGCCTTATCCGGGCTTCAATCTTACATGGCATTGGCTTAGAAGTGGTTACCAGCTAGGCAAAAAAAAAAATTCATCAAGCTTTTAAACTTACAAATCTTCCTTTAGTTCAAGCTCGCGTCTTCTGATAGAGCCCAAGCAACAGGCTTGTGCCAAGCTGAGGACATGAGTGCGTTTTCTATCAATCAGGGAACGGCGATAGGCAATCTATATTCAGGTTTATCTGATTTATAGGCTCCTTTTTGAGCCTTTGGCATCGAAAGACTGCTGAAACTCAAGCAAAGAATGGACAAACGTAGGCTAAAGGCTGTCTTTCCTGAAGTTTAAAAACTTCAAACCTACACTCTTTTCTATTTTGGAAAAGGGAGAATTCATTTCTGCTCAAGAAATTTAGATTGAAACTAATCATTGCTGCTACAATTTCCTGTGAACTATATTTATCAACACCACTACCCACTCCTGAAATAAGAATTAAATCTATGGCAGCCCGAAATAGAAGAGGCCATTTCAGAATTCACATAAATTTATTACTCACTAAAATAAAGTCTATATGAAAAACTGAGGTGGCATTACTATATGTCATTTACACCAGATTTCTGGCGATGAACTAAATAAAGAAAAAAAAAATACAAAGAAAACTGCATAAATATACATTACTAATGTGTACTATATAATTAATAAGAATATTTCTTACAATCTGACAATTTTCAATAAACACAAGAAAAGTGACACTAATTCTATCGATTTTTATCAGATTTTGATCTTTGAGCGGTTAATTACACCATGCGCATCAACATTTTCGGATTTATTAGGAACAACATGATTGTACAAGATATTCTTCTCAGTATTTCTAATAAATTCCATAAAAATATTACAACCACTTAGAATTCGACAAGCAGATAAAGCCTACAATTACGGTTCTATTCTGAACAACTAAACAACCTAATTTCTGAATGTTTCCTCTTGTTTGGGTTGACTTGTACTGGGCATAGTTTTTGCATTATTACCGCGTTTCAGGTATTTTGTCAAGTTTCGAAAGATTACACAAAATGGGCCTACATCAAATATAAGATTTGTCAATGAAAGTTTAAAACAATATTAGCAACTCCGAAAAAAAAAAGATTAATAGACAAACATCTAGCTGATGTATTCCCAAAAAGCAAAAACATAGGAAAAAGCTAAGAAAATCTTGAAAAACAGGGAAAATAACATTTTTGTATGATAGCAATGATGTGTCTCCTTTTTTTCTTCTTTATCCCATGGGTGATGATATTGACCGGCAAGCGGGCTTATTTGACCGAAAATTAAAATTTCTATGTATCTTTTTAAGTCTTGAAAGAGATTCATCCACAAAACTATTTCTGTCGGCCATTTTGTGTCACAAAACAGTAATTTGGACTGAAATATCGTAACAATGCCAGAGATTGTAAGTTCCAAAATAGTCAATTGATCTGTAATGGCCAAAAAACATTAGCCGTAGGTTTTTAGTCTTCCGTCTTGGAAACCAAGGAAAGTTATATTTGAGCAAGGATATTAAATTCTTTATGGGTAGTAGGCTACTCCTCTTCATTTATTCCGTTTTATCCCCAGGGGTGATCGTGTTAAACCAGTGGTTATAAAATATCGTTAGAGGTTTCAAATAAATAAAAATTAAAAGTTCTAATATTTTGTTTTAGTCACGAAAGGGATTGCACCACAGAAAGGCTCCATTTTCTATCATTTTATACCCCAAAACAACTAATTTGACCCATATAAGGTCTAAATATCAACAAGTGAAGATTCTGAGATAATTATTTGATTCAAAACTTTTAAGTAGCCATACATAAAATCTATCCCTTTCCAAAATCTTCTAGGAAATAAATTTCTTGAAGTTTTTCATATTAATCATTCTATTTCAAACCATATTTAACATAAGTGAATAAGTGAAGCTAGGAATAAATTCATTTTAATGATCAGTTTAGAAGCTTTGTACAGTATGCCAATTTAAGGCTGCAACCGTCAGTCGATAATTGTCCAATAAAAGTCTTCACGCATGCCATTTTTAGTCCACTTTTATAATTGATTGATAGTTTGGTTTCGGAGTAACAGACGAAGTAGAATAACCATTTGTAAATTCGAATAACAACAGTCCATTCTAAAAACAACTTCACTTCGTTATGATTGTTAATGTGGATCCTTCACCATAGCAATAAACTAAATTACAGGCTGTTTCAAAGCCCCCATATCAAGTGACACCTTTAAGCTTCAGCTTAAACATACACTCCTAAAGGGGTGACGGATGAAGTTATATGAGCAGAAGCCTACCTCCAACCACCTATTGCATAAAATAAAATTTTCCTTAATAATAAAAGGCAAACTTGTTTGATACTAATCTTAAAAGCACTTGTTCTCTTTAAAAAATAAATAAAAATAAAGTCGGGTTTGCTAAGATAAATACATGTATTTATTTATTTATTTTTGTTGATAAAGATAGCACTACTTTAGACCATTCTACACACACAGAGGAGGAAATTAAGGTTTAGCACCCACCAGAGTGTGCAACCGGGTTCTCCCTTACCTAGATATACTTGCTTACATATTATTTTATTTCTTCTTAATTTACTATTTTACTTACTCCCTTCTTTATACATGCTTACATATTTGTCAGGTCAATTCAGGTCAATCATTAAGAAATATGATTATCAAGACATTCGGATTGGTATTGAAAATATAGAAATTATCTATATTTAGGGTACGAGTATTGACAAGCAGAACTTCACCTCCCCATCCCCGTACTTGTCCAAAAGTCACAAATTTTTGTTAAAAAAAAAACGGCTTAAGAGCCAGCTTTCAAATTTGATACCTCGGGACCAGTCCATGTGTAGTTTCTTAGACCAACCAAATATACTTTACAATACTTTACAGATACAGCCTTCACAATGTCAAATAACAGTTTTCTGTATCGTGTAGGATTTGTTTAATAGCAGCAAACGTAGATTAATAGGTTCTATCGTTTTCTTTATTAGCTTCTATCGTTTTCTTTATTTGTGAGACATTTACGTATTTTTCTAATCTTGTTATGTCAAGTTCTAGTATGTTTTAACTTTAGTTTGTCTTTTTTCTCCTTTCTTCGTTTATTAAGGCTTTCCGAGGTGAAGCTGAAATACTTGGACTTTTATTAGTAGATGTAAATTTATTTTTACGTTTTATTTATATATTTCCATATAATTTTGGTTATCAATCACCAGACACTATTTTTTTTTTTACACCGATTTTTACACCTTCATGGACATATGAATTACAAATATTTAAAAAAAAAAAAAGATTTATAAAAGATGGTTTCTCGAAAAATATTGACTTACCTTGAGATGCTTGTGGAAATTTGTAGTGGCTTTCGACGAACCCTTTATCAATTTATTAGGACAGTTTTGACAGGTTGCTAGGACATGACCACTATGCGGATCGTGTTCAAGCACGTTGAAGAATTTCCCATCCAATATAGCCGGAAATCGCATATTCAAAAGATCAGGAAGCTGAATATCTGCAACCCCATTTTCTGTGTTCAATCGCACGGAATTATCATCAAGCTATGAAAGAACGCTCTTAAAGGCCGATAAAAATCATCTAGCTATGGATGAATAAACCCCAAAGAGGATGGGACAAATGCTGAACAAGTTCTGAAGGTAAGCGAAGACAAAAAAAAAAAATCCGTTCCAAAAACATTTTCGACAAGGTAATAAAGTAGAATTACGATAAAAGCAATTTAGAAAGAGAATTAAGGTATAAGCAATCATTCTCAAATTAGTAGACAAAACAAAATGTTATTTTATTGCAGTCTATGAGAAAAGAATCTATATTGAGCTAAATGCCAATGCAGCAGATCAGAACTCACTAATAATGGACAGATCGTCGTCAAATGCATCAGAATAAATCATATAGTGTTAAATTAATCGGTTTTAATCACATATGAAATCGTTACGTCTCTTGACAAGTGAAGTATTTGAAAAAAAATGAACTTCACTTTTGGTGACTCAAAAGGCATTTTTCTTATGGACCTTCCTTATTAAATTGATAGTAATTCATTTTTCTTCTAATTACCATCAACTTAATTAAATCTTGTAGAAGGATCAAGCACCTCCAGAATTTTGACAGTCATACTTTCTTCTAAAATAGAGCTTCGTTTACAAGAAATATTACCAATATTGAGAACAAAGCCAAGTTCATGGTACCATGTGAAGATGGCGTTTCCTTCCTCGTGATTTCTGGATAAACTCGAATCTCTTAAGTGAACATATTAAGTTCTAAGCCAGTCAGGTTTCATTTGAGACAGGTAGTTTGCTGACATTTCTAAGAGCACAGCGAAAATGATGAAGAATACATAGATAATTTTTGCTGCACCACAAAAAGCTACTTTCAGCAAAATCGATCTGTCATCTGTATACAACATCTGTATACAGTAAAGGCCACAAGACTTCAATGTTTTGTGTGTGTTTTTTTTTTCAGAGGCGCTTCATATGGAAGGGATGGTCGTATAAAGTTCAGAGGGGATTCATTCGACTGGAAATGGGAAGTTCTAGTGCTCTTTTTTTCCCAGATGCATCAGATAACAAATTTGAAATAGCCATTATTTTAAAAATAGCTAAAGAAAAGATAGCAAAAACTTCGATGTAGGAAAAAAAAAACCTCAGGGTCAGGAGCAGGCGTTATAAGTTATGCCCTGGGGGCATATAAGGTTTTTATGGAAGGCATGCTCATATAAACTTCAGAGGGGTTCCATTTGATTGGAAATTGGAAGTTCTAGTTCAATTTTTAAGAGAAAGTGATGGGAGGGCAGCTAGTCCCCCGAGTCCTTTTTTCTCCAAATCCATCCAATAAAGATGTTGAGATATATATATATTTTTTTTTAATAGTTCGAACATCAGATAGCAAAACCTCCGATGTCGACAGACCGCCCAAGGCATGATAGCAGGTGTTGCAAGCTATGCCCTGTGGCATATATGGTTCTTATGGAAGGGATGCTCGTCTAAACTTCAGAGACAGTTCGTTTGATTGGAAATTGAAAGTTCTAGTTCGCTAGAGTCAAAAATGATCGAAAGGCAGCTAGACCCCCCCCCCAACACAAACGCCCTTTTCCCCCAAATGCATCAGATAAAAATTTTGATAGCAATTTTTTCAAAAATAGTTCATAAGTCAGATAACAAAAAACTCTTGTGTAAACACAACCCCCCAGGACCAGGGGGCAGACGTTGTAAGTTATTTTCCAGGGGCATACATAGGTCATATGGAAGGGATATTCGTATAAACTTCAGAGAAGGCTCATTTGTTTGGAAAGTGAAAGTTTTAGTTCACTTTTTAAGAGCCAAAGAGATCAGAGGGCAACTAGCCCGCTTTTTCCCCAAATGAATCAGATAAAAATTAGATATTTTGTTAAAAATAGTTAAAAGGCCAGATAACAAAAACTCGAAAAAAACTTCCAGGGCCACGGAGCTGGTGTTTTAAGTTATACACTGGGGACATTCATGGTTCTTATGGAAGGGATGCTCGTATAAACTTCAGAGACGGTTTGTTTGATTGGAAATTGAAAGTTTTAGTTCGCTAGAGTCAAAAGAGACCCAAAGGCAACCAGTCCCCCCCTACAATTCCCTTTTTCCCCAAATCAGTACGAAAAAATTTTGAGATAGCCATTTTTTTTTAAATAGTTCAATATCAGATAACAAAACTCCTGGGTCGACATGACCTCCCAGATACCGGGGCAAATGTTCTTAGTAATTCCCCGTGGGCTTATAAGTTTTTATGTAAGGCGTGGTTATATAAACTTTCAAGTAGGCTCATTTGATCCTTTTATGAGTCAAAAGTGATTGGAGGGTATCTACCCACCCACCCCCTACCCAAACTCGCACACCCTCTTTTTCCCACACGCATCCCATCAAAATTTTTAAATAGCCAGTTTGTTTGGAATAGTCCAATAATCATATAATAAAAGTTCAGGGTCAACATACCCCCCCCCCAAGATTCAGGGTAAGGGTTGTAACTTATGTCCCTGGGACATATAGTTTTTATGGAATAGGTTGTGGAATGAACTTCAGAGGACTCAAATGATTAGAAATTGAAAGTCCTAATTCCGTTTTAAAGGGTCAAAAGTGATCCGACGGTACTCTCCCCCAAACCTCTTTTTTATATGACAAAAACTCCAGGGACAAGACAGCCTACCAGAACCCGAAGGCAAGTGTTGTAAATTGTGCCCCAGGGGCATATAAGTTTTTGTGGAAGGGATGGTGCCATAAACTTCGGAGGGGGCTCAACCGATTGTAAATCGGAGTTTAATTTTCTTATTAAGAGTCAAAAGTGCTCAGAGTCAACCAAATCCCCCACCAAAGCCCTTTTTACAAAATGAATTTGTTTCTAGTTACCTTTTTAAGAGTCATCAAAAGTCATCAGAGAGTTACCTCTCTCTCCCCCTAACACCCTCTTTTCCCGTAATGCATCCGATCAAAATTTTGAGATAGCCATTAAGTTTGAAATAGTCCAACGACCAGATGACAAGCTACTCGGGTTCAACCTATCCCCCCCCCACCAGCCCGGGATGAAGGTTGTAACTTATGCCCGGGGGGCTTATAAGGTTTCTATCAATGAGACGATCATACACACTTCAGAGGGAACTCAACTGATTAGAAATTGAAAGTTCTAGTTCCATTCTTTTCAAAGGCAACGCTATAGCATTGCCTATGGTAGAGACCATAAGGATTGAATGTTTTAGTTTCATTCATTTTTTTTTGCTGGTACTTAACATGGACTGAGTGGTCACACAAACTTTGGAGATGGTTCATTCAATTACAAATTGGGAGTTCTATTGTCTTTTCAAGTCAAAAGTGACAAGAGGGCAACTAGCCCCCCCCCACGCCCTTTCTTCCCATAAAGCATCCGATAAAAAAATTTGAGATAGCCATTTTATCAAAAATACTTCAAAGGTCAGATAACAAAAACTCCGAGGATGGCACTACCCCCCCGGAGTCCCCAAGTTTTTACGGAAAAGGTGGTTGTATAAACTCCGGAGAGAACTCAAACGATTAGAACTGAATGTTCTAGTTCCCTTTTTAAGAGTTAAGAGTGATCCGATGGCAACTAGTCTCCCCCCCCCCGCCAAACCCAAGGCCATAAGGCTCCAGTTTTTTCTCCAGAGAAACTTCATATGCCAGGGGTGGTGTTATAAACTTCGGAGGGGACTCATTCAATTGGAAATAAAAATTCATAGTACCATTTTTAAGAGTTAAACGAGATTGGAGGTCATAAGCCCTACCCTCTCTTTTCCCCCAACGCAGCCAATCAAAATTTTGCGATGGCAATTTTGTCCGAAATAGTCAAGAGGTTAGTTAATTAAAATAATTATTCCTCATGGGTTGACAAGAACTCCAACTGCCCCTAGGACAAGGGTTGTAAATTGTGCAAGCTGTCCATTGTTCATATGTAAGGCTTTTATCGAAGGGATAATCATATAGACTTCAGAAAAACCTCACTCGATTTAAATTAAAACTTCAAGTCCCGTTTTTAAGAGTCAATTAATCAGACGGAAGGCGCCCCCCTCCCCATGCCTATTTTGTCTAAATCCTTTTGACCAAAATTTTTATTTAGCCATTTTGTTCAAAATCGTTGAAATGTCAAATAACTATGGTAACGGGTTTGAACCCCTCCCGGCCGTGAGGGAAAGGGTTGTAAGTTATACTAGCAGCCCATCTTTAACATATAAAATTTCTATGGAAGGCGTGGTCGTATAAACTTTCTAGGAAGTTCATTCGATCGGAAATCCAAATTTATTTTACCCTTTTAAGAATCAACAACGATCAAAAAGTAACAAGACCCCCCCCCCTCTTGTCTTTTCCCCCCAAATACGCCTTATTTTGTTCAAAATAGTTCTAAATCCAAATTGCTATAACTTAGGGGTTGCCAAATCCACCACAGTCCCCAGGGAAAGGATTGTAACTTACGTAAGTTGCCCATTATTTGTACATAATTTTTTGTGGAAGGGGTGGTCGTATAACTTTTGGAGGGGGCTCATTTTATCGGAAACTTAAACTTCTAGTTCTATTGTTTAAGAGTAAAAAGTGATCCCACTTTCTCAAAGGACACCCCGTCAAAATTTTGAGACAGCCCTTTTGTTCAAAATAGTTTAAAGACTAAATAAATATGTTTCCAGGTTTGAACCCCCCCCCCTTCTTCCCAGAAATGACTCTGAGTTACGGAGCTTGATTATTGTTACTTTGATAATTTCTTTACCTTGATATCTTGTTTACTCAGATGCTTTCTTTACTTCGATACCAGTTGATACTTTGATGAAAGTTTGATGTTGAAAAAAAAATTTTAGATAAGGTATTTTCGAAGAATAAAATAAAAAAAAATAAAAAACGACCAAAGATTAATTAAAAATCCCAAAAAAGAAGTTTTTCATAGAAAAGAAAAGGTAATATTAAACTTGAGATCAGCAGATACAAATGCCTGTTAAAACGCGAACTAGAAACGACAAGAAATTTCTATTAAAGAATAAACGAAACCCAAAACACGAAGAGAAATTAAATAAACATCATAGCAAAAAAAAATAGAACAGGCATTAATATGAATGAATAAATTATATGAAATTGCTATTAAAGAATGAATTTTATCCAAAACAAACAGAAATTAAATAAACAATCATAGCAAACAAACATATACTAGGTACTAATATAAATGAATATATAAATCTTCGAATGATTGAAACTTAGACTGAACACGCAAATCAAGCTTAAAATGAACAAAAATCACTACAAACAAGAATTTGGGTTTCCTTCCCTCTCTCACCGGAACAAGTCTAAAACCTAATTGACGCTTGACCGAAAACTGTGTCTTGAATAGTCTTGAAAAGTACAAATAAAATAGAACTGTGTATTTGATATATAATGATATCAATTGTTGAGAGATAATCAGTTCCAAATTTTACTTCGCTGTAATTTTATTTATAGAACTGAGTATTTGATATATATACTCACTTCTATATACTACTCAGTTCTATATGCTCAGTGATATATATACTCAGTTCTAGTATTTGATAAAATAGAACTGAGTATTTGATATATAATGATATTAATTGTTGAGAGATAAATCAGTTCCAAATTTTACTTCGCTGTAATTTTATTTATAGAACTGAGTATTTGATATATATACTCAGTTCTATATACTACTCAGTTCTTTATGCTCAGTGATATATATACTCAGTTCTAGTATTTGATAAAATAGAACTGAGTATTTGATATATAATGATATCAATTGTTGAGAGATAATCAGTTCCAAATTTTACTTCGCTGTAATTTATATTTATAGAACTGAGTATTTGATATATATACTCAGTTCTATATTTTCAGTTCTATATACTACTCAGTGATATATATATACCCAGTTCTAGTATTTGATAAAATAGAACTGACTATTTGATATATAATGATATCAATTGTTGAGACATAATCAGTTCCAAATTTTACTTCGCTGTAATTTTTATTTTCTTTTTCAATGCTGTAATAACTAGAAAATAAATTATTGGTAATATATTTCATTTTCAGTGGAGCACCAATGACCGAGTAGACTTTACATTTAGTGGACATTTACAGCTAAGGAAGGGGCAGTACCCAGATTTTTGTTTATAGTGAAACTATATTTGTCTTGAGCAGTCTTGGAAAGAACTAATAAAATTAAACTGATTATTTGATACATATAATTGTATTAATTTCTGAAGCTCATCGCTTCAAAATTTAATTCTACTCTAATTTTTATGTTTTTTTTTTCAATGTTGTAAAAAGAAAAAAAGAAAATATTTGTAAAATAGTTCGTTTTCAGTGAAGCGCCAATGGTGCAACAGGTTTTAGACTTTTACCGAGCCCAAACTCTTGTTTGTAGTGATATTTGTTCGTTTCAAGCTTTAATTGTACACTCAATTTAGGTTTCACTCGTTTTAAAATTTATTTATTAGTTTATATTAGTACCTGTTGTATGGTTGTCTGCTATGATTGTTTATTTAGTTTATGTTCGTCTTTGGTTTTATTTAGTCTTTAATAGTAATTTATTGTAATTTATTCATTTATATAAGCACTTGTATGTTTTTTTGGCTATGATTATTTATTTAATTTCAGTTCGTTTTGTATTTCATTTATTCTTTAATAGCAACTTCTTGCAATTTATTCATATACATGTATCTGTGCGTTTCGAAGCAGGAAATCGTCTAGAATTAAAAAATACGAGTGGCATAGAAAGTAACTATTTCGCGGGCTTGTTTGGCAGTCAAAAATCTCTCGTTTTTGTCATCTTACTTTGCTCACTGCAGTCGGTAGCTTATCCTTCAGCCCTCACTTTCGATATCCCCCCCCTCCTTTTCGATCGAGCAGTACCGACCTTTAGCCGTCGAAAATAAGGCATCACACAATTTTTTTTTCTCCTTGCACTCGTTGGAGTTGGCAGCAGGCCTTCAAACTTCACTGTGTTTAGACCTCCCTTATATATACAGAGAGGTTTGGAAGGAAAGTTCCATAAACAATTGAAAAACAAGAGTGATATACAAAATAATGTAAATTATTATTTCGGAGGTCTCTTGGCGAGCAAAAATTAAGTTTTTTGGTCGCCTCTTATGCTGCAGTCGGTTGGAACTCGGGCCTTCATTTTACTACATTAGGAGTCGACACTCCTTTGTATATACAAATACTCTTAAGAAAAACCACATACGTTTGACAGAAGAAAGCATACTTAAAGAAAGTCGGCAAAGCAGAACAACAGAAGAAGACATCTGAAATAAATTATTACATTTTAAAATGCAAAACTATGTATCCTTTATAAAGACTTTTGTAACGGTGACGTTTTATCTGTTCTTTTGGCAAAGTTCTCAGGGCACATATCCTCTAGATAACAGAGCTTTTTAACAATGAGGTTCGTATATCATCCACTCTTTTACTCCGCTAAACTATAAACCCGATAAATTTTAGACTTTTTTTTATATTTACGACTGTTTATGATATTCATGATCATGAAACTGGATATAGCACCATTTTTTCTCGAAATTGGAAGGATGAAGGCCTCGACCGAGTCCACTGATTTTGAATTAAAATCAAGTAGTTGTGGGCATCAAACCATGGCTAATTGTAGAAAAGGCCAAGACAGATAGTCCGAGGGAGTGATAGGCAAATCTGGCATAAGCCCTTATTAGGATTGTATAAAAATGATGTCAGTTCACTTGTTGATAGAAAAGTCTATCTATCGTCAGTTCATGCGTCATACCTCTGGCAGGACTAAGGTGGATAGTCATAGAACTAAGGAATGAAAGATTGGATTGATTTTGGCATGCTCCTGGGTTGCGTCTTAACCTAGCTTGATTAAATTAATAATTGTAAACAAAGAGCGGCATTCATTTACATTAAATCAAACTTAAAGGAATATTTTTTAAACAATTCACATAAACAAACGAATCAGTTTTCAATATAAACTGCAATGTGCGACTCACGAAGTTTAAAATTTGGATTGCAAAATTTAAAAAGAACTTCAAATATTTTTAAGAAAAGGTGACCCTCAAAAATAGGCGTAACCAAGATGAAAATCGAAATGGAGGTGAGATTCGCATAGGCCTGAAGAAGAATTTATGGCCCCCTGTCTATAAACGAACACAAGATTGTTCCATTTTTCTTGTGAGGAATGAACACATGAATCATTTTTAAGGGGCAATCGTCTCAAAACAATAGCCATAGGTACCTGAGAGAGGGTTGGCTCAAATCATTCTTGAGTTTTAGGGTTCTTTTTCAGAAAAAGAGATGGCAGTGTTATTTTCTGCTCTTGTCTTCAACGCTAAAAAGAATATGATTTCATCAGGTAGAAACTCTTAAGACAGACTATGAATTTGATACTTTTTTAATGACAATAGGAGCACAATTGGCATCAAATTTCTTCTCAAACACAAAAGAAGGTTATATGAAAGCAACTGCTTTTATAGTCAAAACTTAAAACTTGATTTGCATGAGTAGATGTTTTAGCATAGTCTTGTATGTCCACTTATAAAAAGAAAAAAAAGATGGGAAAATGTTTATGAGAAGGAATTTGATTGGAACGTGTTGAATCCGAATTGAATCAGATTGAATCTTCCAAATGGTTTTCATGTCTAAATTCTTGTGTAATATATTTTTCGTCCATCTAGTGAGGGGGGATGCTTACAACTTAGCCCTCTTCATTTATAGGAATTTATTTAGAACAGGGTTAAGAATGGCTATGAAGGGAGGTGTAGTCCCTCCCTTACAATGAAAATTTTCAATTAGAAAATGGAATATTACAGTTACATACATACCTGTAGCCTAGAAGAGGGGAATCCCAATATCAAAAATGATCCGAGATTATCCCTCTTGGTAATTCAAAAATCGTTATCTGAAAATTCGATTTTTACAATACAATTAACGCCCCCTGCAAAACTTTCTTAACTACATCTAGGGAAGTAGTATCAAACCCATGTTCGTGGAAAACTGATAAAGGGATCCACAAAACAACTGTTTATTACTATTGACATTTTGTGTTAGTGCAAAAGATTTGCACTTGAATAGCCGGCCGTTTCTCACCATTCTGTACTAATGAAGAAAATGCCATCAGACAACATTTTATACGACAGCCACTC
Source organism: Artemia franciscana (assembly GCF_032884065.1). Taxonomy (NCBI): domain Eukaryota; kingdom Metazoa; phylum Arthropoda; class Branchiopoda; order Anostraca; family Artemiidae; genus Artemia; species Artemia franciscana. The sequence goes on along the minus strand of NC_088863.1, from coordinate 28,686,587 downwards.
AATTTGTAAACCATTTAAAAATATGCTATTTTGTTGAAGGACACTATGGAGGACCAATGATTTTCGTTCTAAACATATCATCATTCACTAAATGAATTTCTTACTACGCTAAAGAGCAAAAAAATCCCTAAAAACTGTACATTAATATACATATGGCGAGAGCAGCCCCCCCTTGATCCACCAATCCTTGCGCTAAATTTTAGCTTACATTTTGTTGAAAACATTCGTACAAGAAGTGAAATGTTTAACCTAAAATCTAAACCATGTTCAAATTCAATGAAAGTCGTATGCATGGCAACAGACATACAGTCAGCATTTTCACTCTCGAAGCAGTGTAATAAAAAAGCATGTCTAATAGTGAATTATATAACTAATAATAATATTTTGCTTAAATAAAGCCAATAGACTCCTAGTTACAGAAATAAATAAAAAATTGTTATCCAACTCAAAACCTTCCATTCAATTCAGACTTCTTTTCGGTTTCAAGACTGCACTATTATTTTGAGTATAGAGCAAATACGGTATGAAAAGCAGAGGAAAGTATTTCACTATTTGACATAAAAATTATCTTTCAAATGAGTTAAAAATACATTATTTTTAAAATACAGAAGAGAAAATTGTAGAACTAAACAAGAGCTCATATGGCACTTGTGACGAGGCATGAAGAGCTAAGAGCCAAGAGATCATATGGTATGAGCTCTAACAAAATTCTATGAATCAATAGATTGATTTAAAAGGAAAATAAGAGGCTTAATGCCGGTCAGGATTTAAAATAAGAGCTCTGAGTCACGATGTCCTTCTAAATGTCAAAATTCATTAAGATCCGATCACCCACTCGTATGTTATAAAAACCTATTTTTTCCTCTCCCTTTAGCCCCCCAGATGGGCGAATCTGGGAAAACGACTTTATCAAGTCAATTTGTGCAGCTCCCTGACATGCCTACCAATTTTCATCGTCCTAGCACGTCCAGAAGCACCAAACTCGCCAAATCACTGAGCCCCTCCCCCCAACTCCCCCAAAGAGAGCGAATCCAGTACGGTTCCGTCAATCACGTATCAAGGACATTTGCTTATTCTATCCACCAAGCTTCATCCCGATTCCTCCACTCCAAGTGTTTTTCCACCTCCACCAAAGAGAGCAGATCCGGTTATGGCAGTCACGTATCTTAGACCGGTTTTCATTCTTCCCATCCAGTTTCATCCTGATCTCACCGCTTTAAGTATTTTCCAAGGTTTCCGGTACCCCCCCCCAATTACGCTGGATCCGGTTGAAATTTAAAATAAGAGATCTGAGTTACGAGGTACTTCTAAATATGAAATTTCATTAAGATCCGATCACTCCTTCGTAAGTGAAAATACGTAAAACTTTTTTAGGTAAAACTTATATGAAACTACGCAAGCTTTTGAAAACTTGCATAATGGTCTAGGATAAACATACGGAGCTAGGTTGAGTTCTATTTGAAAGACCGACATAATTTGCGATTGCTATATGTCACTTGGTTAATACCAAGTGCCATAAAAAAAGAAATAGCATCTCAGTATCAGGAAAAGCTTAAAAGAAAACAGACTAGCCCCAACCCCTCCTCTGTTATTCTCCTATTCATTTTCTTTATTTTGTTATTAGCTATTATTATTAACACTATTATTCAGTTCTTTTGATTTTCATACTTAAAAGAAGGAAACAATTGAAAATTACTTCTTTTTTTTATGACCACGATGAAATTCGGCACTGTTCTCTTTGTAATTCGACATCAATTTACTAAATTGGCGCTAAAAAAAGTTACCTGTGTTCTGGGCTTCAGACTGGGTAATATTGCTATAGACCCACAAGCCATCCCTTTATGGTTCAATCATTAACACCACACATCGAAATTAATGACTGCAATTAACTGACGGGGAGGGGGAGTCCCTTTTTTACGAATAGTTTCAAGCGTAGAATAAAATATTAAATATACACTTACCCATAGGAGAGGGAAAATACCACGATTAACAATAGTCCAAGAATATCCCTCCTGAACGATACAAATATCGATATCTGAAGAATTGCATTTTTTCGAAATACAATTTCCAACCCGGTAAAACTTACATGAAACTACGCAAGCTTTTGAAAACTTACATAATAGTCTAGGATAAACATACGGAGCTAGGTTGAGTTCTATTTGAAAGAACTCTACTACTATATTTGGAATGCCAAGGGAAGTCGCTCCAAAAGCAACAGCTTTAATCCTAGGCTAAAGCTGTATCACACGCTAAAATTTAATTAACCCACTATATCTAGACATTGCTTGTTCCGAAAATGTGAGTAATTACATAATAGCCCAAGGTAAACAATCATGTTTGACATGTGGTTCACTATTGGATTCAACATATATGTTGCCTACCGTTTGTGGGCTTCTGATGAATCAGGCTATGCCTCTCTTCTTTAGACAAGTTGGTGTCTAGGCTATAGCCGGGTGTCTAGATCTGGGTATTAAAAAAATCGGATTTTGAATCCACCACTACAATCATTAAGTTAAAAACACCAATATAAGGATTTCCCTCGCAAATACAACCGTAGAAGATCTAACCAAATAGAATTCGCAAGCACTAACTAAAGTTAGGGCAGAAGTAAGGTAGATAGTCATAGAACTAAGATAGTCATAAAAACTATAATTTTCCAAATGTCCATTCCCCTAGTAAAAAAAAAAGTTTGAAAAATGTTTCGCGAAAAAATAGTTAGGGTGAAAAAAACTGAGCGTTAGAAGAAAAGTTGAGGAATTGGGCTTAGTGGCCCAATTTAGGAACGACAAAAATTAATTTAAATAATCCTAATAGTATAAGGTTATTTCAAAAACAAATTCATAAGAGTTTCAGAAAAAAAAACCTTGAAATTCGTCGAAAGATGGTGTTGGATTTAAATAAAATTGTACCATTAGAATCAAAATCATGGTCAAAATTCGTAAAGTAGACCCCCCCCCCGCATCGAGCAACAAGAAAAATCACTTTTTTGCAAGGTAAACACTGACTTGTCCTTTTTTTCTACTTCGTTTTTTCCCTCTACCGCTAGTAGGGAACCACAACGTAAGATTGAGCTACTTAAATGTTTTATTTGAATGCTACTTTTTCAATCTACATGCTTTTTATAATTGCTGACTTTATAACACTGTCATAATCACAGGCAGCGAGGGTAATCAGAGCAGGAAGGGTGTGCGAAAGCACATGATGGTTGGCCCCCAGCCTCCCATTGCACTTCCTGACTGAAGGGCAATGAGACGAAGATCAGCAATGCCAATTTGGACCTTAAGGGTCTAGTGCCGTCTTACTCTTAATCATAGCCAGTGCAAAAGCGCTGCTCCAGTAAAAAGCTATGCGGGCACAATGTATTTTTTCTGACCAAGGCACTTCGTACAGAAGTTGTAGTAGAAACTTCGTAAGGAGCTATTCGATTGGACATAAAAAGTTTTAGTGCCCTTTCTAAGAGTCAAAAGTGATTGGAAGGCAACCCCCCCTCACAACGCCTATCATTTCTCCGAACACATCCGACCAAAATTTTGGGATTCTGTTCAGTTTAGTAGAAGGGTCCAGTAATTACGTCTTTGGGGATGTCAACCCTCCTTAGCCCTCAGGGCAAGGGCTATAAGTTACGCTAGTTGTCCATTGTTAACATTTAGGTTTTTAAAGGAAAGGAGTGGTCGTAGAACTTCTATGGGGGCTAATTCGATTGGAAATCCAAAGTTCTAGGAGCCTTTTTTAAAATCAAAAATGATTAGAGGGCAACTATCCCCCCCAACTTTTTTCATTTGTATAAAACCAGAATTTTGAGATAGCCATTTTGTTCAAACGTCCAAAGAGCATATAACAGTGCCTCAAGGGTTGACACAAAACCCCGAGCCTGGAGGCAAGTTCGAATTTTGTCCCAATTCATCAAACAGTTCGTGGTAACGAACTGTAGTAAGGAGCGACCCGGCTCAATAGTAACCGAAACTCTAAAAAACAGAATTTTTATATAACAATAGTTGCATCAAAAGAATCGCATTTTAATGCTGATTTTAAATATACAAGTTTCGTTAAGTTTATACTTACCCATCAAAAGTTACGAGCCTGAGAAAATTTGCCTTTTTTGCATTTTTTGCTACAAGACAGATCAGGGGTGATCATATCGACCCATTGGTCCTAGAATTTCTTGTGAGGGCTCATTGTAACGGAAATTAAAAGTTCTAGTGTCCTTTTTAAGTGACCAAAAAAATTGGAGGGCACCTAGGCCCCCTCCCACGCTCATTTTTTCCCAAAGCCACCGGAACAAAATTCTGAGATAGCCATATTATTCAGCATAGTCGAAACACCTAATAACTATGTCTTTGGGGACGACTTACTCCTCCGCAGTCCCCGTGGAAGGGGCTGCAAGTTACAAACTTTGACCAGTGTTTACACATAGTAATGGTTATTGAGAAGTGTACAGACACTTTCGGAGATATTTTTTATAGTGCTTGAAAGGAGTGGGGAGTACTTGAAAGGAGGGGGTTATGAGGGGGGATCATTCCATGAAGAAATTTTGTCATGGGGGAAGAAAATTTCCATGAAGGGGGCGCAAAATTTTTAGAATTTTCTTAAGAAAAATGAAAAAAAAAATATGAAAAAGTTTTTTTTAACTGAAAGTAAGGAGCAGCATTAAAACTTAAATCGAACAGAAATTATTACGCATATGAGAAGTTCACCTCCTCCTAATACCTAGATCTTTACGCTAAAGTAACTTTATTAATTTCATCTATTTATTTTACGGCCTTTGTGATTCAGGGGTTATTCTTAAGGAATTGGGACAAAATTTAAGATTTAGTGTAAAGAGCGAGGTATTGACGAAGGGGTTAGCCCCCTCATATACATAATAAAAGCCTAGGAATATAGAAGTTCGTTACGTAAGTTAATTCGTAAGTTACGTATATTTTTACTAATAAAAACGTTCGTAAGAAATTAAAAGTTCTAGTTGCCTTTTTAAATAAACAAGGAATTGGAGGGTAACTAGGCCTACTCCCCCGCTCCTGTTTTCTCAAAATTGTCCGATCAAAACTATGAGAGTCATTTAGCCATAAAAATAAATTAATATGCAAATTTCGTTTTAATTATTCATGTGCGGAGAGCCAATCAAAACATGCATTAATTCAAAAACGTTCAGAAATTAAATAATAAAAAAAAAAATTTAAGTGAAAGTAAGGAGCGATATTGAAACTTAAAACGAACAGAAATTACTCCGTATATGAAAGGGGCTGTTCCCTCCTCAACGCCTTGCTCTTTACGCTAAAGTCTGTTACTGTTTTAAAGAGTAGAGTTGAGAGAAAGAGTCAAACTTTAGCGTAAACGGGGCTTTGAGAAGGGAACAGCCCCTTTCATATAGGGAGTAATTTCTGTTCGTTTTAAGCTTTAATATCGCTCCTAGCTTGACTCCTGAAACACAAGGGTTGACTCCTGAAACACAAGGGTCGTTTAGTTAGAACAATATGAAGCTTTTTTAAAAGTACTGAAAAAAAACTTCAGCGTAAAGAGCGAGGTGTTGAGGAGGATGCAAACCCCTTCATACACCAAATAATTTATGTTCGTTTTAACTTTTCATGTTGCTCCTTTCTTTCAGCTGAAAAAAAGATATTTTTACATTCAGTTTCTGGTCATTTTTAAGTAGTGTCAGGAAATAATTAGTTTTTGAAAAACTAATTAAAAATTGTTGCAAACTTTAGCAAATTAAACAAAGCACAAGCTTATAACATACGTGTGCATTATTCTGTCCAAAGTTTTGACAAATTGAGTCTATTTGGCCATGTTGCTAAGAGAATTAGTATAGTTAGAGAAATAAAGATGTGTTCTTTTTTGTTCATTTCGTTACATTATTGACCAAATCAAACGATTTATGTTGCAAAAAATAAATAACTATATTTTTTGGCGCAGCTTCAGTTCCCAAGTTAAGCAAATTTGAAAAAGAAAATAAATTATGTAACAGTAGAAGACCTACTACCGTACCCATCAAATAGGCCTGGTCTTTTTATCTCGGACCCTATTGCCACAAATATCAGAAAAACTTCAAAGGATTATTTCTAATTTTGTTTTCGATTCAAGGTTCAATAAATTGATGAAGAGCCTATGTTTAAGAGAAGTTAAGAAGAATACCAGATCCTCAGAAACAAAAAGAAAAAAAAAGATAATTACAGATTTAAATTCCAGCTAACCTTAATTCAACCCTTTTCCAACTATAGAAATTTGAATGCCATAACTTTTTTCACCCTGAATTTCAAATACTGCAATAGGTGGGGAGGGGGTCATGATAGACTTGGCATTCGTAGACTAATTAACATGTATGGTGAAAAATGGCATTAAATCAGAGTAACGAACAATAAGTAAAGAGTGAACCTTGCCAATAGTAACCAAAACCCTAAAAAAAATTCAAAGTTTGAAAGCAATATATGGATTGACGGTACTTCTGTATTATCAAGAAGTCAAGTTAGGTTAATCATAATAAAATATACGAAAATATAAGACTAGTAACAAAATTATGGAAACTACAAAAAAGTATTATGGAAAGCAGGCCGCCCAGAACGCATTATGGTACTTATCGGTTGTATAAAAGACACTGTAGAATTTCGATTACCTATTATGCGAACATGACCCACGAGACTGGTCAAGCAACTTCTTTATACCACACAATTAGCTTTGGTTAGGTTGCAAAATGAATTGTGGTTATATTTTATTTAAGTATTTAGTCTGTATTTTGGTTTGGTTTATGCAAACAAAGTTGGTCTATATATTTGCACATTAGGGAGGGGAGAGAGAAATCATAACATATATTAAATACAGCAAGGGTTAGTTTACGTATTTAATATACGGTTCTGGTTTACCCCCCCCCCCCCTAATGTGCATATATATAGCCCAAATTTGGTTTCTAAACTATTATATATTCATTATATTTTGTTTCATTTTATTAGAATTAATCGATCTTCACTTCCCGAGTGTCTATTATATAACCGATAAGTACCCGCATTATATTAAATACCTAAACTGACCTACCCAGCTCTGTATATTACATATTTAATAAAAATATACCTGCGTCATAGTCTTTATAACTATGACTAAGCTAATAATAACCGATTGCAGACCGACAAACCGGTGATTCTCAGATCAAACAGAGCAAACTTCTTGAGTGTGTTCTGGATAATACCCATGTACCGGATTAACTGCCTAAGACTATAATTTTAATCCTGATTGCAAAGGTAAATTTACTCAATTTAGTCTTACACCTCAGGATACAATCGAAAAAAGGCATTTGATAGAACTTCAGAAAAAGAGATAAGAAACCCTAAAGAGGGGGCGCAATCTTCGTGAAAATCACACCAACTTCTACATGTCCTTTGGCCCCACAGCTAAATTTTCTAGCCCGCCTCTTCAAGAATACAAGATATATAATTTTTCCCAGAAAGGATAATCATAGATGTGTGTTTATCTATCAGTCTTTTTCTCTTGCCCCGAGTGATCGCACAAAACGTTTTGCTATAGAAAAAACATAATACGATCCAACTCAACGCAGGACCTGCTGAATAGAGGAGAGTACAATGGAAAATCATTACAGCATTAGGATAAAGTTTACTGCCAGTGTACAAACACATTTTTTTCCTGTAGGTTAGCAGTTTTACAATGATCAACATCAACAGACTGAAGCAAGACGTCTTTTTCAAGCAGGTAGCGTGATTTGTCACGTCTGTTGACCATTTGAAGCTTCCATATACCATCTCGGTGTCCTCTTTTTCCTATCGTCCAGTTCAGTACATGATTCCTGTTTGAATACGAGGGGAAGAGGCATTCATATCAAAGAGTCGGTATATAGTTTAGAAGTCCAAAATCAATTTTACTACTTAATGATGCCTTAATGTTCAGGCATCCAGTCTTTTCCCATGAAAACCAGGGCCAACGAATGGATTAGGAACGAATGGGAATTAAACATTTGAAGTACCAAAAATAAATCCTCTAAAAATGTCTTCTCCACAGAGCTTATTCTCACAAAGCAAGTACATTAGCCAGACGACCATTAAGAACATAAACTAAGTAGCTCACCAGGCCAGAAATACAAAAACATACATCCAGATTGACTTGACAGGAAATTGCAAGAAAAAGGCCTAAATGATATTTTAAGATTATAATTTTTGCATATTTTTGAAAAACTAGCAATTTTTTGTAAACTTAAGCGAATCGAACAAAACACAAGCTTATAACCATTGTGAGCATCATTCAGTCCGATTTTTTGACAAAATGAGTTAACTTGGTGATGTTGCTAAGAAAATTAGAATAAATATTCGCTTGTATAAATCTCGCAATAAATTAGCATAAATCTCCCTATGATAAACCTTCGATTTATCATAGGGAGGTAGTCATGTCAGTCATGATGGTACAGGGAGAATAGACTTATGTATTACAGGGCTATCGCACCTTGCGATTAGAGCCCAGAGTTTAGAATCTTGGGAAATACTATTCTAACCACTCTATTTCCTGATTTTTTTTTTTTAATCATTGGGATGATTTTGGATTATAGTTTTGAAGGTTTTATGGATTTTTACGGTAGCCTAGCGTGAAATTCGACTTGACACATTTATTACGTATAAATCCTCAGAATTTTTCGCAATTGAATCTTGGGATGTTATTCAACTCTCAATGGCAGTCATGATGTATTAGCATTAAACTGGTTGCTCCATTGGTAAGCTTGCAAAATTGACAGTATTTTAGAACTGCAACGCAAAGGTAGTTCCAATGAGGCTGCCGAAGAACAAGAGAAGAAATTAAGACCAATATGAAGTAATTGGAATACAGAAAAACATCTGACAGGTTATCAATCAGTAAACTCCACATGCACATCCTTCAGAACGTTAGTAGAAATCGTACTTAGTCTAATTTGAGCAACAATCGTCATTTTGTAGTAGAGCATAGCCTTTACAAATGATAAGACAGCTTTTATCCTTCAGTCTCCAGCAGAACCTTCCTTTTGTAGAATACAATTTTATCACCCTTAACTACTGAAACACTAAGAGTAGTGTCATTAGTGTAGACACAGTCTTAGATAGAAAATAATAACAAATATAAAAACAAAATTTTAATCACCAAATTTTAATGAAATTTATTCCCTGACTCAATTGGATTTATTTATTTTTTCTTAAACAGTTTGTGGTTGCGAACTGTAAGTAAGGAGCGATTCGGCGCGATAGTAGGAATAAACTGAATTAACAATACACAGGCTACATCAATAGAACTGGTTTATTATGATAGTTACAAATATATCAAACTCGTTAAGTTCAATGTTTCCATCAAAAGCTACGAGCCTGAGAGAATTTGCATGATTTTAGAAAGGGGGGATACCCCCAAACAGTTAAATATTCTTAATTAAAATCACGCCATCAGATTCAGCATATCGGAAAATCCTGCTGCAAATGTTTCAAGGCCCCATCTGCGAAAATTTGGATTTTTTTTTTTTGCCAGAAAGAAAAAGATCACGGATGCTTGTTTATTTGTTTGTTTTCCCCAGGGGTGATCGTAATGAAACAATTGTCCTAGAACATCGGGAGAGGGCTCATTCGAACGTAAATAAAGTTCTAGTGCCCTTTTTAAGTGACTAAACAGATTGGAGGTCAACTAACCGACCACCCACGCCCCTTTTTTCCCCACAGTCATCTGATCAAAATTTTGAGATAGCCATCTCGTTCAGCATTGTTTAAAAGTTCAATAAAACCATGCCTTTGAGAATGAAAACAATCCCCATAGCTTCTGGGGAAAGGACTGAAAGTCATGAAACTCGTCCAATGTTTACAACATATACTGCTTGTTATTGACATGTATACAGACTTTTTTCGGGGATTATACAGACATTTTTAATACCTTTTCTCTGGAATGATTAAAAGTTTTAGAAGTACTTTAGGATTAACACAGTATCCACCATAAGGAAACAGAAACCCAACTTCCTTTTCACTAGAAAAGCTTTTTTCAGCTGTTCTTTTTCCTTTTTTTCAGAATTACGAATACAAAATCCTTGTTTTTCTGCTAAAACGTATTCTGGAGTAATTCTATCCTTTCAAATTCAGACTCATCACGTTTAGACGAACAACTGAGTTGAATAAACTTGTTTTTTATATATTTAATTGAAACCCAAACTGAGCAGACATTTTAATAAATTAAGCCAATCATAAAATAAAAGAAACTAAAATGAATAATAAAGTCAAACTTAAAAGGAACAAATATTACCAAGAACAAACATCAAATCTTAAACGATCAAATATTAAAACAAATAACCAAGTCAAAGATAACGAATAGAGAAATTACCGAAAATAAGGAGATGGTTTGTCGCCCGCTTAAACCTAAAAACTCATTTGTGGGGTTGGGATGTCACCTAAAAGCTTATAATCAGGACATATAACATAATAGTAGTAGGATTTGCGCAAAACTAGGATGCAAGACAAAACTGACTTATTCTTTGTATCTTGTAGAGGTCAAGAACTAGTTTGATTATTGAATGGAGGGAGGGTATCTAATTTTAGCAACCCAAATATCTACCATAAAAACAGAATTTTATAACAATGTCTTTTGAATGACCAGGACAATACTGAGGCGTATTGAGGAAGTGGGGGGAAGGCCTAACTTAAGTCTTCAGGTTATTATCGAAAAAGTGCTGTCGGATTTCAACTAAATTTAGTCAGATGAAGAGTTAGCCCCATAGTTACGCATATAGACAAAGTGCATTTTTAGCCAATTTTTTTTCTATTCTCCCTCAGGACGTTTGGACAAATCTTATGCCCCCAGGCCAACTGTTTATATGGTGTACTATATGCAAGGCCGGTCATAGTGGTTCACCACCAAGGGCTGTAGGAGGTATGTACGTACAATCAATTTGAAGCCTCCAGTAGGAGATAACAAAATGAAACGTTTTCAACATAGACATTGGAGGCAAACAAGCAAATTCATACATTTTTTATAAATATGTTGAAATTCCTACTGCTCGTAAGTTATCTCTTGCGACAAAATGCATGTTTTGTTTGATTGGGTGGATTTTCTTATAGCAACAAGAAACCATGATCAGTTTTTGATGATACGTCGTGCACAGTATGGATATCTGTAGTCCAAATTTGACTTCCTAAAGAGACTACTGGTAGTGGTCGGTATGATTTACCGACTCCAGAAATGATTGATTGACTTTTTAGACAAAATCTATGAGGCCTCTACCACGGCATTGCTTTCAAAATCTGGATAAATTGAATTGAGCGAAGGTGCTTCCATATCCATCCAGCTAAAGGACTGGTTACCTTTTTGAGCTTTTTCTCAACGTTTTGAGGTACACATTAATCTGCAAGTCTTCCTGATAAAGAATAGGATAAACACCTCCTTGTTCGTTTCTAAATTTCATGTCTAATTTGGCCAATAAACGAAAGAAACTGTTTCTTACCTTCTCTGAGGGGGGAACCTCACAATTTCCTGTGCTCCCCTTTATAGATCTAAATTTTAGAAAAAAAATTAAACATTGTCATCAAAGAAAAATATTGCAAACTTTCCACCTTATGTAGCAAATTCACCATTGGAGCTTGATAACTATATCTTAGCGTAAGCACATATACTGCCGGTTAATGTTTTAAGACCCTCCCCCCGACGTGCAAGAAAACATAGAACACGTAACCTTTCAGAAATGTAAAGGCTAAAAGGTCTGATTTACCTTTTAACCTTAATGGCTAAAATGGTTTAGGAACAACTTTTCCCTAGTTGCTACTGTTGTGCATAAAGATCTTGGGCACGGGAATTACCATAGTTACTACTAGTATTAGGAGCACAGAGAATACAGTATGTACGGACCGGCAGAATTCAGTGCGTACAAAACAGCGGCATCTATTTTAATGAGATTTCAAAGAAAAGAATTATTTCATCCGCACTTTAAATTCTCTTGTAGATACAAATCTCAATCGCGTTTCAAATGTATTAATTTTTCAAACTTAAATACGACCAAGAAAATGTGTTGACTTAGTATTAATATTTTTCTATGAGTCATCGGAGGAACCGGCTGAATTCCTTTCCATTGATTTCAACTTATGGACACTGTAAATTAAAATTTTGGTTATTTCATTCGTTTTATTGGATGGCGTCGATACTGCATGGCGAAGGAGGCGAGTTGGCTAATTTTGTGCATATACGTTTTTTTTATTATTATTAGTTCGTCTTAAATGTCGGGAGAGTTCGTGTAATTTCAAATTGTTGGAATTGACACTTTGGCCAAGAAAAGTTATACTTTACACGTCCGCTGTTGGTTATCCCCCTTACCCCGTTAAGTTTCGGAAGAGAGTTCCAAAACTTAACGGCATCCCCCTTTAATTATAACAACAAGATTTATAGAAGTTATCGCCCTTAAATGTAAATAATAGTGATTTAGCTCTGGTTATTAAAAAGTTATCAAAAAACAGATGAAACAAAATATAAATTTCCAATTTAACTTTATAATATTGCAACAGATTTAACTAAATATTCCTATTGTGAAAATTGTATACTTTATTTTAACTGAAATAATGCAACAGGCAATAAATTGTATCTGACTTCAAATATATCTTCAGTGTTCATTATGAGTAAAACCGTCGCGCTATAGCAAGTTTTAACAAATTGTCTTTAACATGACATTTGATTTAATAACCGCCTCCCTCCCAACCCAATAGCTTTTTTTTCTAGTTCGAAAATACAGAACATCTATAGTATTTCAAGAGAAATACAAGCCATTGTATTTTCTTTATTATACTCTACAATTTAATATGCAGGTTCTTCTGAACATTTAAGTCGGCGAGCCAACGATTGACCATTCACTTTTTAAAGCAACCCAATTTGGCTTCAAAGAAAAATAAAATACGTAAAAATTAATTTAAAGAAAAAAGGAACGAAAAAAGAAAAAATTCCTAAAACATAACTTTACTTCAGTGAGAAAACTATATTCGAAAATATTATTGAAAATATTACTAACGGAAACACCGTTTTTATATTCATATTTCTGCTGATTTTGACCCGCATTCAAAATAGTTTGCCATACCATGACCCAAGACTTTTCTTTGGCTCGTTTTCTCTTCAATATGTTTAACTATAGCAAGCAAAATTTTCATCTTTCAACTGAGAACGAAAGGAAGCGGTGGCTTCGGGGTCAAATGCCTCCCCTCCCCCTTAACCGAAAATTCTGCTTTAATTTCAAAACTTCATGTAAATTAATCTTCTTGCAGTTTTGTGTTTTTTGTAGAATTTAACTTTCTCTTTTAAGTTGAGACTTGAATTTGTAATTCTTAGTTTAAAACAAGGGATTTGGATTCGACCCCAACCCTAGATTTGGATCCAAATCCTTTTAAGGTTGGACACACCCACAATTGGTTTTACTTATGGTTCCATTTGGAACGATAAGGTTGTCCATCAGCTGATTGAAATTTTACAGAATGATTCTCCCTTAAGACTCGTTCCACGACCATGTAAATACCTCTGGAATTGAGCTTTGATATAGATTAGTCAAAATAATACACCTTTTTGGGGGTATCCAGCTAAACTTGAAAAAAAAAAGAATTTGTATTCACATGTATATTAGTTAAAAGAAACAGTTGAATAATCATATAACAAGCAATTGCATTCAAAACTTTGGTTTTCTTCTAAGGACATCAAGACGTGATCGTGTTAAATTCGCGTCAAAAGCACGTCCACTAAAAGGAAGCGTTGGGGGTCCAAGCCAGCTCGGAAGTGGGTACGTTTCTTAGTTTTGCCTTTCTAAAGTTTAAACTCAATCCGATCCTTGTAGGAGGGAAGGGAATGAACAGTCTCTGACGGGAAACAAAACTGATACTTCTTCACATACATAAAACAACTGTCTTAGGACTGATCACAGGCAGACGGAACTGCTAAAGGCCATTTACAAAGGCAATCAAAACATGTTTTCTCAGTACAGATATCCTCGGAAAGAAACTAGATAAGAATAAATGTTTTTCCAAGCTCATAAAACGTATTTTTGGGTCTGTCAAATTTCAAGGCAAATGAAAAAGTGCGAGTACTATTTATCCACAGTAAAAACAATTAACGTGTTTTGTATTGTCACTGAGACTGTTGGGTCACAGTTCCTAGGAGATTTCATGGAACTCTTGGACAGGAGGCCTAGTGAATTCAACAGTTAGACACCAGAAAAAAAACTATCAACTTTCTCGATTGAAACGACGATTTTAGAAATCTAATCCGTGAATTTTTCTAAGGGAGTCTTGGTTTACCATTCAACTAATAACAGCATGGCTGATATGCAAAAATATAAAAGAGCTTTAAAAGGTACCCTATAACCTTAAGAGGTTTTTATAGGGTACAACAAAATCTATTATCTTCTTTAACTTACAGGCCATATCCCCTCCCCTCAATAAAAAAAAATGGCCCCAAACATAGTTTTGTGGTCTATCCTTTATTCACAAGTCAATATTTCTCCGAAAATGACAGAAGCAAGGTCCGCAATAGGGTCCCAAACCTACAACAAGACAAGCTCATTCAGGTAAGTCAATAAGACTTTTCTACATAAGTTGAAATTTGAGAAAGTCCTGCTCAAAAGCAGAATTCAAAAATGGATGCAAGAATTTAGGAAAGTATGGAACTGCGAAAAGCAGTTGGGGAAGAACAAAAGTATTGTCACTCACTGTAACAAAGGAATTCCATTCAATTCGCTAAGAAAACTTCAGAAAATGTAAGCCACAGTTGGTCTCAAGAGTATAGTACTCAATAGTACTCAAGAGTCCCGAAGTAAACGTCGGTATATTATCCCACACTTGTCTTAAAATGAGCACCAATTGAGTTCTCACGTCTTCAGCTGTGTCAAATTTCAATTGCACCCACGAATTTTTTCTGCACGCTCCATTCTGCCCAATTCACACATATTGCAAAAAATCAAGATTCAACTAAATTGTCTTCTTTTCTTGTAAGGAGCCTAAAACTCATACGATCCACTAGAACATTTAGACAATCTAGCAGTAAGAACATCAGCTTATACTAGCATTTCTACTGAAAAAGGATATAAAAAAATAGTCGCATTGTGGTTTTTTAAGTTCCAATTATGTAACAAGTAAATTAAGTAAAAAGTGAGTTTTTATAACTGCAGTGTGAAAACAACTAACTTTACTTTCGAATCAAAGGGTTCCGCTATGTCCGGACATTCCAGAATTTTTTCGAAAGGATTCCGACGGGTTGTTTAATGAGCAACAGGAATATGGGAAATTATCATTGGTAATTTTTCAAATGGCATAGAAAAGTAAGTATTTTTCTGTTTGATCAAAACATAATTTTGGAAACATGCACAAAATTATGAACTGTTTTTTCTTCAACATATGTTTGAAAGAAAAATTAACAGCAAAATAAGAGCACAAATGACGGTAGCTTTATTGTGCAAAATTGTGAACGAATCTCAACAGTTAAGTTATTCAGATTAGCATTCTTCAAGCACTCGGTATTTTACAATTAAACTTTCCGAAGCAAACTTTTCAATACTGAAAGCCAGAGAAAAATATTTCAATATAATTGGAAATAAGAAAAATGTGAAGATCTTTTAATTAGTCAACCGTAGAAAGGGGTAACTTTGAACAGGCAAACAAAAATTTGAATAGGAGCTGGATTAATCTGAGCTCACATTTCATAAGACTTGGCTGAAGAAAATTAAAAAGTTGCTTATTGGGGGAAACAGAGTGTAAAAATAATAATCCAGACATGTCAAAATAGTACAGCATCAAATGGCATAAGTCATGTTCGAGCAAAATTTTCCGCCGTGACTGAGTCGAGGCATTGAAAAGTATACCTTTACCTGGCCTGCACAAATGGAAACTGAACCTTTCACCCTAGGAAACTAGAAGGATCCATCCTTGTTCGTCAACTACACATCACGTTCAGCAAGTCGTCAGAAGAAGGATCATCTATCTCCAACGCCGTAAAATACTAGTAAATGCGACTCATGAAGGACTTCGTTATGAACCAAAAACCGCCTACGCAGGTCGGTGGGCTCGTCAACTCATCAAATTCCATCGCAAATTCACACTAGCTGACTGATAAGTAAATCTTGCTAGACTCGAAACTTGATTATTATTAATATTCAACAGTTTTCGAAGGCACGACACTAATCCATTTGCGATTGATATTCCTCACATATTTAACATATAGTAACAAGCAAAATAAAAAAAATAATGAAATAAGATTTAATACCTTTGTTCATATGACTTACTGTAATATGTATTGACTTACATTTACCATCACAGGCTTATTTACAGTTCATATGTTACTTTTACAAACACAGGTTTACTTAATAACTAAAGAATCCTGTTTGATAAAAGGTATACATTAAAATACAAGAAAAAACGTAAGGAATAGTCTTTTGTGGAAAGCAGGTAAAATTGTTTTGCTTCCTCCCCGGCACAAAATTAAGTCACCTTGCCATTCCCCAACATAACAATCCCTGAGAGGTTTTAACTTGACACCCTCGAGTCGTGAAACAAAACAGGGTAGACTTGACGACACCATAACCTTGGTAATAGTCATTTACAAAGAGAAAAGATTCTCCCTCCTTTTAAATTTTTTTTTCTACCTGCACGCGTTTAGACCTAATATTGATTTTTCCTCCAACCATTCGACGTTTATTCAAAAATGAATACATTCTGAAAAAATAAGCAAAGAATAGTCTGGCTCAGACCAGTGACCCCTACAAAAAGTCTGACACTACCATCTGAGCCAATTGCGCTTGATATTGAGTTTTGAACACATTCACTTCTTCAATATATAATAATTACCAGGTTTTATCAAACATAACCGACTCTTGTCAATTATGCCTACATATAGCCGACGAACTACCGATAAACGGGTAATGAAGCTAAGTCAGCCCTTCAGCAGAGCCGTACTACCATTCCAATCATAGAAGAAATGATAGTTCCTTAAAAACTTGGGAAATTCAAGTTTTTAATGAAACTACCCGATAATTTGGTTTCATAAATTAAGTTTTTATATTCAGTCTGAGTCAACTCTCGATACTTCCATACTTGGCTTAGCTCTACGAAAATTCAATGACTAATTTCGTTCAGCATTCTAACATTGTCTTTCAGTTATCTTTCTAGTAATCAAGTTCACATTTCTTCTCCTGTAACAAAGAAAACTAAAAATATGACACTAGAAATGAAGGTCATGGTGGTCATGAAATGAAGTCTTTGAATGGCTATAAAAACATCATTACCGCCCACCGGAGCGGATCCAGGGGGCAAGATTTTTCTAACGCCCTCATTCGCATTCAGTTCATTTTTTTACTGTTTTTTAAGTATACTTGTTAATTTGATCAATTATTCCAAGGTGATTTACCCAATTAACAACAAAAAGCAAAGCTTTCCTATGAATGTAAAGAGCAAAGTTGAAACTAAAAACGAACAAAAATTATTATCTTCAGCTGGTTCAAAATATATCTGCCAAATTTGTATAAAAATCTTTGATTGCTGCAAGGATTTTTCTACGAACATGGAACTTTTCCCCTATTTCACGAAAACTTTTTGAAAATAAAAGTGGTATCTTTTAAGACGTTTCATATGCGTAATAGCACAGTTATATAGCAATTTGTCTGGCCGTAATGACATATTGAAAAGTACTCTTGTAGCTAAAAGTTCAAAATGGATAAAAATAAAAATCCTGACACCAGCAAAGAATGGATAAGAGACGAAAACTGATGGTTGAATGTGCAAGGGGATCGAAGGATATTTCCGGATATTTTGGTAAAATATCCGAAAATACCCAGAAATCGAATGGTAAGTATTGAATAAATTTATCGATCTATTTTTTTTTACTATATAGCTAATTTGGTTGAAATTAGATGAATGAAAGAACTAAAAGCAATTTAGGCCAGGAACAGATACATGAGGTCGGAGGGGGTAAGGGGCTGCTTTACAATTCTCTACCTCTTGTAAAAACAGTTGTATTTCCACTCTTAGAAACTAGAGGTTTCCCCATTAATTAATTTTTTTCTTCAAACTCTAAAGAAAAAAAAATAGTCTGGTCTACTCATTCAGAAAGTCTCAAAGAAGCCACAGTAATTTATTCATCAAAGAATCTGCTCGTGTCTGTTGTTAATACGCATTCTACTGCTATAAAAAAAAATTATTAGCTTTCAAAAAAGTTTCTTTGTCATTTTAAACCAGCAAAGACCAGAGTCACACATTGGCTCCCTTTCTCCAGCCACCCCCCCCCCCAAAAAAAAAATTCTCTAGATCCACTCCTGACCGCCGAAAGCTTAAATTTTTAGTTTTCAACATTTCTACTTGTTCCGAGTACCTTTGAACAGATATTGTACCTTTCCAGAGAACCAGAAGACAACATTTTCTTGATATGTATTTTATTCTTAATAGTTTTTAAGAATTTTTTTAGAAATCAGATTTCATTTTTTATATCTACGAAAAAATCGGACATACTTTACAACTATTTGAGGTTCTTTAGAAACCCTAAACTGTTAAAGTTTAACGATCTTAGTTTCGACAGTTCATCACGAGATAACGCCAGCCTCCAATATCCACATCACTGGCTCTGAGAGGGTTTTTAATTTTCTACCTACACAGCCGAGGTTAGATAAAACCGTGTAAACAAGCAGCATGTTACGCTTTTGCACACCAGGGCTATATTTACCATGGTGTTTTGTAATTTAGCAGTGAAATTTATGACCTTAGTGTGCACCATTTTTGAAAGTTATAGCCCCTCAAATAAGATTTGAGGGAACCGAACCACCCCGTTTCGCCCTCTAAAAATTGGTTTTTGAGTTCTTTACATTATTTTCTATTACCAATCTATTCAAGCTAGAATTTGCATAGTCGAAATTGATGGGTTTACTACTTTGGGAAATCACATATATCAGGTTGCAAGGGCCAAGTGTGGCGGAAAAGGTGTGGTGTAACAGAAGGCACACATGGCGTTCTGAGAGGTAAACCGAGTACCAAAAAGTGGGTATCCCCTCGGTCAAAATACACCCCTTAAGTAACTATCAAAACATACTGAATAAGATACCTTTTCCTAACTTGAAAATAATAATAATAATCTTTATTTGACAAGAGCAATTAAATCTTTTTACTGTTGAAATTTTTAGTCAAAGCATTCAGATTAATGCATTAAACGGTAAGAAAAATTATACTGCCGGTTAAAGTCGACTTTTAATATGGAGTAAAAGCAGACCTAACAAAATAATTTTTGATAAATTGGGCGGCAGATATGTTTGGAAAACGATTCAATGTGTACTCACAAGTTTTGAAGAAAAAACTTCATATTAGAGTTTTGAAAAAAAAAAAAACTAGATCAGACATGCGAGTCAGAAAAGGACAAATAAGACATACTGCCGATAACAAGACGTTTATGAAGTCATATCGTATTTAATAATATTATACATTAGGTCTATTAAGTCAAACTATTACAATTCTGATGAATTATTAAGTGTTTAATTAGTTTGTTTCGTTTCTTTTAGAGCCAGAGTCAATCTTAGAAAGAGCCGCAAGTGGCTCGCAAGTTTAATTTAAAGCCTCTTCATATCTGGTAATATTTCTGGTCTACGCTGTTATTGAGCAGAATTTATTCCGTATATGAGGTGGACTGTCCCTTCCTCCTCCCCACCTCCACATTAAGAGTCGTAGAGGTCTTCATAGTCTTCAGAGGATGCGCATTCAATCAGAAATTGAGAGGCATAGTCTAGTTTTTTTTGTTTTTTTTTTGAGACCATCCAGCACATGTCCTAAAACTATTTTTGATATCTCGTCCTTTTGTTACCCCTGTGGACATCTGACCGATATTTGAGGTACCTATTTTGTACTTTCTCTTTGGCTGCTAAATGTTGCGTGTTTAGGAATTTTCCACTGGGACAAATACCTAGACCCAGCCAATACATTGTTGCTTTTTTAGATACGCCAAAACTTCAACAATTCACAAGAACAGGCATATTTTCATGTGCATATATATACATATATATATATATATATATATATATATATATATATATATATATATATATATATATATATATATATATATATATATATATATATATATACATATATATATATATATATATATATACATATATATATATATATAACTTATATATTTATATATAAGTAAAATTTGAGAAAAAGACGGTCACAATTAAAATCTAAAACGGCGTATTACAGGTGCACTAACAAATACATTGTTTTTTTGTTTTTAGATACGTTGAAACTTTAACAATTCAAGAGAGCAGGAATATTTTCATATATATATATATATATATATATATATATATATATATATATATATATATATATATATATATATATATATATATATATATATATATATAAACAAATACCAAGCAAAATTTGAGAAAATGGTGGTTACAATCAAACAGTTCGTGGTAACGCTCATATGGCATGAGCTCTAGCAAAATTCTAAGAATCAATAGATTGATTTAAAAGGAAAAACAGAGACTTAATGCCTGTCGGGATTTAACTTACGAGCTCAGAGACTGGAGGTCCTTCTAAATATGAAAGTTCATTAAGATCCGATCACCCATTCGTAAGTTAAAAATATCTCATTTTTCTAATTTTTCCTTTCCCTCCAGTCCTCAAGATGGTTGAATCAGGGAAAACGACTGTTATGAAGTCAATTTGCGCAGGTCCCTGACACGCCTATCAATTTTCATCGTCCTAGCACATCCAGAAGCACCAAACTCGTCAAAGCATTAGACCCCCCCCCCTCGTAACTCCCCCAAAGAGAGCAGATCCAGTCCGCTTACTCAATTCTTCAAATTTTTCCGAATTCAGACTCCTCCAACTCCCCCAAAGAGAACAGATTCAGTCCGGTTATGTCAATCACATATCTAGCACTTGTGCTTATTCTTCCCAACAAGTTTCATCCAAATCTGTCACTCTAAGCGTTTTCCAAGATTTCCTGTTTCCCCTCTAACTCCTCCCCCAATATTGCCAGATATGATCGGGATTTAAAATAAGAGCTCTGAAACACGAGGTCCTTCTTATATATCAGATTCCGTAAAGATCCGATCCCCCATTCGTAAGTAAAAATAAATCATTTTCCTTCGACTTTCCTCTCCCCCAGCCCCTCCCCTCCTTTCAAGCCCCCTCCCCCAGATGGTCGAATCGGTAAAATACTATTATAAAGTCAATTTATGCAGGTCCCTGACACGCTTACCAATTTTCATCGTCCTTGCACGTCCAGAAGCACCGAACTCGCCAAAGCACTGAAAATCCACCCCAACTCCCCAAAGAGAATAGATCCGATCCAGTTGTGTCAATCACGTATCCAAATTAGCCCCTCCCCCCAATCCCCCAAAGAGAGCGGATCCGGTCTGGTTATTTCAATCAAGTATCTAGGACTTGTGCTTGTTCTTCCCGCCAAGTTTTATCCCGATCCCTCCACTCTAAGCATTTTCCAAGATTTCCTGTTTCCCCTTCCAACTCCCCCCAATGTCACTGAAACTGACTGAAATTTGAAATAAGAGCTCTGAAGCAACGAGATACTTTTAAATATCAAATCTCGTTAAGATACAATCACCCGTCCGTAAGTTAAAAATACCTGATTTTTTCCTTTTTTTCAAATTTACTGTCCCTCCACTCCCCCCTCAGATGGTCGAATCGGGGAAGAGACTATTTCTAATTTAATTTAGTCTGGTCCCTGATACGCCTGCCAACTTTCATTATCCTAGCTTATCTGGAAGTGCCTGAACTAGCAAAACCAAGACCGGCAGACAGACAGGATTTGCGATCGCTCACATGGTAAATACCAAGTGCCATAAAAAACGAATTTGGATAAAAATATATACATCAAAAGAATCGCATTTTTATGCTGATTTAAAATATTTATGTTTCATCAAGTTACAAGCCTGCTGAAATTGGCCTTACTTTCTAAAAAAAAAATCAGGGAAAACATCCCCTAAAAGTCATAGAATATTAATGAAAATTACACAATCAAATTCAGCGTATAAGATAACCATTCTGTAGAGGTTTCACGCTCTCATCAGCCAGATTGTGGAATATTGAATTTTTTCGCCAAAAGAAAAATCACGGATATGTGTTAATTTGTTGTTTTTTTTTTTGCTTTGTTTAGTTTTTGTTGTTTTTTCCACGAGTGATCGGAATGACCCAGTGGTCCTAAAATGAGAAATTAAATAAAAAAACAAGTTTTTTCAACTGATAGTAAGGAGCAAAATTAAAACTCAAGACGAATGGAAATTATTATATATATGAGGAGGTTCTTCCCCTCCTCAATAACTCGCTCTTAACGCTGAAGTATTTTTGGTAATTTCAAAAGAGCTATTTATTCTAATTCAACGGCCTTGTGGTTCAGGGACAAACAGAAATCATTACATATATGAGGGTGTTTGTCCCCTCCTCAATACCTCGCTCCTTACGCTAAAGTATTTTTAGTAGCCTAATTTCAAAGGAGGTATTTATTCTAATTAAACGGCCTTTGTGGTTCAGGGGTTAATCATAAAGAACTGGAAGAAAATTCTAACTTTAGTGTCAAGAGTGAGGTATTGACGAGGGGATGAACCCCCCTCCCCTATACGTAATAAAAATATACAAATATAGAAGTTCGTTACGTAGGTTAATTAGTCAACTACGTATATTTATTACTAATAAAAACGTTCGTAAATAAAGTAAATAGTTCTAGTGGCCTTTTTAAGTAACCGAAAAAATTGGAGAGCAAATAAGCCCCCTACCCCGTCCCTTTTTTTCTAAAAAAAACCTCCGGTCAAAGCTTTGAGAAAGCCATTTAGCCAAAAAAAAGTAAAGTTAATATGAAAATTTCGTTTTAATTATTCAAGTATGGTAATCTAAAATCAACACCTGCATCAATTCAAAAACGTTCAGAAATTAAATTCGAACGAGAGCTAAGAGCTCATATGGCACTTGTGACATGGCCGGAAGAGCTAAGAGCTCGTTTGGTATGAGCTCTAGCAAAATTATAAGAATCAATAGATTGATTTAAAAGGAAAATAAGAGGCTTAATGCCGGTCGGAATTTAAAATCAGAGCTCTGAGTCACGAGGTCATTCTAAATATCAAAATTTATCAGGATCCGATCAACCACTCGTAAGTTATAAATACCTCATTTTTTCCGATTTTCCTCTCCCTTCAGCCCCCCAGATGGTCTAATCGGGGAAAACGACTTTATTCAGTCAATTTGTGCAGCTCCCAGACACGCCAACAAATTTTCATCGTCCTAGCCCGTCCAGAAGCACCAAACTAGTCAAAGCACTGAACCCCACCATCTAACTTCCCAGAGAGTGGATCCAGTATGGTTACGTCAATCACGTAACTACGACCTTTGCTTATCCTACCCACCAAATTTCATCCAGATTTTTCCACTCAAAGCATTTTCCAAGATTTCCGGTTTCCCCCTCCAACCCCCACCCCAATGTCAAAAAATTTGTTCGGGATTTGAAATAAGAGCTCTGAGACATGAGTTCCTTCTAAATATCAAATTTCATTAAGATCCGGTCCCCCGTTCTGAAGTTAAAAATACCTCAATTCCAAGATTTCTGTTTCCTCCCTCCAAACCCCTATGTCCCCGGATCCGATTCGAAAATGGAGCATCTGAGACATAAGATCCTTCTTGTATATCAAGTTTCATTAAGATCTGATCACCCATTCGTAAGATAAAGATACCTCAATTTTCACGTTTTCCAAGAATTCCGGTTTCCCCCTTGTAACTCCCCCCAATGTTACCGGATCTGGTCGGGATTTAAAACAAGAGCTCTAAAGCGCAAGATCCTTCTAAATATCAAATTTCATTAAGATCTGATCACCCGTTCGTAAGTTACGAATACCTCATTTTTTCAAATTTTTCCGAATTACTCCCCCCTCCTAACTTCACCAAAGAGAGCGGAACCAGTCCGGTAATGTCAGTCACGTATCTTGGACATGTTTCATTCTTCCCACCAAGTTTCATCCTAATTTCTCCGCTTTAGCCTAAGTGTTTTCCAAGATTCCCCAGCCCCCCCAATGACCCTGGATCCGGTCGGGATTTAAAATAAGAGATCTGAGTTACGAGGTCCTTCTAAATTTGAAATTTCATTAAGATCCGATTACTCCTTCGTAAGTTAAAAATGCCTCATTTTTTCTAATTTTTCAGAATTAATCCCCCCCCCCAACTCCTCCAAATAGAGCAGATCCGTTCCGGTTATGCCAATCACGTATCTAGGACTTCTGCTTATTTTTCCCACCAAGTTTCATCCCGATCCCTCCGCTCTAAGCGTTTTCCAAGATTTTAGGTTCCCCCCCCCAACTCCCCCAAATGTCACCAGATCCGATCGGGATTTAAAATAACAGCTCTGAGACAAGATATCCTTCTAAATATTAAATTTCATTGAGATCCGATCACCCGTTCGTAAGTTAAAAATACTTTTTTTTCTATTTTTCCGAATTAACCGTCCCCCCACTCAGCCCCCCCAGATGGTCGAATCGGGGAAACAACAATTTCTAATTTAATCTGGTCTGGTTCCGAAAACGGCTGCCAAATTTCATCGTCCTAGCTTACCTGGAAGTGCCTAAAGTAGCAAAACCGGGGCAGACAGACCGACAGACTGACAGAATTTGCGATCGCTATATGTCACTTGGTAGATACCAAGTGCCATAAAAACAAGCTGTTTTAGCCGAAAGTAAGGAGCGACATTAAACATTAAAACGAACAGAAATTATTCCGTATATGAAAGGGACTGTCCCCTCCTCAACGCCCCGTTATTTACGCTAAAGTTTGACTTTTTCTTAAAACTCTACTTTTCAAAACAATAAAAAACGGGAGTGTAAAGAGCATGGCGTTGAGGAGGGGAAAGTCCCTTTCATATACAGAATAATTTCTGTTCTTTTAAGTTTTAATATTCCTCCTTACTTTCAGTAAAAAAACTTGCTTTTTTGTATTTAATCAGTATCTAAAACGGCGACAAAATGACAATCTATAACCACAGATAAGAGTTTGAATTTAACTTTTGGAATTTAAATCATTCGTGGAGTTTTGATTCCCTGTAGAATCCGTAGGTGCTCCTTATAACAGTAGGCAATTGATATGTGTACGAAGGTCCAATGATACAATGCGCAGGGTACGGACATCTGCAATAGTAATTTGACTTCCTAAAGAGTGTACTCTCTTTAAGAATGGAACTCCAGATATTCTGACACTAGAAATGGTAGGTTGACTTCCTATATGTTAAGAAAGCCTTTGAAATGTCTATCACATTGTCTTCAAAACCTGCACAAATCGAATAAGTAAGCGATGGTGCTTCCAGGTGCACCGAACTCGTGATTGGTTACCTCTTTGGACTTTTTCAGCTTTTGACAAGAAGGCCCTTCGGCTTGAGGTATTCTTTCTTCTGTGAGTCTTCTAGAAAACGAATGGGGATACACACCTTCTTGTGCTAAGTTTCTTGTCAAATTTGTCCAATGAACTTTCTTATCAAAAGAGTCTTTTTCACCTTCCCTGAGGGGGAGTCTCACAGTTTTCCGTGCTCCCCTCTACATATCTAAAATCTAAAAGAAATCCAAATATTGTAATCTAAGTTAAATATTTGTAAGCTTTATCAACTTCGGTCTCATATTCTAGACCAGGCTAGATAATTATTTCTTAGCGTAAGCAGATATATTGCTGATTCATATTTTAAGCCCCCCCCCCACACACACAAAAATGTGAGAAAATACAGAGCATTCATCCTTTTGGAAATGTAATGGAATAGTTGTTCCTGCCCTGCATAAAGATCTTAAGCACAGGACTTACCCCGGCTACTTACTAGTTTTAAGAGCATGGAGAATTCTAGGTGTAGAGTTAAAAAATAATTGAAATTTCTTCAATGAAATTTCGAGGAGTATCCTAGTAGTCGAAAAAAAAACCATTTTGTTATTATTTTGCTTCTGGATAACTTTCAGCGAAGTTATCGTAATTAAAGTAGATAATGGTTATTGAGCAACGATTGTGAAAAAAAACAAGAATTTCCATTTTTAGTTACTGTATTATAACAAATTCATATCACTTATCTTTTTTATATTCAGAAAAACTATACATTATATTTTAATCTGAAATATTGCGACAGACAATATCAGAATGTATCTGACTTTAAATATATTTCCTATGAACAAAACTGTACAGTTACAGCTTGTTTGTCCACCACCAATTTTCCGTTATAAACAATAAGACATAAAACTTAACAACCTCAAACTAATTTGACGATTGATTTGTAAATTTGATACACAGACAAGTATATCTTGATTCTGTATACGCAATCTGATCGTTCAATAATCCGTAACATTTGTTCTTAAATCCCCTCCCCGTTTTTTTGCCCCTGGACCGTTTCTGGCGGTCAATATTTTCTGTTTGCTCTCTGATTTTTGTTTGTGAAATTACCTCACATTATATATCTACGCTTAACAATGTTAGATCACCTTATCAAAGCCAATACACTGGCCTTTTTTATCACTGCTTTAAAAAAAACTGTTTTGGTTATTCCCCCCCCCCCCAAAAAAAATAGAATTGTAACCTGGTCAATCTACTCACTACGGCACACAAGGCATTAAACTTTCATTGAACACTTTCTTACTGGGTTTGAATAACTTTGTGCGATGCGAGTACTTAGCCACTAGGCCTTGTTCCGGAACTAAGCTTACATAACTCCCAAATGAAGTCTCAAAATGTCCATTGGTTCTTTTTATTCATATGCTTCCTTTCCCTCTCTTTGAGTACCTGAGATCCAGACTATAGGTCAGCAGCCTGAACCGCGAGCCATGCATAGAAGTAAAATTTAAATAAAAGAAAAGCAAACTAATTCTGTGAAAACGAATAAAAATACAAAATATTCTAAATAAAATTTTGTCAAAAATTTACCATCGAAAATATTAGTGAAATATCACTGATCTAAGCGCTCCTGTAATGATATCGTTTCGGCTAGCTTAGACCCACAGTAAAATATTTTGTCATTCCTTAAACTACACTGTCCTTCGATTCATTTCCTCTTCAGTATGTTTAAACTTAACAAGCGAAACTTTAACCTTTCAGCTGAGAGCATGACAGAACTTCGCATAGATTAGTCTTCTCGCTGAAGCAGTTTTTTTTTTTGTCAAACTTGATTATTTTTTTTAAGCTCAGATTTAAAATTGGAATCGTCAGTTCAGACCAGGGGATTTGGACTCGCACACAACCCTGGATTTATTCGAACTCCCTTTAAGATTGAACACGTCCACCTCTTGTTTGCTTTAAGCTTTCGCTCAGAGCCAGAAGCAAAATAGGGATGTCACATCAATTGATCTCGAACTTAAAATAAAAATGCACAATTGCTTTTGAGCAATTCAGCCATTTAAATATCTCTGGTATTGTACTTCCATTTATAAAAAAAGACACCTGTTCGACCCCTGCAATTCAAGATAAGAAGTCTCTTTTGGGGTTTCCAGCTACCTTCGCAGTAGATGAATGTACAAATTCACACGGATATTAGTTAAAAGAAACAGCTGAATAATTTTATCAGAAGTAGGTGGGGCAAAACGATGCCGCTGTAGCATTAATGCAAAATTGCAAAAAAAAAATTCGTTTCTTGTCGGGTCATCAATACATGATGACCACGTGTCTATCTTGAAAAGATGTATCATATTGTGGCTAGGATCTAGCTCAAGCTTCCACACAATTGATCCTTGACTGGATATCTTATCATCATCTGTCCCCTGACTAGATCTCTAATCATGTGTTATCTGTTATATATTTGAAAATTATCCAATGCAATGATCACTCACATACACAGTTTACGAGGCATATACAGCCTAAAGGTCCTAAGCTTATGGCTGAATGGACCTATCTCATTATTTTACAAAAAGCCAATTTGTAAGTGTATCTCCTCTCACTGACAAGTGATTTCAGATAACTTGAGTGATCTTGAGTGAGACTCGAAAAAATATTCTCTCAGCTTACAAAATGACTCCATGAGGTAATTACAGTTAAAATAGATCCTATTTTAGAATTTAGAAATGCATGTCGTAAGGTTACAACTTATTTATTGAGAAGAACAAAATGTTAGTCCATAGATGATTAAGAAGTATTCAAAACTGCAAAAGATTAGAATTATTTTTTACATAATATCAGAGGGAAAGAATTATGATCTAAGGTACCATTTAATCATCTACTCACATACAAAACCTACATAGAATATAAGCATAAGGACAAAGTAGACTTTGTCATGTTCACAGAATAACTGTTATAAATGATAAAAAATTGTAGAATCCCTCATCACCGTTGGTGTAACAATTGTCCAGGGATATATGATAGCTTAAAAGCGGCGTCTTTTATTGGAAAAATCGTCTCCTCTTTTGTCTTGGGGACCTCTACCACCCCAGCGACCAGAAGCTCCGCGGGGTGATCTTCCATACTCATAAGCATCGGCAGCAGCAGCAGCAGCAGCAGCTTGTGTTTCAACAGCAACGAAATCGTTAGGCCACTGATCCTAAACGGGGGAACCAATCATGTGTAAGGATGAACTTAGCAAAAAATTGCAGATTAAACGACTTCAACAAGCCCCTTAGTGCACAATATTGGATCTATCTGAAGGGGAGGGGCAATTCCAATGCATGTGTAATGGAATAAGTGACTAATTAATGGTATTATTTAAGATTCATAGACGATGTTGAAAAATACCACAAAGGCAGTCAAGGCATCGTAAAAGTTTTAAGTACCACGCACCATGAAAATTAAACAGGGCCCTTTGAACGTAATTGCGTGGAAACTTCCCCAACCATATATTAGAATATTTATACAGAAGATCATACATATATTAGAAAATATATATAGAAAATCATTTTTAGTAAAAAGGCTATATGTAATAGAGAAGTTTTTGATAATAGTGGCCACCAAATTGAAAAAAAAAAAACGGCGAAAAATCAACAAAAACATAAGCCAAGAACATATGGTACCTAGCGGCTTAAGAAGGCACAATTGGATATCAACATGCTGTTAGTCTCATTTTTTCTGTAGACGAAAAAACGTTGTAAAAATATGTTTTGCCTATTTGTTTTCGCATCAAACGTGACAACACTGACAAGCATTTGGAACAGCCCTAAAGACTGTAATTTTGAAACAACCAAAAGAAAAAACTTAGAAAATCAGAATTTTCAGGTATAAGTATACCTAAAAATAGGACCATTGGAACATTTTTTTTGATGCCATTGATACTTTAAGTAATATTAGTAATCAAGAGATATTAGTAACTTGGAGCATTCATTATTTATTATTTACGATGGCACAATAACAAACAAAATCCCAAATTGATCACTTTCTCAAAACAGGCGCACGTGCCGGTGTTTTTCCTCAATAAAAGAGAAACATAAGCAGACTTGAAATAATGACAGCTGAAATTCTGTCAAAATTCGAGCAAGGTAATTGGTTGAAATACTGTCCCATTATTAATATTATTCAGGAAACGCTTTGTGAAATATTTAGTCACAAAATATAATCAACAATTAGTAAACAACTGTGAAGTACTAAAAATTTACTAATTCTTTCAGGTCCGCTTATGGTAAAGACTGCTAGACGCAAAAAATTTACATTTTGAGATTTTTTTATCGTGAGTAAAGACTGCAAACAGTTTTACCACACTAGTAAGACATAGGATTAGCCAGTGTAGTCTTGGATCGGCAAAGCACGCATACTTCAGACATGTTAATTTCAAGCATAGCCTCAAGACGATTGGATTAATATAAGTCAGATATCTGAAGGTATCAATACACAAAAATTTAAGCCAAATAAAGTAAAAAAAAAGGCAACAGATTGGCCAAAATTGAAACAACTAGCATTTATACAACATGATATGATTGTCATTATCCAAAGACATCTGGACAGGCGTTACTACCTGTGCAACCAATATGGTTAAAGAGATACTAGGTCCAAACACAAGGAATTTCATTCTAACTCTGATAGCCAGATGTGGGTTGGTTAATGAACTTAAATAATTATTGAATATCCTACACATTTTGGATTTCCGATGGAACTATTCAATAATATTCTTAAGAATCAGAGACAAAGAATAAATGCATGCCTATAGTAATCCAAATTTAATTAAAATGAATTACAAATGGAGATGATATGTTACCAGCCTTTACCCGGGTCAGCCACCATCTCGATCTTGGAACACTAATTTATTTCCTCTTTAGATTAAGTAGTACGACATGCGCTACAATATCAATTCACATACAAGCCACATCAGATAACTGTTGTCCTAAATAAACACCGAACATACTCATTCTGTAACTACCGGATGTATGCATTTAGTTAGAAATCTACATAAGCAGCGCATCTTACATATGGTCAAATTTGGAGGACTTAATACTGCATCATTCATGTTGACTTATCAGCCACGATGCATACAATTTAAAACTAATTTTGGATTAATAAAGACAGTTCTTGATATTACAAAATTCTCGATATTCAGGATATCCACATGAACGAAAAGCAAGCCCTCAATGTACTTGCATTCAAGTATAATACCAGGCATAAGCCTAAATATTAAATAACTATGAGGACTGTGAGTGGATTATTATTGAAGATGTAGGTAAAAATCAACCAACATATTCAGCAAAGGGTTTGACCTTTCCTTCTACTGACGGTCTTTTCTTTGTTTCAGTTGACTAGGACCTTTGAACAGTAGAGAAAGAGGATTTATTTTAATGTTCCAGACGTTTATATCAGATAAAAATAAAATCCCCGTTTTCTTGTGTAATTACATTCATTTTAAGGTCCTAATAGACTAAGGCCTTTGATCAGAAAAGAAAGATTTAATTTAAGTATGTCAGATGAATTTGGAAAGCATATCCGACTATTATTATTTTTCTGTTGTTGTTGTTGCATCATAAAAATTTCACAACTAGTAAAGCAGAGGATTCATTAAAGATATTCTTGGACAGTAATACGATTTGGATCGTGAAAGTACACCCGTTAACCAAGAAAGACCTAGGCTCCAATAATGCTTATGATGAAGCATTTTGGTTGTCTAAACTAAGATATTTAGCTATTAGAATGACAATTGTCAACATTGATAGTCCCTAGTTTCTCAATATAATTGCGTGCTGACTTACTATCATAATTTTTTTTTGCTAAACCAGCATAGATCTGGCTCGCTCAGTGATTTTTTTCTCTTTCTTGAGTCAAACCCAAGTTGAAGGACTAGATGCAACAATATACATTTTATAAATTCATGGTAATAGATAACATTCGCTAAATAAAAAATTCTGATTCAAATTCATTCCAATTGCAATTAAAATTACAGATCCCACATAAATTATTCCCGATCAGTAAAGCAATTATGTCTACAGTACACATTTTCAATTGAAAAGTAAAAATCAATATCACAAATGTAATAAGCCATGGATATAGCATTTCAGCTGTGGTCGCACAACCAAATAGAAAACTTGAGCTCGTTCAGATATTAAGATGAAGTAAATGAACCAATTACTATAAGATATTGGAATCGGCTAGATCTTACTTGGGCAAGATATTCGACGGGACTTCACAAACAATATTTGTATTCCATGTATAGATGTAGATTATGAATAGTAATTGTTTTGAGACAACAGGTAATCCGTGCTTTTATACAAGAATTGCAACATTAGGGATCAGATACCTAAAAACTACACCAACAATACAACTACAAAAGTATGCCGTGCATAATTACTGGGCATATGCTTATTAGACCTTGCTGGAGAAACGAAGAAACTTATGTCAATGCATTTTAATCGCACAAGCTTGTGACCGATCTTCAGATCAAATTAGTTTACCGTAAAACAACAAAAATATTTCGCAAATATTTGCAAAAACAACCGTTTGACAAAGTTTCTCTCAAGGTTTATGTTCCTTTTGCAATCTATGGTGCTGCTATTTTTCAGCTCTTCTACGGTTATGATAAATCAACAAAAAAAACTGCGTTTTTGATATCATTCCTTTGCTGAGATTCAGCTCTATCCATCTACTGAATTATATTTATAGAAGTGGGCCTAGATGGGTTTTTTTTACTAAAAGAAAGTTACAAATTGGTTGAAAATTGTTGCAAAAAGGACAATTTTCAAATTTGTTAGGGAAGTTTAGATACTTCGCAAAGAAAACGCTAAGTAGTATTAAATTCCGGTTCTGTGAATGGATAGATTTGAAACTAATGAATCCAATGATACAAGTATGTTGTCCTTTCGACACAAGTTACAATTGCAGACTGACATAGAATTGCTTGTTTCAAAGGACCATAAACCTTAAGAAAATTTCATTTATTTCTACCTTTTTGATTCACTACTGAAAGAATCAGCGATGGAAGAATTATTTCTGGCACAACCATTCTAGAAATGGTAACGTCAAATGAGTGCAATGCTTGATAATAACATGTCCCGAGTGACAGGAAAATTACATAAACGAGATCAAGATTACTACTAAAAATTCTATAAAATTAGCGGCTTAGCAAGACCCAAGACTGGAACTGAGAAACGTAATATTAATAAAAACTAGCCTACGATAAAGAAACAATAGGACATAATAATATGAAGACTTGAGAGATTTTTCCATAAACCAAGTAACCAAAAACAATGGATAATATTGTGGTAATTAAGGAGTAACGCTGTGTGCACATAAATTGTTTGAAAATTTGGCAACGCTTCGAATTCTAATAAATAAGCTAATCCTTATAAAAAAAAATGGACCCTAAAAGTTGGGGTTTTTCTTTTAGCAACAGGAATTGTCTTCTAGCCATTTGCTTAGATGGTGTAAAATTTTATTCTGAATATTCTGCAATATATTTGCAAATGATGAATAATAGGGGAAACCATTTCTGAATAATCCACTCGTGAAACTGACCTTATTAGTTTGAGAAGGGCAATTTAAGGTCGATTTTCAACACATTTTTCATTCCCGTATCGTCAAAGATTCTAGGAAAACATAATAGCCATAGCATTTAAATATGATCAATATTTTTGAAGCTTCATCATTCACAATTTTAACAATCAATGGATTCGATTAATTGGTGAAGGGAAATCGATCATTCATCATAAAGTTTTTACAACAATAACAGACACGTATAGGGAGAAAATGGCTACCCGGATTCCCCCCCCCAAAAAAAAAAAAAAAACAGCTCGAAACAGTGATGCTATAATTACGATTTTGCTCTAAATTTGTCAGACACATCAGCCTTTTACGTTCCTTTTGATAATTACGACACACACACCCATCCAGCAGAAAACTGCACAGAGTTGGCACAGGGTGACCAAAAATCACTAGATTTTAGTGATTTTCTGGCTGATTTAGTGATTCTCTGGCTGATTTGGTGATTTTCATCAATAATCTAGTGATTTATGGGCAAATTTAATGGTTTTTTTTTTGGCAATGTAACAAAAAATCACTAGAAATGGTGATAAGTCAATAGGGTGAAAACCCTGAAACTACATATATCTTTATTGTTCTTAGGGAATACTAGTCCCCATGGTGTAAAATTCAACAGTCAATTATTTCAACTAAGTATTGTTTTCTTTTACGCTGTAAGAAGAACAACAGGAAATACGTTTCACTGCATGGTTACAGAACAAGTTTTTATTTGCTAATATTGAATTAAAAAGTAATTAGTTATT
The DNA here is from genome assembly GCF_032884065.1 of Artemia franciscana. Taxonomy (NCBI): domain Eukaryota; kingdom Metazoa; phylum Arthropoda; class Branchiopoda; order Anostraca; family Artemiidae; genus Artemia; species Artemia franciscana. The sequence continues at coordinate 28,652,956 of NC_088863.1, read as the reverse complement.
ACTAGGATAGAGTATCATAGAGTACTAAACTTCAACTTATCTATGGAAAATACTAACGTGGGAAACACACCAGGATCGTCAACAAATCACCAAAATATAATTTAAACCAAACGTAGGATGTGCTTGCATGAAGTTACAACCACAACTCAACTTCATTCCATTATTAAGAGCTAGATCCATAATATACGTGTTCTCGTACGTCAATTAGTCAGAGGAAAACTATTCCATTAGAGTTACGTGAGGCAAATCAAAGATTGACACAGTCCATAGTTCATCACATTCGGCAATAACGACAATAAATAAAAATCGAATGTTATATTTTAATATTCATTCTTGGAGCACAACGTATCGAATTCAGCATAGTTATTCAATAGAATAAATTGTCACGGTTTAATACAGCTGACAATGGAAGCTATGTATGTCATCAATTAATTGTCATTTAAACTAAGCTTCCCTAATTCTGGCTAAATCCCATTACTTATCATACGGCTATTTGCCACAAAATTCAAATCAGAATATTTATATTTTCAACATTAATCCTAATTTCATACTGGCTTACCAGTACTTTGTTGTATGTCTCAGTATTACATGTCAGACCCGTCCAAAACCCAGAGATGTGACCAGGGACGTACTCAGGGGTTTGGGAGGGGTACCAGGGTCGTATCCAGGTTTTCTTTCACGGGGAAGGGGTACAAAAGGATTTTTTTCGGGGGAGGGATGCAAAAAAAAGAAAAACGCATAACAAAATGTGTTTATCTTCATGTCTGTTACGTTTTACGGGTCGGACAAACATTTCAGGTGGTCGGAGGGGTCAAACCCTCAGACCCCTTTCCCTAGATACAGCCTTAGGGAGTATCCCCATGAAATCGTCACTTTTCCCAAATACTTAGGTACTTCTTATTCAAATTCTAGATATTTTTTTTCTTAGTATTATTTTCCCCCGAAAAATTTTTTTTTCCTATGCGCCTGGTATCAGTAACAACCAACAGAATCTTGCAACAAGACTGAAGATTTGAAATGTAGACTGGATAGAAAACACAAATACACCTATAAATTCCATCCGAAGTCGGTAATAAATTCAGCATTCTCATTTAAATTATAGTTAACTTTAAGTCCTCAATTGATTTCAAGTTTGTTGTTTCCAAAGCTCTGTTGTCTACATAGAAATATCCTGTGATTAAACACTGGGAGGAACTTGTTGCATTTTACAAAAGGGGACAGTATGACCATGGGTAAGACAGCAGTTCAATACAAGAGTACTCTTACCATTTAATTTAGGCTGCATAATTTTCAAGGGACTTCCATCATTAAAATAATTGAAGGCATGAATTGAACAGGAAAACACTGGAATTACAGTACCAAGCAAAACACTGGAATTACTTAGCATGAATTATCAGTCGAGAGAAAATTTACCAAGGTTACTTAAATAGGAATTATAACCGAATGCTCGTAGAGAGCACATGAGTCGCTCTCATGATGCAAGGGAATCTTAAATGATTATAAATATGTCTTGCAAGGAACTTTCGCAATTTATTTTTTATCCTGATTTTACTAAGGGATTGTCAACAAATTTTTTCTCAAAAGAGGGGTACTAAATATCTTGTAGCATATGGAACATAGAACTATATTTTATTGTCTATCTTAGAGTTATAAAATCCCCCTCTTAAATAACATTTATATTGATCAATGAGTAAAATAAGAGCTTGAAAATTGTTTGTAGTGTTCCTTAATAGAATGATTGCAGTGATAGTATTAATCACTCAAAGGTATGGGGTAGGTAATCAAGAGGCAATGAAATTTCAAAGTTGGTGGCTGTCAAACAACATACTTTTGAAAGCAGCACTCCTACGTTGGTTTCAACTTCCATGGTTCTTGAAGATTGAAATCTAAAACATGGATCAACATATTGTTCTCCTAATTTGACAACTAGACAAAAGAACAAATTAAAAAAAAAAAAAAATATAAAGCACATTGATATTCCACAATGGGTCGACGAATTGAACTATAACCGGTCACATTAAGTAAAATTACAATAATTATAGAGAAACTCAAATAAAGCGATTTCCGGCTTCCTTCCCCATCTTGTCGTTTTTTCCGATTCACATTTTCTTTTTTAAGGGAGAAACAACTTTGAATATTTAAAAGTAACCAATATAAAACATATGAAAGGCCAGACAATGAAAGAAAGGATTATTTTCTAAGACTTGGCTTTCAAAGCTGGAACAAGATTAACACTGGGACTTGAAAAGCTAGGTCAAACTCGCACAAAAACCCATTGAAGCTTTCAAAACTTTTACCATACCCAGCGTTATTTTGAAAGCTACAGAACAGAGGAGATGAATCATTTTCTGAACTTAAATAAGAGACCCAGCGTGACAATTGAGTATGGAAGGGTGAGCCAAAGAACTTGCTTTTACATGTAAAAGGTTTCTACTTGTTCATTTTTGTGAGAGAAACAAAATATAGCTTAACTGAAGGAAGGAACAATTTAAGATAGTTTGTACTTACCATTGGTCCGGCAGTTCCAGTTCTAGGAGGTTGTTCTACATCAAAGCCTGGAACTAAGGGGAAACATTAAGAGAAAATTGTTACGTATTTACAATTTCAACTTCAAACTTCGAAGAGCTTAAATTGTCATTTCCAGGAGATCAGTGAGTTCTTTTTTGAACGAGATTCATTCTCCAGTAGTTTTAAGAAATTGAACTTAATTCATTTCTACAAGCTACTACGTTCAATTACATACATTGAAAGAAATCAAAATAGTTGACAGCGCACATCCACAGAGCATATAAAGAAGAAATAACTCAAGTTATAAAACAGGCAAAACCTGACTAGAATTCATCAACAAAAAAATGTAACGTATTACAAATTGGGCCACGAAACACCAAACATAAATACTAAAATGGTTTGCAAACTTCTATAACGAGTGCTAGTAATAGTAAAGATCTGGGACGATGGTTGAATCGGCTCATAAGTTCTCACTCCGTTCTTTTACCAAGTCTAGAACGTAAAAAAAAAACGCAAAGAAAAACAAGAGCTAAGAGATCATATGGCACTTGTGCCGAGGCAAGAAGAGCTAAGAGCCAAGAGCTCATATGGTGTGAGCTCTAACAAAATTCTAAGAATCAATAGATTGATTTAAAAGGAAAATCAGAGGCTTAATGCCGAGTCACGATGCTCTGAGTCACGATGTCCTTCTAAATATCAAAATTCATTGAGATCCGATCCCTACTCGTAAGTTATAAATACCTATTTTTTCTAATTTTTCCTCTCCCTTTAGCCCCCCCCCCCCAGATGGTCGAATCTGGGAAAACGACTTTATCAAGTCAATTTGTGCAGCTCCCTGACACGCCTACCAATTATCATCGTCCTAGCACGTCCAGAAGCACCAAACTCGCCAAATCACTGAACCTCTCCCTCTAACTCCCCCAAAGAGAGCGAATACAGTACGGTTACGTCAATCACGTGTCAAGGACATTTGATTATTCTATCCATCAAGCTTCATCCCGATTCCTCCACTCCAAGTGTTTTTCCAAGATTTCACCCTCCAACTCCCCCTCAATGTCAAAGAGCTCTGAGACATGAATTCCTTCTAACTATCAAATTTCATTACGATCCGATCACCTATTCGTATAATAAAAATACCACAATTTCCATGTTTTCCAAGAATTCCGGTTCCCCCTCTGCCACAATTGCCACATTGGGGGGAGGTCAACTCCCCCCAATGCCACAGGATCTGGTCGGAATTTCAAATTAGAGCTTTAAAGCACAAGATCCTTCTAAATATCAAATTTCATTAAGATCTGATCACCCTTTCGTAAGTTATAAATACCTCAATTTTCAAAATTACCCCCCGAAACTCCACCACAGAGAGCAGATCCGGTCCGGTTATGTCAGTCACGTATCTTAGACAGGTTTTTGTTCTTCCCATCCAGTTTCATCCTGATCTCTCCGCTTTAAGTATTTTCTAAGATTTCCGGTCCCCACCCCCAACTGCCCCCCCCCAATGACGCTGGATCCGGTTGAGATTTAAAATAAAAGATCTGAGTTACGAGGTCCTTCTAAATATGAAGTTTCATGAGTATCCGATCTCTCCGATCCCTCGTAAGTTAAAAATACGTTATTTTTTTCTAATTTTTCCGAATTAACCCCCCCCCCCCCAATAGAGCGGATCCGTTTCAATTATGTAAATCATGTATCTAAGACTTGTGCTTATTTTTTCCACCAGGTTTCATCCCGATCCCTCCAATCTAAGCGTTTTCCAGGATTTTAGGTTCCCCCAGCCCAAACTCCCCCCAATGCCACCAGATCCGGTCGGGATTTAAAATAAGAGCTTTGAGACACGATATCCTTCTAAATATCAAATTTCGTTGAGATCCCATCACCCGTTCATAAGTTAAAAATACCTCATTTTTTCTAATTTTTCAGAATTACCCCCTCCCCCCACCAACTACCTCAAAGAGAGCGGATCCCTTCCGGTTATGTCAATCATGTATCTAGGACTAGAACGCATTATCACCTCTAGAAGCCATAAATTGGTGAGATATTTATATATAGCCATCCCTAATTAGAGTTGGCAGATAAAATTAACTTCTCACTCCGATTCAAGATGGATATTACTGTCTTTGAATATGTTCTGAAACAAACCAGAAAATTTTTTAACAAACTGAAATACCTATAGCATGATGAGTCACTTAAAATAGTAAGACTATTTATGGAAAAGTCTGTCGGGCTCTACAGCTATATAATGGTTCAACGTCACCTAGCGGTTTAAATGAGATGCCTCCAACAAAGCAGCTAACAGAAATTCAGCATCTATAGCGAAAATTTTTACATGATGGTTTATCCACCTTGTTTCCCTAACGAGAGATTAAGTGAACTTGAAAACATCAAGGTTCAAAATTGAAGTTAGGGTATCCTTCTGTCTCTCAATTCTCTAGAGACCGCCGATTGTCAAAAACCCTTCAAATAGCACGTATTCATTTGCAGAAATATCAGGTTAATTATACCAGCTTGTCAATCTGGTCTCTAGGGGTGTTATCGGCGATCTGAAACGAATCTTTCTAGCAAAAAACTTGTAAAAATTTCAGGTAGCTGAAAATATTCTATGGAACTGTTCGAAAACAGAAAAATGCGTCGAAAAATGGTTACAATCATCTTACAGCTTATTGTCTTCTGCTCATGATAGTACCGATTTTGTTCTAAAAGCAATATCCTTCATAGAGTACACTTGTGAAAAAGAGCTAGACATTTTCTAAGATTTCTAGGCAATTAGAGGAAATAGAGCAAAATCCTAGCAAATATTTTGTAGCATCTTCTAGAAGCTACGGCCGATATTAAAAGCAGTATCTTCCGCCAATGAATACTTGAGTACTTTTTAAATATAAATTTTCAATTTTAACATGGGATTTTCGAGTTCCGTCAGTTCGTTTAATCAAATTCATTGAATATGGGAATTTAAGTCAGTTTGAACCTTTTCCGAGGCAACGTTTTAAGATCCCATTGATAAATCAGGCCCAAGTTTCAGAAAATAAATTTTGCAGTGATCTATAACCTGGCGAGCAAACAAACGGGGCAGCAAGGTAGAAATGTTAACCCCTTTTTTGGTAGTCAATGCCAAGTAGCATGGTAGCCATGCTACTTGGCAATGTACATGATCTAGTAAAATTTGTCGGTAGGTTTTGTCACAAAATGATGTTGCTATAGCAATAGAATTTTATCAACGGCCTTAGATTGCTGAAGTAGAAGTGCTTCCGCAATCCCCAAAATTTGTCATCAGCTTTTGGAATTTGGTCAAGTTTTGCTACTGGCCACTTCAAAACCTTTTGCATACCTGTCTAAACTTTCGAGGATTGTTAAAATAACACAAAATTCTTACTTGGTGCAGTTGCGTCGAGTTCTGCCTTTGGAAATACTCCTTGACTGAATCCTCCTTGAGTGGCAAACTGCTGTTGCTATAGGAATAACAAAATATATTAGAGAAAAGAATGTTTCAAATGTATCGTAGCGCAAAACACGAAAATGTTCTATAAATCGACCAATAACACAATCATAAACCATGTGACCTGACTCTTGACATATTTAAACTTTCGTTATGACTCATTTTAATCTCTTGACCTTGAAGCAGCTCTTGCCGCTTTAAATTCTTGTATTGCTGTTTAACCCTTGTGTTGTGTTGCTGTTTAATCTTCTTGTTCTTAATCCTTGCTTTGTTTGTTAGTTTGGGTTTTATAACACTTGACATGCTCGTGTTTGCTCCGGCTATTGTATTGAATAAATATATCTATTATACAGTCAGTAAAATAAATTAACACACATAGTTAATCTTTGCGTTTTAAAAAGCGGATTCAAATAACTTGGGACGTAAATAATTGAACACATAAATTAATATGTACTAGCCGAAAAATGCCGCTTCAATCGATTTCTTGGTCGCCCTCATCCAATCGATCAGGTTTTCCGTCCTCGTAGGCCTTGCACGCTTGTTATCAAGGTTGCATTTGCTCTGTTCAGGCCTACGAGTCTCGTATGCTGATGATTTTATATTATTATCAAATCCTGTTTTATCTTTGTTGTATTTTTTAAATCACAATGTTGCCAATCCCTCACTTAGTTTTAAGTAAAGATCTTACGAACTTTCTATAAAAAAATGAGTATATTTTTAAATTGTATAAATTATTATGCCCACATGAGTGTAACCTTGGAAGCTTTTCATTTTGTCACTACATCATTTTTTGTATTTAACCTACTTGTTTAAGGGATTTTCACAACTCTGGAAAACTGTAAACCCCTTACTCGGTTTTTAGCCAATCTCTCCCGAACTATTTCAGCAGCAAATATATATATATATATATATATATATATATATATATATATATATATATATATATATATATATACATATATATATATATATATATATATATATATATACATATATATATATATATATATATATATATATATATATATATTTATATATATATTGTATATAACAGATTTTATTGTACCAATAAACATCTCTTGATATCCTCAAACGTATTCATAATCTTAATGGAACCTGCTGCATAATAAGACAAACAACTCATTTCCGAAGATAAGTTTATATAAACAACATAAGACGCTATCCAAAGCTTACATATATCCAAGTGCTACTACTTATTCAATAAAATATTTAACTATTATTTATCTTTTTCGTAGGAATCAGTTATACAGTTGGCACATTCAGTTTTACTACCCGAGATACCTCAAGTGAAAGTGCAACAGTTAGATAATCACATATTGATATATTTCTTGACCATTGAAATTGTACTCCATAATATAAACCGGAGTTTTGGGTATCAATCTATTTTGAATGCAGCTCTCTCAGAAAAGCCATATTCGCAGAGTTCTGGAATCACTGATTATTTGTTTTGGGAAGGGGGTCCGTGTTGTGACAATGAAGGGTCAAAGGTGTGAAGCATAGGCAGAGTCAATCCAGCTCTAGATGGGTACCTGATCAAATCTGAGAAGAAAAAAAAAAACAAACGAGAAAAGTCAGATGATCTGTACTCTCGATCGAAGCATTTGCACTTTCTTGCACTCTCGATCGAAGAGAGAGAATCAAGGGATCAGTGCCCGATCTGCACGAACCATTGTCTGCATACGAAAAAGGTTTTCCCCCTCAATACATCAGATTTTTTTTCCGATGTATTTGACCTTGAGAAATTGGATAACTTCCCTTTTCAAAAAGATTATTCACTACCGTGAAAAACTAAAGAACGGATACCATGTTGGCTACAACTCTATTTGATTCTATTCAGCCTACTTGGAAGTTTTAAGAAAACTCCAGCAGCGTTTCTACAATTTCCATTTAATACAGCGTTCCCAACTTATACATTTTTTCTATTACTTAATTCTTTTTTTAGGTCTAGCCCCATCATTCCCTACATTTTCAATAAAATTCGTCTGTTTCAGAGACCCTGAGACTATCCCCGCTCCCTTCGACAAACCAATACGTCATACATACTTGAAATGTGGTATTAATAATGATTTTAAATTTAACCGCATGCTTATGAAATGTTCTGCAGCTTATCTTGAGCCTGGATCGAATATTGACAGAGAGCATCTTTACTCTCCCTAAAATAAATATAAAAAAGATTTTTGATCTGTTTCTTTGGAAAGCGTCTGGCATCTCTCCCTCTTCATTGTCTAGTGCCTGTACTTCTGCATTTAAATCAACTATGAGTATCATGTTTTGTCTGGAATACTAGTCTTATCTTCAAACAAAGCGTCATCCGTTAACACCCCCCCCCCCTCCGAACAAATCCTAAAGCTAACCATAAAAACCTTATAAGAAAAGTTCTTGGTATATGGCTTATTTATTGCTTTTATTTGCTTTCTCTTTACAGTAGGCAGCAGATGAAAGATTCACTTTGCCAATAGAGTAAAATCAATTTATACATGAATCAATAAACAGCCTTGCAACAGTCATTATAATTGATAAGCATGTCCATGAATCCTGCTAACCCAACGGGCTCAACATTAATTTGATCCAAGGCAAATCCACTAATAAATAGAATAATAAAAATACCTGAAGGAACATAGAATTGTCTTGTTGCCTTCTTCGCAGATCTTCTTCTTGCTTTCTCATTTTACTCTGTAAATCTTCTTGCTTTCTACCAACGATCTCTTCTTCAACCCTGCGTGCGTCCAAATATTGACGTTCACGCATCTCCCATTGTCTCTTCGTTCTATCTTGCTCCATTTCACGCTGTCGCAGTTCTACAATGCAATATTTCCCATTAATTTATGAGCAATTGGGAAATTAATTAATTTATGAGCATTGATTAATTTATGTTTATTGATTGATTAATATATTAATTAATTAATTAATTTATGAAATTAATTTATGAGCATTGGGAAGATAGGTAAAAAAAACGACATAAAAGATCTACTTAAACGAATATTATGCAAGGGAAGATAGGAGAAAGGGAAGATAAAAGTAAGAGAGATTTTGTTGAGGACAAAAGAGCTAAATGACACAAACAAGAAACCAATGACACAAACATGAAAGCCAAGCGTTTGAATGTTTGAATGAAATATTCAATAAAATGTATGAAATATACATTTATGGACATTCTCACTCGCAAATAATTCATTTAAAAGAAGATGAATAAACATATCAAATCTCCGAACTGTATACAATTATCCCCACACCACAGAACTAAATGGGTCCAAACATTATCTCAAGTTAAACCGAATAGGTTCAAAAGTGTTTGCGGGGCAAATTTCAAAATCAGATGGATACGGAGGAGAATATCTCGAGACCAAGACCGTATCCAGAGTGTTTAGCGGAGTTTGACCCCCCCCCCCCGAAATGTTTGTCCAACTCGAAAAAACCTAACAAAAGTGAATACAAACAAAGTTTTGATGCGTTTTGTACCCCCTCCCCCCCCCCCCCGAAAAAATTATTTTATACAAAAAAATCGTTTTTACCCCCCCCCTCCCCCAAACAAAATTATGGATACAGCCCTGCTCAAGACTTACAATAGAACTCACCTGCTGAAGATTCACCTGTTGCTATTTTTGGTTCATTTTTTTAAATTAGGTTAGCTGAAAAACTACTGTAGATGTTCCAGGTTAGGTTCTTTTTGTCCTTTAAATTCCTTATTGGGATATGTCAACTAAATAGTCTGGTAATAATTATGGGTACCTACGTGTTATAGCGACCACATCAAAGAAGTGAAGTATGTTAATCCTAATGAAACATACCAAAAAGAGAGCTTTGAGGCCCTTAAGCCAAGCGATTCGAACCATAACGAAGAAGTGCATCAGGGCGACAAATTACTTCTAAAGTTTGCAAAGAAAAGGTATTTAACTAATCAAATGACTGCAGGCTTATATGTAGGAACTTAGAGGCAAGGACGAAATATGAACAGGGAACATGTAAATTTTATGAAAAATATAGATAATTTTAGTTGAGAAAATCGCCAAGATTTCGCAATCCCATGTTTGAACACACGCATAAGTAGTAATTATATTTTTGCCTATTGATAATTCTAATTTGCAAAAGTCATGGTCCACTTCTTAGCTTGAAAATTACTTATAACACCTGACTTATCAGGAAAAATGTCACTTTTTTGGAAGCCCAATTTGGGCATCGGGTTCATCAAAATGCCCAAATTGATACAAAGATGTGCCTAATAGTGTGTTGAAAAACTCACGTTCTCTAAGCATTTCGGTTTCATGTTCGTATTTCGCCAGTTCCATTTGACTTATTAGCTTTTCCTCTTCGAGTTTCATTTCTCTTTCCATTGCTTCAGTCTTCTGCTTATACAACTCGAGCAATTGCTTCCATCGTAGACCGTACTCATACTCAAAGCTGCCAGGATATGCAAACCGTGGACCAACCTTAAAAAAGGACAAAATATTTAGAATAAATGATAGACTGATAGACACCAAGAAAAAAAAGAAAGAAGAAATGATTAGACTGAAACCAACTATAAATCCCAAATGCAATTGTAGGAACGTTATTATTTTTTTTATCAAATCCGCAGAAACTGTAAAATTAAGAACTTGAAATTCAATGACACAGAGAACAGAATTGAAGATACTATTCACAGCTGAAGTTAGGGATGGAGGGCACCATCAAATTCCTGTTTTTCGAAAAACTGCGCAAGACATAGAAACAAATTATGTTAACACGAAATAGAATAATTAAAGGGCATAGAATATACTCCACCCGTAAGACTTTATCTTTCATCGACGGAAGATGATTAAGCTACATTTGGATAGCTTACATCAAGATACAATTTTATAATTTCTTATATATTACTTTAGTTAAATCCCTAAACAAAATTCAGTTTCGTACAAATTTATTTTTATTAATCAATTTATTTGAAAAATCAGTTTTTCTCTTACTGATTCGTAAATCAATCTATTTCGATCAAGATCAAGGAACGAAACAATGGAGTGTCAACTTAACCGTTTAATCCAAGCTATTTAAAATGAAAGGAAAAAGTTTGTTTTGTAATGCCTAGCAGGTCTACACTACGCAGATAACAAGCCAATACGGACTCAAAATATCTGAGCTTCTGATTAGCAGACAAAAATGTAGTTTCTTCATAGTTTATTTCTTTCTTCTACAATTTACGACTGAGTACTGTCGATTATAAGAATTACAAAAGTTGAATACTAATTTCAATATTTGAAAACTAACCTCTCTTTCTTTGACATAATCTTGAGTTTTCTTTGGAATATTTTTCTCTCCATATCCCTCTTCATCATCCACGACACTCAATTCTTCAACAACAACTGGTCTGAGGGACCTAAAACACAAAATAGCACATGAATTTCAGACTAAGTCCACCAAGTAATGTGTACTTTAACAAAACCAAAATCAATTCTTCTAGAAAAAAGTCCAAATTTGGGGACTCAAGGTTTCCTTGGAGATTAGGAAGTGGGTCTTAAGTAAAACTTTAAGCATGAACTATACAACCCATCTCAGACAATTAGTATAAAAAAAAATAATGAAGGTTTGATACACCATTTAAGATCCCATGCACGAGTGAATGAGGCGAGAAAACAGTAAACACAATCTAATAGGTACATGAATATTAGAAAGTGATCATCATGATCCAACAGAAAATCATACACAAAATGAAATGGAAAATGGAATGGAATACAACGATATAAAATTTTAACAAAAATGGCTTGAGCCTTAGAATTTCTTAAAATTGACGATCATTCCGAAAACGAGAAGACCTTCTTTTTGGAGACCGTTACTTGTGCTTAAATGAGAAAAATAGAACAGAGGATAACCCTGAAACTTAAGGCTGGGAAAAATAATAAAGTCAAATAAGGATTCTCTTTCTATCTCTCTTACCCATCATAAGATACAAGTGTATTCAGTGACCAGATATAGATCAAGGCACAGCTATAAATACACATAACTTAAAAATGGCGCTTCAGATAGATTAAACTAAGTAAACTTGTTTTGGATCTAGAGTTTTGCCACAAATTATTTAAGAGAACTGATAGTGTTTTAATATACTGTGAAGCAGTACGTCAGTTCACAAAAATTTTGGAGGATTGTCGTTTTAAAATCCAAAGGCGACAATTTTGTTGCTTTTTCCAAAATTTCAATGAAAATGCCAAGAAAATACGTATTTCAATAAGCATACTAAAAGATATTCTTCGAAATCTTTGGGGGTGGTATGGCCAAAAAAATTAGGGGATACACACCCCCTCTAAATAATTACATTGCTGTTAAACATGTAACCATTAAAAGGGATATAATAAGAAATTCAAACTTAGAAAAAAAGAGTAAAAGAGTGAAATTTGCGTAGAGATTTTTTTAAGAAGATTGAAAACAAAAATCAATTTAAACATACATAAATTTAATTCCCTAGGTTTAATAACCAAACTAAAAGCTGAGTAAAACAAAATGAAACAAGAGCTAAGAGCTCATATGGCACTTGTGACGAGGTCGGAAGAGCCGAGAGCTCATATGGTACGAGGTCGGAAGAGCCAAGAGCTCATTTGGCACTTGTGAGAAGGTCAGAACCTAAAGTTAGACTCGGTACTAGAGTTATCGAATTTGCTGTACTTTGTTTATTGGCAATTATTATAAACCAGACTTTAGAATAACATCAAAAATTATTACCTTACCCTTTTGTATTATCGACACCGTTCTTTATAGGTAGGAATTTTTTCATACACTTCAGTTACAATTTTATCCTTATCTTTTGACATAGATTCTTGAATGACTTCCATTTCTGCTCATCAAATTCATGGAAAACGTTTTAAATACGTATTTAAATTGCGCATTAAAACCCGCGTTGTCTGTGCCCAAAGGACTGGGAACTAATTAAAAGTCAATAGCTAAGTTCATGAATGTGAAATCATCATTGATGACTGTCACAGTGTAAAAATATTTTCGCTTTACTGTGCTGACTGCATAGATGACTGGAACAGTTACATCCGCAGGACTTTGCTTCTTAGGGAATTCCAATTTCGTCAGCAATAGTTACAGCTTAGGGGTATAAGCCTAGAGAAGGAAACATGTTAAGAAAACATTTCATAATACGCACAATAGCTGTAGCAAACACCTTTTGCATGGATCCCCCCTATACTTTACCGCCAACCCCCCTTCCCCTAAAAAGCAAATATATAGTCCAAATTATATAAAACCAATGCATTCTGTCACCCATCACTTGTTTTCCGGTTGTTCTTTTAAACAGTTAATTCAATTAATAAGTACAAGGTATGAAACAAGAGAGACGCATTGGGGGAATAGAGGGGAAATATATAATTTCGACTGTATATTTACACATTAAGGGGGGGGGAGGTAAAATATAGGGGGTTCCATGCAAAATCTGTTTGCTACAATTGTTATGCATATTGTAAATTGTTTTCTTATCATGCTTCCTTCTCAAACATGTTTCCTTCTTAAATCGTAAGTTAAAAATACCTCATTTTTATAATCTTTCAGAATTAACCCTCGCCCCCACTCCCCCAAAGAGAGCGGATCCGCCCTTCCAACTCCCCCGAATGTCACAGGATCTGGTCGGAATTTGAAATTAGAACTTTATAGCACAAGATCCTTCTAAATATCAAATTTCATTAAGATCTGGTCACCCTTTCGTAAGTTACAAATACCTCAATTTTCAAAATCACCTCCCCCCTCCCAATTCCACCAAAGAGAGCAGATCCGGTCCAGTTATGTCAGTCACGTACCTTAGACAGGTTTCTATTCTTCCCATGCAGTTTCATCCTGATCTCACCGCTTTAAGTATTTTCTAAGATTTCCGGTCACCCCAACTACCCCCCCCCCCCCCAATTACGTTTGATCCGGTTGAGATTTAAAATAAGATATCGGAGTTACGAGGTCCTTCTAAATATGAAGTTTCATGAAGATCCGATCACTCCTTCGTAAGTTAAAAATACGTCATTTTTCTTATTTTTCAGAATTACCCCCCCCCCCCCCCCCGCAATTGAGCGGATCCGTTCCAATTATGTAAATTACGTATGCAAGACTTTTGCTTATTTTTCCAATCAAGTTCCATCCCAATCCCTCCAATCTAAGCGTTTCCCATCATTTTAGGTCTCCCCACCCCAAACTTCCCCCAATGTCACCAGATCCGGTCAGGATTTAAAATAAGAACTTTGAGACACGATATCCTTCTAAAAATCAAATTTCATGGAGATCCAATGACCCGGTCGTAAGTTAAAAATACCTCATTTTTTCTAATTTTTCAGAATTAACCCCCCCCCCCCCAACTACCCAAAAGAAAGCGGATCCGTTCCGTTTATGTCAATCATCTATCTAGGACTTGTGTTTATTTTTCCCACCACGTTTCATCCCGATCCCTCCACTCTAAGTGTTTTCCAAGTTTTAGGTTTCCCCCTCCCAACTCCCCGCCCCCATCACCAGATCCGGTCGGGATTTAAAATAAGAGCTCTAAGACACGATATACTTCTAAACATCAAATTTCATTGAAATCCGATCACCCGTTCGTAAGTTGAAAATACCTCATTTTTCTAATTTTTAAGACTTACTCCCCCCCCCCCCCCAACTACCCCAAAGAGAGCAAATAAGTTCCGATTATGTCAATCATGTATCTGGGACTTGCGCTTATTTTTCCCATCAAGTTTCATCCCGATCCCTCTAAGTGTTTTCCAAGATTTTAGGTTTCCCCCCTCCAACTCCCCCCAATGTCATCAGACCCAGTCGGGATTTAAAATAAGAGCTCTGAGACACAATATCATTCCAAACATCAAATTTCATTAAGATCCAATCACCCGCTCATAAGTTAAATATACTTCATTTTTTCTATTTTTCCGAATTAACCGGCCCCTACTCCCCCCCCCCCAGATGATCAAATCGGGAAAACGACTATTTCTAATTTAATCTGGTCCGGTCCCTGATACGCTTGCCAAATTTCATCGTCCTAGCTTACCTGGAAGTGCCTAAAGTAGCAAAACCGGGACTTTAGGTTTTCCCCCTCCAACTCCCCCCAATGTCATCAGATCCGGTCGGGATTTAAAATAAGAGCTCTAAGACACAATATCATTCCAAACATCAAATTTCATTAAGATCCAAATACCCGCTTATAAGTTAAAAATACTTCATTTTTTCTATTTTTTGCGAATTAACCGGGCCCCCACCTCCCCCCCCCCAGATGGTCAAATCGGGAAAACGACTATTTCTAATTTAATATGGTCCGGTCCCTGATACGCTTGCCAAATTTCATCGTCCTAGCTTACCTGGAAGTGCCTAAAGTAGCAAAACCGGGACCGACAGACCGACAGAATTGGCGACTGCTATATGTCACTTGGTTAATACCAAGTGCCATAAAAAATGACCTGTTTCTTTAGGGTAGGAGGCTTTCACAGCATCACTAAATGTAACTCAATTTTAGTGACCATGGATCACTTTCCATTTACCTTAGAATTCAGACTATCAAGGAGGATTATAATATCGGAATCGCAAAATATTCTAACATTTTGTCATCACTATGGCAATCATACAAAGGCCATGATCTAGAATCTGACTAAGATTCAACCAAGTCGTACCTGATATTACATATTAATTTACACAATTATCAGGTTCTTTTCAGGTTAGTTTTGCCAAGATATCATATACGGTCACTTACTTTCAATAGCAAAGAAGTAAGAAATGTGGATTTGAATTCTTTTGAGGTGCTTCCACTAAGTTGTTCCTTATTAACTTGTTTTCTCACTAATTGGAACAGGAATATAAAATTATGTCTGCAACTCTTAACAGTTTTAACCTTTTTTCACTAGAAACTTATGAGGCTATAAGTATTTCCCTTTTTTTAAGATCACATCGAGATGGCTTAATTTAAAAACCAGAAATACTGAAAAAACTGACACTTACGATGTCAGGAAAAAACATCCTTCATTGCATTTCCTAACTGCTGCCTGAGCGGAAGGTTTTTTCACAAATTCAACAATGCCTTCTCCTGTACTAAATCCTCTCTCATTGACAAATACAACAGCTCGTTCAATCTGAAAAAAAAGGATTACGAGTTAATAATTTTATAGAAAATATAACAACTTTCTTTTATAAACAGTGATTTTTTTCATACACAACACGAAATTAAATGAAAATTAATTTTATTTTAAATTGCATCTTCAAAAGATATTAACGAAAACAAATAGTCAAGAAAGACAAAAATAATTGACCTTTGACTGGTGCATCATAATCAAAATCTGCAATGGAATTGTATGGCTTTTTTACTAAAAACGTTTAGCAGCTATAGACCTGAATACAAACTTACACTTAGGAAGACCCCCCCCCCAAATAAAAAGTTTCTAAGGATCTGTTTCTGAGAAATATGAAAAATTGTGTCAAAAAATGTACTTTTTTTTACTTTGCCCCTTTCATTTAAAACATTAATACAGCCATCTCTAGAAAAATCCTGATACAGTCGCCTCCTCCTTCTCCTAAAGATCTGACCAGCGTTGTTGAAATGTCAGTGATTCCAATGTTAGCATATGCTATATATTTATTTTTCTTTATTATTTTTTTCCGTGTTGCATGTTTTTCTAGGTTTTTAATCATATTTTCCGTCTCAATTATAATTGCAACATTAACAACATTAATAAATTAAAGAAAGAAGTAGTTTTAAATGGCTTCCCTGCCGTGTCTTATGCCCACAGAAAAATATTATTCTCAACTATATTTAACCTTAATCATTTCTTTAAACCGTACAAATAATGTCTAGGGTATGGTATTTGAGGAACTCAAATGCTTTTTGGATCTTATCATTCGTAAATGGTGTTAACTTTATTAAGAGCCTGGATATCTAACTATGAAATCTCTTTAAAAATTGCAAGTAATGCTTAGTTTTGTACCTGAGGTACCCAAGGGCTACCCCTTATTTCTACCTCTTTCAAACATGATTTTTGTTTATGCTCTTATCACTCATATCTAGTGTCAATTTTATTCAAAACCCAGACTTGTTGTTCTTACTGTGAGAAGCAAGAACCACCTTTTTTAATCACAGTGAGAAACAATAGAACTACCTATCAAAGAATTTAGTTTTCTGTATTTATGTATATTTTTCTTCATTTTGTAGTTCCATAAGTGGTGGAAGGACTGCCATTCCTTCTTTTTCAACTTGGCTAGGAGTAAATGGACAAGGGTGAATGCTAATTAATAGGTTTGCAAGAAGTTGCATCAGACAAAAATTCTATAACCCAAGAATATCATAGTATAAATCGAGAATAAATATCATATTGCATGCTAAACTTTCCCTAACAAGCTCTTTTATAACGTCCAACTATGGGATTTTCGATTATGGGATTCTTCAATGCCATCCCACGTCATTTTCAGTGCAGCATAAACAATTGTGAAATCATTCCAATAATTCAACAACTTTGCACTGTAGAAGTATTAATTATTGATTACAAGATTATGGGCAGGTGAAAAGCTTCGCAATTATTTGTACCGGCCAATAAGTATTATATTCTCACAGGGTAGGAAAGTATAAATTCATACAAGCCCCAATTGTACAGAGGGACCAACTAGGGACTATGAGATTCTTGAATGCGGTCCCATGCTATTTTGTGTGCCGCCCATTTTATCGAGCTCTTTCTCCTTGAGCTCTTCCTTCTTATCAAGCTTCTGCTACCAGTTCCATGGGACGAAATTGGCAATAACTTTGACAAGTTGACTTTTCTTTATTAATTTTTAAAAAATAAGTTTTTCTAATGAAAGTGAATAGCTAAGTTAAAATTTGAATGAATAAAAATTATTGCTTTGCAGCCTGTGGAACATACATCAAATAAACCAGCTTAGATAAGCCGACTGAAGATATATATCTCTATCTCTAGAATTTTGAAAAACATGCACAAATGAAAGCAAGGAATAATATATGACTTTTGTAGAATAGAAACAAAGACCTTTAGAACCTTTTTTTCATCTGAACAATAATTATTTTGGGTAATTCTATGCAGCTTGAATTTGTGTAACCTGGGGCAACATGCAGATTATTATTTTGCAGACAAATCCGAAGGAGTCCAGGTAGTGTTAGAATCACACACCAATTTCTGGAATTGGCATAATAGCTTAAAATTTTGTATACTACAAGCAGAAATAGCATGATTCCTGGAGTTTATACAATAGTTAATTAATCTTTGATTTCGAATAGTGCTTAAGCTGATTGTTTAAGTCCATTAATAGTATGGTGGTTGAGACCAATGAATAGTCTTATAAATCAATATGTCATTCTTGCATTCGGTTAATGAGGAACCTGCATGAAAATATCAGTTGCTATCTGTTTTCCAATGAGGTTTGATCCCTTAGCTTTAGACAGTCTTGCACATACCTGTGCAAAAACTGCCCTTGTTAAATTTGGATAATTTTTCGTCACTAGATTTTACTGATATGCCACAAATGGTCATAGAAAATTGGACTTGCTTCAAAGTCAGAATGGACTTCAAGTCTGTTGATTAAGGTGTTTGCCGTACCTCACAGGCTTCCAAAAATGAAAATTTAACAGTGGAAAAAATATTCTGACTTGGACTGCAGCCTGGGAGAAAACAAAAACTGCAGCTGGTTTGTTCGAAGACAGTGTTAAAGTTGTTCAGGAACAAACTACAGTATCACAGCTTTAATGGTTTAAGTAAAGAAAATTACAGATATTTTTAAAGTGGAATATTTTTCACAGTATTATTAGAAAAAAAGAACACACAAGATTCTGAACTTACTTCGCCAAAAACTGAAAAAGCTTTTTCCAGAAGTTCATTTGTTACATAACTGGAGAGATTCTTCACTTTAATTGCAGCCTGATGGGGAGCAAGTCTAATTCTTAAAGATTTCCCTTTTCTCATCTGCCCATCCAGCTCCAGCTTTGCTCTCTCTGCATTTGCTCGGTAGTCCTGTAATGCAAAAACTAAATAAAAAATTTGAGGACGACAGGGGATTTAACCACAGCATATTTCTTTTCTATTGAAATTATTTCTTTTTCAATTCTAATCACTATTATTACTAAGCTAATATTATCCTAAATTTCTCCTAATATTGTGATGTGTAATATTATGATTTATGATTTACTAATGTATGTTGGAAGACTATCTTTGCAAAAGAGGGTATTTTGGTTCCACTGAATGTGTTATAATATCTTTCACACTGTGCTTCAAAATACAATGTAGAATCCAAGACGATATCTTAATTTGTTCAAGCCATAATTCAGGCTCAACAGGACAAGCATAAACCACAGCTGAGACATTGGACGTAGAAGGGGAGAGGGAAAAAGGGATTAAAATCCTCCTTAGCCATTACTGGCACATAATATGTCGAAAGGATGTTTTGGTTGCTAGGTCTTTTTTACAGGAACAAGCAACAAGCCAGTGGCTCAACCTTGCTGCAGTGGGGATCAATCACTGGGCCTTCTATTGCCAAGCAAAGCTTCAATCCAATGTGCTACCACAGGGTAGGGGAGGTAATTGACAAATTAGTTGTTCCACTTGCCAGGGCTGAAACGAATTGGATTTTCCTGCTCGGATTGACAAGCAGTCAAGAGCATTTTAGATTGTTTTTCTTAGAGGGGGATGATTAATAAATCTTTCAATTATAAAGTTAAAAAACATAGAAATCGTGCACATTCATTCTCTCCATTGATAAAAATTCCAAAAATTATCTAACGTTTACCGTCTTAATTTTAAATTACTACTCTAATTATATTATACTTATTGATTGTAATAGTATTTTAACAGGTGATGTGCTTGCATCACACTGGGGCTTCATAGCGAATTCCATCAGATTAATTATAATCGTCAATTTGCCTAATTTATTGTAACACAACTTGTTTGGTTTTGAGTATATAGAAAATTCAGTTTTCTACAATGTGCTAAATCTCAAAAATCCCTAAAGGTGTTTAGCTAATATGATACAACCAGGAAAATAAAAATGATGGAGTCAATTTATGACTTGTAGACACGTAAAACTATGATGAAAGTCTCAACTTTTTAAGCATAGATAATATACAAAAGTGTAAAACAGATACAATGGGAAAAAGAAGAAGGTTGGCTTGGGACCATTAAATAAAACCACAGCCATGGTCATGGATTATAATTAACAATATCACTCAGCCATCATGAAATATAAAAATACAATATCAAAAATAGACAGTAAAGTACGTGATAGTACGTCTAGATAGCAATAAGATAGTAAAGTACAAAAATTAATAAGTAAATGAAAAACAAATTAATTGAATGCATCAGTAACATCAAATCCTCTTTGAAAATTGTAACCATAAAAGAGGATATGGAAAAATTCTTATTTTAGCCCAAATATGAAAAGTGTACTTACAAAACGAATGAATCCAAAAAACTTCTCTTTATTCAAAAACATTTCAGAAAATTCTCCATATTTTCCAAATAGTTCTTTAATTTCCTCTTCTGAGACATCAGAGGTAAGACCTCCAATATATAGACGATTCCTTCCACCAAACTTTTTTTCTTCAGTTCTGTCTCTAGGAGGTAGATCAATTGTTGGACCTTGCATCATCTGAAGCTGATGATTAATTCTTTCCTAAAACAAGTGACAAATAGTAAGCAAATATCTTGTACAATCAGGGAGAAGGGAACCATTGTTGGAAAACTGACCAATGACATTCAGAAAAAGCACAAAACAAAGAATTCAATAGTACTATTTTGTTTATTTAACATGTCTACTTTAGAAGTGGTTAACCACTAAACATTTACCATATTATTTGAAAATATGACAAACAATGGCTACATAAAAATCTTATTAATAGAAACATCTTCCTTAGATCACCTCAAATTCCTCTCTGCAGGCATAGAAGGATAGCTCCTTGTGGAGTGCCTGCCATTGTTGACTTTAAAGTTTCATTGAAGAATCTGGGGTAAGTCAATAACATGCTGGATGTTATAGTCTAAAGCCAAAACGTCTATGATTACAGACTTAGTTTTCTTGCAGTTCAGTATATAGGCTAGCAGAAAAATATATGTGTTAGTTTTTCTCGTGGCAGCAAAAACTATGTTTCGAAAGTGCCAATGAGGGAATTATGGTGTCAACAGTTCAAAATTTATGTTGAAAACCTAAGTTTGCAGCACCTAGATAAAAATAGGAAGATTTTTACATCTTTCCTCTTTCCCTGTTGCAGTAAATATAAACAATATATAAGGAAACGATGACCACTTTGCAAACTGTCACTTAAGATGACAGTTACAAGGTTATCTTAAGTAACAGTTTATAAAATGGTCACTATCACTTAAGATGTGACCACTATGTAGTGTATGTGACACACTGTTTGTAACATACACTTTATACTGATGCAATACTTAATAATTTGTCACTTAAATTAAGTATACTGTCTTGTTACATTCAACGTATATTGAGGTAATGCATTTTTGCCTAATTAAAATTCCTTTTCTTCTGAACTACAGATTCAACTGCTTTCATGGGCATACAACTCTTACAGACAAATGTGGCATATTTACTGGAACCGTCTGTACTACCAGGACTTGTGTATATTGACGTGATTTGAATTTGGTTCTGTACATGGATAATTCCCATTTACCAAGGGGGCAATGGTGAATGCGTTGCTGCAGCATGTGGGTCACGCCAATTGTTTGACAGGGTCTCTTGGGGTATGGTTAGTTGGATGCTGATACCATTTTGGGGTAAGTTTGCTTGCTCAGATTCTAGTTGCTTGGATGCTGGTAGAATAGTGGTGCTGCGAAGGTTGCAGCAGTTCTTGTCTTTTGTGATTATATCAGGCTGTCATGTCCTCTTGTTCAGTTGACCACTGATATGTTGATCAACTACTAGAGGTGGGAGCTCTTTGGCATACTTGTCATAATAATTTTTTGACTAGCTCCTTGGGTATAGTGTCTTCTGAAGTCAATTTTAGTGTCTTCATAGTCAATTGTTGTCGACGACAGAAGCTGAAAGGTACATGGCAAGAGACTACATAGATTTCTGCCCATGAGAACATGAGCAGGTGACACATAACCATCCACTGGAGTGTTCCTACATTCTAGGAGTTCAAACTCTAGTTCTGTTCCAGACATTTCTGTTTTGAGATGAGTGCTTTAGCTGTCTAGTTGGACCTCTCTGCGATGCCATTTCATTTCGGGTAGTTTGGCACTGATGTTTTGAAATCAATACCCCAGTCCCTTGCAAACTGTAGGAAGAGGTCAGAATAGAACTGGGGGCTGTTGTCAGAAATGATGATACTTGGGATCCCAAAGCAAGAAAGCAAAATTTTCTGGTGTGTGTACAGGTTGTTTCCAAGCTCATTTATCTCATAAAAACAAATGTAGCAGTCCATGGTGAACAGGTTGCCAAGGATCTTCCTATCTTTTCTAGGTGCAGAGAACTTGGGCTTCTCATATAAATATTGAATTGTTTACATGAAGTCAGAATTATTTAAATTACCAATTACATTACCCATTAACTAGAATCTGATCATGTTTACAAGCCAATGAGGCCTATTTGAATCCTTTTACATTTCTAGGGTTCAGAAGATAACATTCATGACAGATCCAAACCTACCAAAATAGAATTTGCCTACTTGACAGGTCTATTACCTATTGAAATTTAACAAAACAACATATTACCTAATTTTCAGTTATCGGCTTATTTTTCTCTGGTTTTAGTTCTGAAAATGAAATTCACATCAATGTGGCTTTCCTAAATTTAGAAGATGTTTTTGCATATTTTTGAAACCTCTAAAATTTGGATTGAGCAAAGCTGTGAAGCTGAAAACAGTTATCTTGTACTTCATTTAAGCCAAAGATAGCTCTTATAATTTTTCACTTTCATATTATAGAACTATTTTAAAAGGCCACAGTAAAATTCTAGTTCAGCCACTTTTTGCTATCTTGGAAGGGGTTAGGTTAGGTTAGGAAGATGAAAATCTCAGTAATGAATCCAGGGCCAAAAATATACCCTGGAAAGATATTACCATGCTTCCTTGATTTCTAAGTCTGTATTTGTAGATCTTAGAAGACATCATAAATTGGGATTGGGCAAAGTTGTGAAGCTGAAAACAGTTTTCTTGTACTTTGTTTAAACAGATAATGTGTTGTGCAAGATTTCACTTTCATAGCCAGGAAACTGTGAGTAGTCAAGAAGCAGGACAAAGCCATTGTACATCCGCATCTGTAATTTTGAATGACCCTGGTGCACGGCCATCCCGAGCCTCTTTTCATTCGGGGGGGGGGGGGGCAGACTTTGTAGATTTTACTGAATCATTGATAAACGCCAGCCACTGATGGATCATTGGCGGTAGCTTTAACTTTCAATAATGCACTGATGATCTAATAAATTGTAACATACTTGGACAAGACTATTCTCCAAATTGATTACTAATTTCATTGCTACAAATTATTTTTTACACAAATGTAATAGTACAAAGCAAATTGATATTTGCAAATATGAAAAGTGATGACAGATCAAAAGAACAAGGAATGGTAAGGATGTATAAAAAGAGATTTCATGCCTGAAAATATAAGCCAGCACCTTAACTCACTATGGCATTATCAGGCAGTGGCAGGGCCTTAGAAATTGGTGAGGTAGCTATTACCATAGAAATACTCTGACTGGCGAAAGCTGTAGTGACTGTAATATTATCATATCGCATTTGCTTCTTTGATGCAGTAAACAGGTCTACAAACAACAGCACAACCACACATTTTGGTGCTTCTTCAATATCATTGTGAATATGATGAACATGACCTTTTAAAAGTCTATTTAGTTTAGTGTCACATTCACAGCATTTGACGGTTGTACAGTTGGGTCTGGTTACAGAAATATTATGCTTCTTATTGGCACTTCAAAGGATACTTCAAAGCAAATGTCAGGACAACTACCATCCAAGATAATTTCAAAAACCATGAGTTCATTACTCAAAAGAAATTTAACTGTGCACAAAACTCTGCTTCACCTTTCTTTTCAAACCTGTTTCAAATTGGCCAATTGACTGACAATAACACAGTCCAACAACTTTTTTTTCGAAGGTGTTTAACACCTAACTTGGGAAGGATAAAGGGATGGTAACTTCAATTCGTAAGAAGCTTTGAAAGGGGAGTAGTGTGCAAGATTTACTGATAAGTTTTTAAACTTACTCTTACCAAATAAGTTACTGGTAACTTTGGTAAGTTACTACATAAGTGTTAAGTTTCAAATACTCATGAATTTAAAAAAAAATATTCTCTGTTCTCTGACAGATTGATAAGAAAAAATATTATTTTTGTACCATTTTATTTGTTTTTTTCCTACTAAATTTACACAGGGGAGAAAATTATAAAAAAAATCCACTTTAGGCTTCAGATAATTCTTTATAAGAGATTAGCTAGAGCTGCTTCAGTGTCTGCTCCTCCTCCTCATCTGGTGCATCTTCACATGCTATGTCTGGCAAATTGTCTCCCACCAGACCATCTCCAGTATTACGATGCAGTTTTGATAGAAAGATATGATGGCATCATGAACATCCCTTCCAGCCTTACATGTAAAGTTCCACAGCAATGCTAATTTTTTTATATTGAGTGACTGATGGATCATTAGAATTTTGTTCAGTTTCATGCTTGATGTGGTTTCTAGACCATAATTTGGTCAGGTTATGGTCTGTACTAGTCCATAACCTGACCAAAATTTGTCACAGGAAGCTGCAGTAACACAAATTGTTGAGATTTTTACAGCCACTCCCATAAGCACCGATTTCACAAAAAAAACAGCCCACTAACAAGATGCCGATTTGACAGCTTTTGCAGTCTCAAAGTATAATGATTTGGAAAATGGGCGCTTTTGGAGATGTAGCTACATAGTTCTGTGTTCAAAACCCCAACAAGATCAGCTTCAGATTTTTTGTTAAATGAATCATCATCCTTCTGAAATTGGTAAATTTACTACATCCATAAACTCATCCTGTGTCAGTGAGTTTGTACCAAAAACAGATCCAGTAGAGTAGTTGCAGCCAGGGTGGGATCATATGCGAATATCCTCCTATTTTCTAGGTACCTGTGGATTTTCCTTTCCTTGGCCTTTGAGACTGGCAAAAACGGTACAGTCTCCTGGAAATGCTGCTGTAGCAAATTGAAGTTGACTAGAGCTACTTTTGTCAGAACTGTTGGAATCTATGCTGACATTTTCAAATTCTGCATCACTCCCTCTTTCACAAGACCCCATCATCATGTGTTTGTGCAGCAGCAAATTTCATATGGATGGATTATTTCTGTGCATCATAATATTCAAGATCATAAAATAAGATCAATTATAATAAGAAATAAGATAAAAATAAGATAATATTCAAGATCAATTTGGCTAAGATTGTAAAATAAGTTAAAAAGTCAAAACACTGGAAAGATCCAGCACAAGTATCCATTTGAAAACCGAGAATCCAAAGAAAAGATTCAATTCGATTTTGTGGAAACCTCCTGATACCAATGCTTCAACCAGAAATAATTCAAAATCTAGTGGCATGATGGGAAAGATTTATGTTTGGGCATTAGTTGCTGCTTTGTCACCACTGTGATGCTAGATTAGAAGAATTTTTTTTTATTAATAGGCCTTACTACCTGAATTTAAGCTGGATATATAATCCACTGATTTATTTTATTCTCTTCTTAAAAATGGCTAGTCAAAAGTCAAAAACTCACCATTAAATTGACCTCTGCTATGAATGTCATATTTATTCAGACTGACTGACTCATCACATATCCCCCTTTTCTCTTTTTTTTTACTCAAGCGGGATATGACAAAGAGGTAGTCTGACAGAGCAATATCAGCATAAGCTCAAAGGGTATGACTCATACATTGAATCTGATAAATGAAACAATTTTATGATAGATTTTAGTGAACTGGTGTCTCTCTCTTAGGGCTGGATTTGTTCCACTTGAGAACATTTTTGTTCATCAAAAACTTAAACTTTTGAAACTTACCAGCAAGTTTGACCTAAAACTTACCATTACCTGGTAAGTTAACACACTACAGGGGAGTGGAAAAATTCATAGAACAGATAAAATGGGAGATGAAATAATAGTAATATAGAATGGTAAAACTTCCTAGCAAGCTGGAATAAAGTTGCTTTTGAATTTATTTTCTTTAAAACTAAATCAATAAATAACTTGATTGACAAGTTGCTTGCCAGTTGGGTGAAAAATAATTGGTACTAGTCTGTTGAACAGTCTGTTGAACACACCCAATAAGTGAAGTTAGATTAATCCTAATGAAATTAAATAAAAAAAACATGTTTTTTTAGCTGAAAGTAAGGAGCGACATTAAAAACGAACAAAAATTACTTGGTATATGGAAGGGGCTTTTCCTCCTCAACGCCCCGCTCTTTACGCTAAAGTTTTTTACTGTTTTAAAATGTTGAGTTAAGAGAAAGAGTCAAACTTTAGCGTAAAGAGCGGGGCGCTAATGAGGAAGCAGCCCCTTCCATATACGAAGTAATTTCTGTTCGTTTTAAGTTTTAATGTCGCTCCTTACTTTCAGCTAAAAAAAACTTGTTTTTATATTTAATTTCTGAACGTTTTTGAATCAATGCATGTTTTGATTTTGTCTCTCCGCAGAGGAATAATTAACACGAAATTTGCAAGTCTATTTATTTTTTTATTTTTTGGCTAAATGGCTTTCTCATAGTTTTGATCAAATGATTCTGAGAAAAAAAGGAACAGTGAAGGAAGCCTAGTTGCCCTGCGATTTTTTGGTTACTTAAAAAGGCAACTAGAACTTTTGATTTTTTACGAATTTTTTATTAGTACAAGATAAACGTAACTTATAAATTAGCTTACGTAACGAACTTTTGTATTCCCATGTTTTTATTACATATATGAGGGGTTCACCCCTCGTCAGTACCTCGCTCTTTACACTAGAGATTAAATTTTGTCCCAATTCATTAAGAATGACCCCTGAATCACAAAAGCCGTAGAATAAATAGTTGAAATCACTAAAAATACTTTAGCGTAAAGAGCGGGGTATTAGAAAGTGAGCCCCTCATATGCGTAATAATTTCTGTTCGTTTCAAGTTTTAATACTGCTCCTTACTTCCAGTTGAAAAAAAAACTTTTCATATTTATTTTTTCATTGTTTTTTTAATAATGCTAGAAAATCCTGCGCTCCCTTCATGGAAATTTTCTTCCCCCATGACAAATTCCTTGATGGAAAGTTCCCCCAACATATCCCCCTCTTGTCAACCCCTCCCCCCAACCAAAAAACCCCCTGAAAACGTCTGTACACTTCCCAATAAGCCCTACTATATGTAAGCACTGGTCAAAGTTTGTAACTTGTAGCCCCTCCCACAGGGACTTTGGGAGAGTAAGTCATCCCCAAAGACATAGTTATAAGGTTAAACTTTCATATTTATTTTTTCATTGTTTTTTTTAATAATACTAGAAAATCCTGCACTCCCTTCATGGAAATTTTCTTCCCCCATGACAGATTCCTCGATGGGAAGTTCCCCCAACATATCCCCCTCTTGTCAACCCCTCCCCCCAACCAAAAAAATCCCCCTGAAAACGTCTGTACACTTCCCAATAACCATTACTATATGTAAGCACTGGTCAAAGTTTGTAACTTGTAGCCCCTCCCATGGGGACTGTGGGGAAGTAAGTCGTCCCCAAAGACATAGTTATAAGGTTTTTCGACTACACTGAACAAAATGGCTATCTCAGAATTTTGATCCGTTGACTTTGGAAAAATAATTAGCGTGGGAGGGGGCCTAGGTGCCCTCCAATTTTATTGTTCACTTAAAAGGGCACTAAACTTTTCATTTCCGTTAGAATGAGCCCTCTCGCAAGATTCTAGGACCACTGGGCCAATACGATCACCCCTGGGAAAAAAAACAAACAAACAAATAAACATGCATCCGTGATCTGCCTTCTGGCAAAAAATACAAAATTCTACATTTTTGTAGATAGGAGCTTGAAACTTCTACAATAGGGTTCTCCAATACGCTGAATCTGATGGTATGATTTTCGTTAAGATTCTATTACTTTTAGGGGGTGTTCCCCCCTATTTTCTAAAATAATGCAAATTTTCTCAGGCTTGTAACTTTTGAATGGTAAGACTAAACTTGATGAAACTTATATATTTAGAATCAGCATTAAAATGCGATTCTTTTGATGTAGCTATTGGTATTAAAATTTCATCTTTTAGAGTTTTGGTTATTGAGCCGGGTTGCTCAATAATTGAGCCAGGTCACTCAATAATTGAGCCGGTTACTATTGAGAATCCATCATATTAAATACCTAACCCCTAACCACCTCTATATGTTATGTACTGAATAAGAATATAGATACATCATAGTTTTTCTGACTCAAAATAAGCAAATTATAAACAATCCTAAAGCCAACCCAGTTTCTCTCAGATTTTACAGTTTAATTTTTCATTGTGTTCTGTTTAACAGACAAGTACCAAATCATCTTTCACATTTCTGGAAAAACTTACATTTCCATGTTAACAGAGAATTTCCAGCAGAAACCTTGAAATATCTGGTCATGCATGTTTACAAAAATAAATGACTCTAAGAAATGAGGACTTCTGGCCAGATATTTTCAAGCTTAGTGTGATTGACTCATTTGTTTCTTCTTATAAAATATGGATACAAACAGACACCATTTAAAGGTCTTTTGTTACATAACCTAATGACTTTCATGAAAAATCAATTGCTTAATTGGTTTAAGTGTTTGTGCAAAATGATAAATGTAACATTTTGAATTGTCTCCCATTTTATACATTTGTCTACAATTCTCTGTTAACCATCTCAGTTGGAGTTCAGACTAATAATCAAACTATACAATTAAGTAATGAATGTGAACCAGGTGTGAACTATCAAATTTTGTAAGGGGAAGTACTAAACCAATGCAATTCAATACTGGGATGAGCCTTATCCTTGAATTCTACAAGTTTGGTTATAGATCAGATAGGAGCCAAGAAAAAACTTTGATAATTTTAGTGACAGACTAGGACAAGTATAGCAACCAAATTTTGATGTTTTTTAACTGCCTACAACATCAGAATTTGCAAATGTTTAATAAATTGCAACAGGAGTCCAATCAGTTGAAATGAACATGTCAAATTAACTAATTTGCAAATGAGTAGGACTAATATATTCACCAAATTTCTTCTATAGCAGCAAAAGGGAACCAAAATGAACAACTTAAACCACATAATTCAAAATTAGGTGGAACTAGTGCAACAGAACTACCAAATCCACTGGAATTGGTAATTTATGGAAGCCAAATGAACTTGCCAAATTACCAAATGAGTGAAACTACTATCATACAACTACCAAATTCAATAACAAGTGGGAACCAAATGAACAAGTTATATCACTGAATTTTCAATTAAGCAGAACTAGTGGGATAAAAAAAATCCATATAAATTGGGTAGCGAATGGGAATCAAATACATACATTGAATCATGCTAAATGAAAATAGATGGAAAAGAAACATTAGAAATGGGCATCATGGCTTCACCACAATGCCTGTTTCTACTGATATTTTCACCTTCAGTAAAAATTTTACTGAATGCCAAAAAATTGAGGAGCAAGCAACCATCCCCTTGAGACACCCCTGCCCTGGTGTCTACCCAGTTTAAAATGAACATTGCCACCATCTAGTCCTAAACTATAGATGTATTCCAGAAAGGAGTTGATCATGATTGGGTCAAAGCAGAGTGCAGGCTAACCTGGGTTGCCAAACCATGGTCATGTCACACCACCAGCGAGATGTTCTACAGGAGGCTCATCACCAGCTCATCTTGCTGGATGTACAATGTAGGGTAATAACACAAAGATTGGTCAAATTCTAGTTTAGTGACTTTTGGCTATCTTGGAAAGGGGTAAGGCTAGGAAAATAACCTTTCAGGGATAGGTCTAAAGGCTAAAGCATGTCCCTGGAAGGTGTTTTGAAGTACCTACCTCTACTCCCTCTCCCTCTAGAGGATCTTGACCTTTAAAAATATGTGTGTTATAAAAGTGAAACCTAGTATAACAAAATTGTTTTCAGCTTCACAACTTTGCTCAATCCCAATTTATAGGGTTTTAAAGATATGCAAATACATTTCGTCAATTTTGAAGAAAAAAAACATTGACATGGCTCAGAATTCTACTCAAATAACAGGAATTGCATTTTGAGAACTAAAGGCAGAGAAAACACAATTGGTAACAGAAAATCAATGTAAAATGTTGTTTTGTCAATTTTAATATGTTTTAAACCTGTCATGTAGGCAAATTTGAGGGCCCTCTAGAGGGAGAAGGAGTGAAGGTGGGTACTTTAAAATACCTTCCCAGGACATACTTTAGTCTGTAGGCTCATCCCTGAAAGTTTCATTTTCCTAACCTAAACCCTTTCTGAGATAGCGTCAATTAACTAGAATTTTACCTAAGAAGAGAGTTAACTTGGAACCTTAACAATACCTCCTCAGAGCATATTTTTGGCCCTGGATTTATTATGGCACTTGGTATTAACCAAGTGACATATAGCAATTGCATATTCTGTCAGTCTGTCAGTTGGTCCTGGTTTTGCTACTTTAGGCACTTCCAGGTAAGCTAGGAAAATGAAATTTGGCAGGCGTATCAGGGACCAGACCAGATTAAATTAGAAATAGTTGTTTCCCAATTTGACCATCTGGGAGGGAGAGGGGGCCTGTTAATTTGGATCAGATCTTAATGAAATTTGATGTTTGGAAGGATATCATGTCTCAGAGCTGTTATTTTAAATCCCAACCAGATTTGGTGACATTGGGGGGAGTTGGGAGGGGGAAACCTAAAATCTTAGAAAACACCTAGAGTGGAGGGATGGGGATGAAACTTGGTGAGAAAAATAAGCACAAGTCCTAGATACATGATTGACATAACTGGAATGGATCTGCTCTCTTTGGGGTGGTTAATTCTGAAAAGTTAGAAAAAATTAGGTATTTTTAACTTACAAATGGGTGATCGGATCTCAATGAAATTTGATATATAGAAGGATATTGTGTCTCCCAACTGGATCTGGTGACATTGGGGGGAGTTTGGGGGGGGGACCTAAAATCATGGAAAATGCTTAGATTGGAAGGATTGGGATGAAACTTGGTGGGAAAAATAAGCAGAAGTCTTAGATACATGATTTACATAATTGGAATGGATCTGCTCTATCAGGGGGGAAGGGGGGGGGGGGGGGTTAATTCTGAAAAATTAGAAAAAAATGACATATTTTTAACTTACAAAGGAGTGACTGGATCTTCATGAAATTTGGCAGGCATATCAGGGACTGGACAAGATTAAATTAGAAATAGTCATTTTCCCGATTTGACCATCTGAGGAGAGTGGGGGGGCCTATTAATTTGGAAAAAATGAAGTATTTTTAACTTATGAACAGTTATGAACAGTGAAATTTGATGTTTGGGAGGATATTGTGCCTCAGAGCTGTTATTTTAAATCCTGACCAGATCTCGTGATATTGGGGGGGGAGTTGGGAGGGGAAAACCTAAAATCTTGGAAAACACTTAGAGTGGAGGGATGGAGATGAAACTTGTTGAGAAAAATTAGCACAAGTCCTAGATACATGATTGACATAACTGGAATGGATCTGCTCTCTTTGGGGTGGCTAACTCTGAAAGGTTTAGAAGGACCTCATAACTCAGATCTCTTATTTTAAATCTCAACCAGATCCAGCATCATTGGGGGGGCAGTTGGGGGGAGACTGGAAATCTTAGAAAATACTTAAGGCAGAGAGATCAGGATGAAACTAGATGGGAAGAATAAAAACCTGTCTAAGATACATGACTGACATAACTGGACTGGATCTGCTCTCTTTGGTGGAGTTAGGAAGGGGGGTGTAATTTGGAAAAATGAGGTATTTGTAACTTACAAAAGGGTGACCAGATCTTAATGAAATTTGGCATTTAGAAGGATCTTGTGCTTTAAAGCTCTAATTTAAATTCTGACCAGATCCCTTGACATTAGGGGGAATTGGAGGGGGAAACTGGAATTCCTTGAAAACTTGAAAATTGGGGTATTTTTATCTTATGAATAGGTGATTGGATCTTAATGAAATTTGATATTTAGAAGGAATTCATATCTCAGAGCTCTTATTTCAAATCTCAACCAGATGGGGGAGTTGGAGGGGGAAATCATGGAAAACACTTGGAGTGGAGGAATTGGGATGAAGCTTGGTGGATAGAATAAGCAAATGTCCTTGATACATAACTGATGTAACCATACTGGATTTGCTCTCTTTCAGGGAGTTGGGGGGAGGTGTTCAGTGATTTGGCAAGTTTGGTGCTTCTGGACATGCTAGGACAATGAAAATTGGTAGGCATGTCAGGGACCTGCACAAATTGACTTGATAAAGCCATTTTCCCAGATTTTACCATCTGGGGACTAAAGGGAGAGGAAAAATTTGAAAAAATGAGGTATTTATAACTTACAAGTGGGTGATCAGATCTTAATGAATTTTGATATTTAGAAGGACATAATGACTCAGAGCTCTTATTTTAAGTCTTGACCAGCATTAAGCCTCTGATTTTCCTTTTAAATTAATCTATTGATTCTGAGAATTTTGTTAGAGCTCATACCATATGAGCTCTTAGCTCTTGTTACTGAAAGTTTCATTTACCAGACCTGATCCCTCTCCAAGATAGTCAAAAGTAGGTAAAATAGAATTTTGCCATTTAATTTTAGGTTTTTGATCTCTTTTAAATTAGCACTAGTTTTGAAAGGCAATTCTTATTATTTCAACAGATTTTTAAACCATGTCAGTCCAGTTGAAATCTGGATTGGGCAGTGGGGTTCAAAAGAATTTTCTTATAGGCCTAGCCTAGCCTATCCCATTTGAGTATGCCTAGTATTTTAGTAGGCCATGACACAAAAAAAGTTTGATGATATTTATAGAGAAAAGAGATGGAGGTAGACTAGATATGGTAAAATTCTAGTTAATCAACTTCTTGCTATCTCAGAAAGGGTTTACGTTAGGAAAACAAAACTTTCAGGGATGAATCTACAGACTAAATTTTGACCTGGGAAGGTATTTTGAAGCAACTACCTCTACTCCTTCTCCCTCTAGAGGACCCTGACCTTTTAAAATATGTGTCTTATAAAAGTGAAACATTTCAAAATAGATCTTCTGCTTAATTGAAGAACAACAAAGTTGTTTTCAGCTTCATAACTTTGCTCAATTCCATTTTATAAGGTTTTAAAGATATGCAAATACATTTCCTAAATTTTGAAAAAAAAACATTGATATGGCTCAAAATTCTACTCAAATAACAGGAATTGCATTTTCAGAACTAAAGGCAGAAAAAAAGCAGCTAGTAATTAAAAATTCAGGTAAAATGTTGTTTTGTCAAAATTTCAATAGGTATAGACCTGACATGTAGTGGAGGTGGGTACTTTAAATACCTTACCAGGACATATTATAGCCTGTAGACCCATCCCTGAAAGTTTCATTTTCATAACCTAAACCCTTTCTGAGATAGCAAGTCAATTAACTAGAATTTTACCCTAGATACTTCAGGTTAACTTCTAAAAAATATTCTATAATAATTCCAAAATTCCAAATATCCAAAAATATCTAAAAATCTATCATAGAGCCAACTAAACAATTCCCTGAGATAGATCTAGACAATTTGATCAAAATATCCACCCAAAATTAGGTGGACTACTGTAATGCAAGGGATGTTTCCCCCTCAGCTAGGATAAGACCTAGCAGCAAAAAAAAAAACAAGCAAAGTCTATCAATGTTTACAAAAATTTAAGGCAAAAAGCTTACATCATCTCTTTCCATCTTCGAGGCTCCTCCTCGAGATTGACCACCATAGCCACCATAGCTAGGTGTTTGATCTGAATCACCATGCTGTCCACCATGGCCGTGACCCCCTCTGCCTCTTCCTCCCCTTCCACGAGATCCACCTCTAGAGCCGCCACGACCCCGACCATTTTGAACTGGACTTATCTGATCATCTTCAGCAGTTTTGACTGAGGGATTTTCCACCTTAAGACTCATTTTAGTAACAAACACACTTTTCCTCAGAAAATTCAAAATGGAGTAACGGTTCGGGAAACTTTGCTTCTTTTCTTTGGCGAGATGGAAAGATCGATTTTAATAGAGAGCGCTCGTGCACAAAAGTAGCGCTAATTTTGTTAATAAACAAAGGCCCACAAGATCCTTCTTTTTGCATATGTTATTTTGAATAACGTTTCCCAACGAAAAGCAAACAATTTTATCAAAAGTTAAAACACAATATGAGTAGAAATAAAGTTTTACTGTATTTCAAGCTTTAAAAAAAAATCATCAATGAATAATTTAAATATAAGACGAATAGAAACTAAAATTGAACATAACCATATAACATATGGGGTTGTCGCTGAATAGATATCTCTTACAATCAACTAAAATCAAATTAGATAGGAATCTGACAGTAAAGCTAAAGGTAGCTAAAATATGATAGCTAAGATAAGATATGCTAAGTTAGTACTATTTATCTCTTCGAACTTTTCGAGGTCAGAACGAAATTCGTGCTTTATAAAAAAAGATTTGTTCTTCGAGTAGTGTGTTTCTTTATCTGCAATAAAATAAAAAAAAATAATATCACGTGGATATTTTTAATTGAAAAATAAGACTTGTTTTATCTCACTTTCCTCTATAACTCTCCAGATGGCCTGATTGTTATTTGTGTTTTATTAAAAACGACATGTATTTTGAACAACCAAGTTTTACTGCATTAGTCAAGGCTACAGAAGCTCATGGAGAAAAAGGACTGAAGGTTGACCATATAGTGGTATTAATTATTCAGCAGTTTTATTTCAATGTTAGAATTATAAAACAGAAGACATTTGATGTATTTTGTTGTCAGTAAAGCACAAGTAAAACTCATTCTTGTAAAAGATATAGGGGGGTAGTTCTCTGTTTGTAACAATTTTGTTCGTTAAAGTTCCACTTGATAAATTTCTTTTTGCTTTGAAACTCATTGTTAATATATAGTTGTCTTTATTATCCTTCTTTTTGATCTCAGTATTAATTTTCAGTTTCAGTTTGTTGATCTCGTTTGTTGATTCATAGTTTCTTGTGCTAGGTTTAAACTCAAATTCTAATAATGAACACTAAGAAAGTTAAAAACTGCAGCAACTTACAGAAAAGAATGGACAGCATTCTTTGTACTTATGGTAAGTTCTAAATTGGGCAGACTCAGGAACAATTTTTGGAACGATCTATTCAGCATTAGGATTATATGAATAAAGCTCAGAGGTTTCAAAAGCATCGTGACGCGTTTGTTTTTGCTTCGGCAGAGCATATCTTTGATCACTTCTGGTCATACTTTACAGTAGTTGAACAGCAGCAGCTATATCTGATTAAGGTTTCACCCAATGAGGGAAGGAAGCAGTAGTAATAAGAAGAAAAAACATAATTACACTTATTTGTCAATTAGCGGGCGCAGGGAGATTGATTTGAACATTGTTTCATCTATATATATAAAAATAAGTTGTCTGTCTGTGTGTCTGTCTGTCAGGTGACGTCATGTTTCTGTGTCGACTGACGTCATGAAGTTAGTTGTCGTTATTTTTGCTATGACGGTGACGTCATTAAACATATTTAAGACATATATGTTCACGTAGAAATTTATTAATGTTTAGCTTTAAAATGACTGATGAACTTACAATGGCAAAAGCCGATGAAGATGCTCAAAGAGTCTATGCCAAAAAACTTGCTGCTGATAGAGGAAGTCAGAAAAGAAAGCGTGCCGAGGAATCAAAAGAACAGCAAGGAAACAGGCTACCGGGACACAAATGATGACCGGGACAGAGGGAATATAAATAACGACCGGGACACTCAAAGAGAAATTACAGACTGGGATACCGGGACACAAATGACGACCGGGACACAGGGAATATAAATGACGACCAGGACACAGGTATTTAAGAATATCGTTCAAAGACAAATTTTTAATTGTAAGAAGACCGTTGAAAGAGAAATTTCTAATTGTAAAATGACTGAAGAACCTACAATGGCAACGGTACCACCATCGAAGTAGATAACCAGTGGGTTGTTCCATATTCCCCATTATTATCAAAAACATTTAATGCACACATAAACGTTGAATACTGTAACATGGCAGTTTTTGGCTTGCAGCCCGAAATCAAAGATTTCAACGAAATCGTACAATATCAGGCTGGAAGATACATAAGCAGTAATGAAGCTATTTGGCGAATTCTTTCATTTCCGATGCATGAACGTAGTCCAGCTATTGTTCACTTAGCGGTACATTTACAGAATGGTCAACGTGTTTATTTCTCGGAAACCAACGTGCAACAAAGAGCCCTGAATCCACCGGATGCAAAATTAACAGCTTTTTTTCGCTTTGCAAAAATGATTCTTTTGCAAAAAAAACTGCTGTATACTGAAGTGCCTTCATATTACACGTGGAATACTAAAAATAAAGTATTTGAACGTCGAAAACAGGGTAAGTCAGTCGACGGCCAACTTACCATCTTCAAAGATACCACGATAGGAAGACTCTACACCGTTCACCCCAATCAACATGAATGCTTCTTTCTACGCCTGCTTTTGGTGAATGTACCCGGTCCGACATCCTTTGAGTATTTGAGAACTGTAAACGGTACTATACATGACACTTACCGTAGTGCATGCCAAGCTCTGAATTTATTGGAGAATGACCAACACTGGGATAACTGCATCAATGACGCGTGCGATACGTCAACCCCAAGTCAAATTCGTGCATTGTTTGGCATCATTTTAACAACTTGCTCTCCATCAGCTCCTACAGAGTTATGGAAAAAATATAAGTCAAAAATGTCCGAAGATATACTCCATCGAAAACAGTTAGAGACGTCAGATATGACTTTTGATTTTACATCAGAAATTTATAACTACACTTTAGTTATTATAGAAGATTTGTGCGTACGTATGGCAAACAAACCTCTTCAGGATTTGGGAATGCCTTCACCTAACCGTATCGCTGCTGTTTCGACATGTGTAGAATTGGATCGTGAACAAAGTTAAAGTGCGAGTTATCTATTGTCGTATGTACAAAATAACATTTCCAAGTTAACGTCGGAACAAAAAGATATTTATAATACGATAGACTCAATTTCAGGACGTATACAACTACCTGCTGATTTCTGTAATTTAGTGACGTGCAAAAATGAATTGATTGAAAAAGTATTTCCGAATATTCTAAAAAATTATAAAAATAATAAATGGCTAAAAATAATTTTTAAATTCCATAGATCTTTCAGGGTTTCCACCACACGTGCTACAACTAAAAATAGGCGTACCAATAATACTTTTAAGAAATATCAACCCACCAAAGCTTTGCAATGGCACGCGACTTGCCGTAAAAAAAAAACAATGGAAAACCTAATAGAGGCCACAATCTTGACAGGGCCTTTTGAGGGTGAGGCTGTTCTTATTCCTCGCATTCCCATGATTCCAACGGATCTGCCTTTTCAATTTAAAAGATTGCAATTCCCAATTCGATTAGCATTTGCAATCACCATTAACAAAGCTCAAGGTCAATCATTAGAAAAATGTGGTATAGATCTTAATACTGATTGTTTTTCCCATGGACAATTGTACGTTGCATGTTCGAGGGTCGGTAAACCTGACAATCTATTTATATGCAGCGACAATTGGACAGCGAAGAATGTTGTATATTCGCAAGTTTTACGCAGTTAATTTGTATTATATCTATCTATCTATCTATCTATATAAAAACGAGTTGTGTGTATGCATGTTTGTTTGTTTGTAAAAAGAGCGTTTGCATATGACGTCATTATTAGTACATACGGCTTTGTATATGTACAGACAATGGGAAAGCCAAGAATGTTGTATATTCGCAATTTTTACGTAGTTTAACTCCT
Source organism: Artemia franciscana (assembly GCF_032884065.1). Classification (NCBI taxonomy): domain Eukaryota; kingdom Metazoa; phylum Arthropoda; class Branchiopoda; order Anostraca; family Artemiidae; genus Artemia; species Artemia franciscana. Next base: position 28,615,115 of record NC_088863.1, on the reverse strand, counting down.
GCAGACGAAATGAATGCTTGCCTGAAAAATTCTAATTTATGGGCACACGTAAAAATATTAGAATTAACTACAAATATGCGTGTCCGATTGAAAAACGATGACTCTGGCCAAACATTTTCAGATCAATTGCTGGCAATTGGAAACGGAAAGCTCCCAGTAGTGGGAAAGCCAAAAATGTTGTATATTCGCAATTTTTACGTAGTTTGAAACACATATATAAATCTATCTATATTCACAGGTAGGACACCGGGACACAACTACAATGGCGCGTAACTAATATAGCGCGTAACGACTTACGCGCGCGGGGGGGGCTTGGGGGGGCGCGAAACGCCCCACCAACTAGGTGTTAGGGTCGCGCGAAGCGCCACCCCAACAGCTAGTTTATTATATTATTTAAAAACTGTATATTATTTAAAACTTATGTAATTATTTAAAAACTTGTTGTCATAAAATCACCATGGAATGAAACGAAATGCTAAACAACAGTAGTATTGGAAGTTTTCTTTAAACGAATACTTAAGGTTTACTTCAGTTTCAATTATTTTATTGAAAGCTGCTTCTGTCTTGTCACAAAAGTATTTTATTCAGCTGTAATTTTCTCTACTTCCTTGGTTTGGTAAAAAAAAGGTAGCTGTTTCCTATGTTGATTTGATGATTTTTTTTCTATTGTTCTCTGATTTTAGAAGGGTTATTTACTATAAAACCACTAGTGAGTGGAGAGGGAGATTGCAGCTCACACGAATTAAAAATGTTCACAATTTCTGGTTTTCTCTAGGACTGGAGACTGAAGCGGTGCTGATTCACTTCGTGAAGACATCTTCGATCATATACGCATTTAATCGGCAAATTCGTTAAAAAAAATATATTTATGTTATATCTTTTTATAATTCTTTGTTTCTTTAAGCACATGTATTACGTCTTATGCTAATGTTTTGTTGTGAAAAAAGTAGTAGTATTTTTTGTAAGAAACACCACACCCAGACACTTCACGATTCAATGCAGCGAGATTTGTGTCTATAACTGTTTGTTTGTTAAGGGTCCATTGATTTTGAACTTTAATTGAAGTTTCTACATGGTCTGAAATTTAAAAACATAACAGAGTAAAAAAATTCAACTTTTTTGTGCCAAGAATTATTGTAACCACATTTTTCTTTAAAAACTCATTGCCTTGTTAAGGTTCCCTGAGTTTGGTCTACTTATCCTATAAGTTATAATACAAATTGATCAAAAACAGTGGTTGCCTCATTTTGTAGGACAAAAAATAAAAAGGAAAAAAAAAAAAAAAACGAAGTTAAACTCAAAACGAACAGAAACTATCACAATCTATGTGTTTTTATCCGTCATAACATCAAACAATCTCAAATGTCTCATAACATCATCAAATATACACAGAAAAAGCCTATAATTTTTTCTTAGTTAGAACAGTAAAAGATAAACCGCAGGGTATCTGGCTGTGAAGTCAGTCCAATGCGGTACTGTACCCCAGAGAAGCAACTTTTCAAAGATGATTGTGCTATATTCTCTTGTCGAAAGATAAGTGTGTTGGGTCATCCTAAATTTATGATTTATTTAAATATTTCAGTTACTACGGGCTACAGTTTGTTCGTCGTTATTATCTTTGAACTAAATTAAACCACAATCCAAAGTGAAGCAATGTATAAGACATGTAAGAGGGCTACTGCACTGTAGAAGCTAGCCAGTCAAATACAAACTCTAGCCTCTAATAACCAAAATGTTAAAATAAAATGCAAATTCCGACAAAACTGAGTCACCAAATGCATGATAATACACCACGCGTAAGTTTTGACAAGACAATATAACACAAGCAACTTTTGAAAACTTGCTTCTCTAGGATATGATGTCATATTTGAATGACCTCACTGCCTGATCCCCTGCTGTTCGTTCTTTATAATTCGAACTAAAAACAGTAAAAGGCCTTTTCCTGTGCGAAGTACATATTATTATGCAAAGGAGCTGCATGCCCTGCACACCACTCCATATACAGCCTGCATACTACTCTAATGCACTGCCATAGACGTAAGAAAGAATACACAAAGACTGCTACAAAGACATAAATTACACATGCAGAGATTGTCAGTAGTAAGAGACAGGTCAGTAGATCTCTACCGCAATCCCAAGTGCGAAAAACCGAATGATAAACTCAGCTGAAATTACGAACAGAAATGGACAGAAACAATAGATGGCAGTACTTTCGGACCCGTGGGAAAATGCCACTTTTTGTTTCTGTAAATTTTTCTATTTATCACTCAAAGAAGATATATTGGCTATGGGGCCGGGTAACGGCCGCATATATTTAACACTTATAGATTTTAGTCCATCTTCATTTTGAAACTGGTGCCTGCCTACTTGCCTGCTCGAACGGAGCCTTCCTCTCGAAAGCAGAAACATGGGTTGATGAAGCAATAGCTTGACTGCATAACTTCAAATAGTTCTTTCTGACTTAGGCTATACAGATCCAAGTCACTTCACACACTATAGGCCCTGGCTCAAGGACAAGCAAAAACCATCTACGAAGCTTTACGAGTTCTACGAATCTTTCTAAGGTACAAAGTCATATTCATCAATCCGGCCTAAGGTCCACACTTTCAGTAAGAACCGCAGAGGTAGAAACTTTACCACTTTCTAGGAAGCTGAAATTGGGGTGCTAGGAACAAAAAAAAAAACACGACAAAATCAAAGTGTTGCTCTCGCAATACAATGAAAATAAGAGTTATAATATTGTAGAGTTAAAATTAAGTGAATTAAAATCAAGTTGCCATCAAGCCATTGGATAATTGGTGAAAAATCCAAGACAGTTAGTCTGAATGAGAGGTAAAGCTGGCATAAGCTTTTTTCAGGATCGTATAAAAATGATGTCATTTTCACTTGTTGATAGAATGTCTTTCGTTCATCCATCCATCCTAGGGCAAAACTAAGGTAGATGGCCCTAGAACTAAGGAATGATCGAGAACCTCCCCCTTTATTATCCTTTTTATGTGGGCCCTCTCCTCAAAATGGGCTAAACTTTGTTACTGTCATTTTGTTCAGACTAGATAAAAGGTGTAGCATCTATTCCTTCAGAAATTCCTTTAGTATAGATCAAAAATATTTTTTGTTGATTATAGAAGACACTATAGGTAACAATTTTTGACTCTGCTGATTCGAATGGTACACTTTTTATTTCTATCATATATAATTTTCGAAGGTTTTCGGGCGTTTCATTGAGATTACCCTAAGTTTCTTTTCGTTATAATCTCTCACTTTTAAGATTGCCCAAACTAATATTTACTATTTATGAATCAGATTCATATGAAAATTTTTTCTTCGTTGACAGTTTTTTTTCAAAATGCGTTTTTCAACTTTTAGTTACAATGGACTGCGGTTTGCCTTTTACTAAATTGGAGCTACGGCTGCAATCATGAACATACACACACACACTTGAAATTACAATATCATTTTGTAATTCTCTCCCCTCCATACCGGTCTCCTCTCAAAACTTCATCAACAGCATCTGACGAGGATAGGCTGAGCATAACAAGGTGGAGTAGTTCTGGTGTTGTGACATGGTTTGAGGTCTTTGTTCCGTCACAAGGTCCTTTTTCTGTTGCTATCCCCAACAAGGAGGAGGGACATGCGTGGTCCTGTTTCGGTGGCCCCAAGTCAAACCTTTAACGGGTTCTCGTAAGCAAAACTGTGACTACTAACAGCTCCGCAAGATGACTTTGAGGAGTGACCCCTCAAGGAAATTATACCTTTGTAAACCACACAGCTATTTGCACTGAATTCTACAAATCAATAATTCTTCTGAATTCCGTTTGTTTTGGTGGTACTTTTTAGGCTGAAAAACCTCTTCCTAGCTATGTTACCTATCATGGGTTGCCTCTACGTAGTGGCATAATATTTTTAGCCATGAATATATAATGAATAGAAGGTAATAGGCTTGAGATTGTCTGTGCAGAATCTCAGCTCTTGTTGATAAAAGAACATCGCTAAGATAAAAAACATGTTGTGACCAAGATGGGCCTAGGATTACACAAAGCCTCCATTCAGGTGGAGGTCCCAGGGAGTTCTTGCTGTCTGGTTCTAAGCTGGCGTAAGTACTACGTGTTGATTTCAGAAGATATTTTAGTCCCTGTCCTACACTCGTTCTTGGACCGTAGCTTTCCCTGAGGCTTTAAAGAATATGGAAATTACAGCTTGGAATGTTACAACTTTAAAAAATGAGTATCGTTTTGACATTTTGACTGACAAAATTAGACGTTTTGAACTGGGCTTACTTGGAGTTTCAGAACCTCATATCCCAAGGGTTAGAAAAAAAAGAATTTATTTGATGGGGCGCAAGGTATTTACTCAGTCACGAAGCGTGGGGTGCATATACAAGGAGCAGGGCTCATGATGAATGAGGAAGCTATCAAGTCTTGTTTAAGTTGGGAAGGTATTGACCATAGAATGCTAGTCGTTCATTTTATGACAGTGCATGGTATTAGTCATATTAATATACATGCCCCAATACAACTGACTTATGGAGATAGAAGTGACTCAGATAAATCTTATTACAGGTATAGGATGGAATAGACAGAATCCCAGGTAGAATAATTTTTTTAGGGGATTCTATTGCCAAGTTTGGTAGAAATAGGGATAGATGGTATCCTAGGGTAGGAAAATTTGGTGTAGGAAAAGAAAACAGTAATGGTTACAGACTGCTGCAATTTTGCAAGAATAATTATCTAGATATAACCGATATAGTATTTGGTCATAAAGTGACAAATAAGTTGCAGCCAGACAGCATAATAGTAAAATCAATCATGATTTGTTCCAGTTAAAGATAGGAAAGAGGCCACAATTGGTGAGAAGAAAAGAGGCCGCAATTAGTGAGAGGAAAAGTGTTAAAGAGAGATGGGCAAACCACTTTGAGAATGGGCTATATCGTGATAGAGTTAAAAGAGAAAGATATAGAAAAGCACGAAATAGTTTGTGACACTTCGAATGTGAAGGACGATTTATTTAGTGAGGAATAATTAGTGACAGTAATAAGAGGGTTAAAAAATAATAAGGACCCAGGTGCTGATAGTGTGTTAAATGAGTTTCTTAAGTATGGTGGTTGTGAGGTTAGAGATAAGTTACTGAAGATTATGAATATGAAACGGGGAAGTACCTAGAAATTTTAGAAAGAACTCTAATTAAACTCCTCCATAAGAAATTTGATAAGAGTGAGTGTGGTATATGGCCTGACTTTTATAGGAAGTAAGTTACTTTGTATGATGGACTTTGCATCTTGGACTTAGAGATGGGAGTGATGTTAATGGCTGATTTCGCATTAAATCAGGAGTTAATAGGTTTAGACTATATCTCCATTTATATGGATCATTTTGATGGGTATGTCCTAACAGCTAAGAAAATGGGAGAGCACGGAATCAACTGGGGAAATGAAACTATCATCGACTTTAGATTATGCTGATGATATAAACATCCTAGATGAAAACGTAAGCACAATGAATGAACTTTTAGAGGTTTTGCGAGTTCTAGGTGCTAGGATATGTTTGAATGTTAATTTTAAGAAGACTAAGTCACTGAGACTAGGAACAAATGACGATGAAGAGATAATGTTGGGTAACAAGAAGATCCATCAAATGGGCAGGTTTTCTTGCCTAGGTAGTATTATTAGTAAAGACGGTGGGTGCAGTAAAGATGTTAGAAGTAGAATAACCAAGGGCCAGGGCATTTTTCCACGGTTGGAAAGTTTAGAAGAATATTAAGATAAGTCTTCGAACAAAGATTAGAATATTGGCAGCTGCAGTGATGACAGTGTTCAAGTTTTGCTCTGAAGCACGGGTCCTGCAGACGGCAAATTACCAAAGACTGTCACAGAAACGAAAAGTGGGTCGTCCCCAAATGGGGTGGGAGGATTTCATAAGGAAAGATTTAAATGAATTGGAAACTTCTTGGGAGGGTGTAAGAAAGAAGTTTTTGAAGAGAATGAGATGGAGAAAGAGCGTACGTAGCTGTGTTAGCCTCAGGCAACTTAGTGCTGCAGAAGTCAAACTAATTTCTCCGTAATCACCACATTCACTTCAATCACTATTCTCATAAAGGAGTTTAACTTAAGTCGTCCTAAAACCCACTAAGTAATTTTTTTTCAAAAGCAATGCTCACAATGTTCTGCTTTCACAACGACCATGGTTCAAAACCCATTAACTGAACTTTCGAGCTATTTTTCGTTCTTTTTAAGAAAAGTTGATAACTCCTCCTCTCAAAAATAAATCGTTTTCAATTGAAAAAAGGCGATTTTTTTATTTTTTCCGATAACTTTATTACAGTTTGACATAATCACAAAATATTTTGCCAACCTCCCCTTGACATTACTTTTATCATCAATTGCCGCTCTGTTCTATCATTTAACTGGAACAAGTCCAGACTGACCACTTTCGCTCAATTGGTTACAAAGAAGTTCCTCTACATTACCATTGAAAATACATTACCATTGAATTTACTGTAGCCATTTTTCTTTTTATTTTTCCCCGAAAAGAATTATGTATAACTATCAACGTCTGTTCTTGAAATGCGTTGGATATGGCTGAGGGCGAAGATCCTTTCTTTCATTCATTCATTCAATTGAGAATTGTTCAATTTATGCATTACGTTTACATATTACAAGTTTTTACCTCTTTCGCGTTTTGTTACTATGCCTTTCAAAATTAATTCTGCAAATACTATGAACTTCAGTTACGTGAGAAAATCTTTCGGTAGAAAAATTTCGTATGGGAAAATGAAATTATCGTCGGAGGGGAAGATGGATTTCACAGCATTATTTAACAAAACGATTAGCTATTTCATAAATACATAGTTTTTTTTACTTTAAATAAGGAGTAACATTAAAAGTTAATACGAAAAGAAAAACAGTACGTATTTAAGGGGTCTGCTTCTCCTCAATAGCTCGCTCTTACGCTATTTTTTGTCATTTTAAAGGAGATCACTTTATTATTGGAATAGGGTAATTACATAGTTTTAGGACATGGTGATCGTTCTTCAAAAAACAAAATTGTGTTTCAGGACCTGCAGGAATTCGACTTGGGGGCTGGGGAGGGCAGTCATGTAATTATTTTAATTAATACACATTCTACACTTATAAAATGACTCTCTATTACATTGCGATATTCTTTCTTATAGCTCGTAAATCGTGGGATACTTTCTATAAGTGTTGGGATTGTGGGTATCATATTTTACTCACATTATTAAAATTGTTTAGCTTTTCAAGCAGTTCGTAATATCAAACTGTAGTAAGGAACAACCCACCTGCATAGTAACCGAAACTTTAAAAACTTAATTTTGATACCAATACATCTAAAGTATTGCATTTAAATGCTGATATTAAGTATATAAGTTTCATTAATTTTAGTCTTACACATCAAAAGTTACGAGCCTGAGAAAATGTGCCGCCTTTTACAAAATAGGGAAACACCCTCTAAAAGTCATAAAATCTTAACGAGCCATAGAAATCACGCGATCATATTCAGCGTATCAGAGAACCCTACGGTAGAAGTTTCAAGCTCCTATCTACAAAACTGTGGAATTTTGTATATTTTGCCAAAATACAGATCACGGAGGTGTATATACATATTTTTTTTCAACTGCTTCTACTGCTCTTTTTAAGTGACAAAAAAATTTAGTGGGCACCTAGGCCCCCTTTCACACACAATTTTTAACCAAAGTCACTTTCGTAGAAATTTTTAGATAGCCATTCGGTTCAAATTAGTCACAAACCTAATAGCTGTATTTTGGGGACGACGTAATCCCCCACAGTCCCCGGGGAAAGGGGTTACAAGTTACAAACTGATAGTGGTTATTCTGAAGTGTACAGACATTTTCAGGGGGACTTCTTTTTGTTGGGTTGGGAGAGGGTGAGGGCAAAGGGTTACGTGGAAGGTTCTTTCCATGGAGGAAAAGTTCACGGTGAAGGAGAATTCCAAGAAGGGGGCTCGGGATTTCCTAGCATTATTATAAACCAGTTAAACATAAATAATTTATTTAAACTGGAAGTAATGTACAGGATATAATCAGTATATGAACATAAAATATGACGTACATAAGTGGGTTCGTCTCCACCTCACTACCTTGCTCTTTATGCTAAAGCATTTTTTTGTAATTTAAACCATTTATTCTACGTAATTTGTGATTCAGGGGTCATTCTTAAATATTTGGAACAAATTTCAAGCTATAGTGTAAAGAGGAAGGTATTGAAAAAAAGGGCGAATCCCATCATGTAGGTAATCAAATCACAGAAATATACAATTTCGTTACGTAAGTTAATTCGATATATATATATATATATATATATATATATATATATATATATATATATATATATATATATATATATATATATATATATATATATATATATATGTTTGGTAAATGATGACTTATACTTATTGACGATATGACTGCCTGTCCATGGATTATTCTTTATGGTTGATTGTGTATGGCTATGCTGTTTGACCTATGTGATTGTATGGATGAGTAGGGTTAAGGCGTCATTCAAGTGCTGGTCTATATTAATCACTAATTTAGGAAAACAGTCTTCCTTTTCTCCTTCTGTCTCTCTCTTCTTTTTTTTTTGTGTTTGTGCTGTTGCATTGGTGATTTCTCTTTTCATGATATATATATATATATATATATATATATATATATATATATATATATATATATATATATATATATATATATATATATATATATATATATATATATATATATATATATATATATATATATATTACTATATAAAACGTTAACTAAAACGTTCGTAAAAAAAAGTAATATTTTTATGTTACCAACATTGGTGGGCAACTAGGCCTCCTCCTCCATCTCTTTCTTTTCAAAATCGTCCGATCAAAGCTATGAGAAAGCCATTTAGCAAAAAAAAGCAATAATATAAAAAAGCTCATAAATTAAATATATATATTTTTTTTACTTCACATACATTAAAACAAAACGGGCAGAAATTATTCCGTATATGAATGGGGCTGTTACGTCCACGACGCCCCAATCTTTACTCTAAAGTCTTTTACTGTTTTATATATTTGATTTGTGAGGAAGAGTTTCACTTTAGCATAAGGAGAGAGGGGTCGAGGAGGGTACAGCCCCATTTATATACGGGACAAACAAAAACATAAAACATAATTAACGGGTGTCAGAACTCATTGACAATATATATAATGAACTACATATGTATTATATAATTTTTTATTAAGCATAATTATATAACTATATACATATATAATTGAAAGATATATCCTAAAATTGTACGGGTAATCGTAAGATTTGAAGCCAAGGATAAGCCAACGAAGTATTTACTTCTACTTTGGTACCTTAAATAAATGGAAAATATGAACAATGCTACAACAGTTCATAAACTACTTCGTTTTATTTTATTATTTAGGTTTTACTTTTGATAACAGATAAAGTTATATTTTTTTTAGAACGGGGGGTGGGAAATAATCATATCAGTAGTTTATAAGCCCCCAGGTGCTTCGTATGAGGATTTCACAGGTTTCCAACGTCTCCCAATGATTGTTTGAAAGTCATAGAAAGAGTTTTTATGCATAGGTTATTTTAATTTTCATCTTTTATCTACAGGTGGTTTCAACATAGATTTTTTAAATCTTATAGTTTCTAATGATCGTTTTCCCATAGTAACAATACCCACCTGAATCAAGGATCACTCTGCTATCCTAGTTGACAATGTATTTATCTCTTCAAAGTATAATCAAAAGGCGTTTCCTAATATTGTAGTGAATTCGGCATCTGATCATTTTCCAATGGTATTTAGTTTAGACTTACAAGTATCACGCCAGAAAAAACAAAATAAAATTGTTCAAGAGATTTCGCTTGAAAACGTTCGGTTGTTTAAAAAAGAAATAAGTGTAACAGATTTTTTGAATCTGTCTTGAACCAGGAAGACCCGTGTGAATCTTTTGTACAATTTAGTAGCATCAAAACTGCTGCACATGATAAAACTGATCCCCTGAAGACTCTCAGACAAAGACCAAACATGCCAAGAAAATCATGGGTTGATGAAGAGCTAGTTAACTGATTGAACAGCGGGACAGTGCGGTTCAAGATTATCTGAGATCTTCAAATTAAGAAGATAATGCTTCTTTTAAAGAGATTCGGAATATGACGAACTTACTAAAAAAGAAAAAAAGAAACAGCATTCCTCGGCATTTTTTGAGAAAAATAAAGCAGATCCAAAAAGAACTTGGAAAGTTCTCAATGAACTTGTTAGTTGGCCTCGGAAAACTCAAAACCCTCGAATTGAAATCGAAGGAATGGTTATAGAGAATAGACAAGATATTGTGTGACAAGTTTGGTGATTATTTTACTAGTATTGGAACAAAAATACAAGCAGAAATTAGAAATTCCCAAGCTCTTGTGAACGGCGTTGTTTGCTGGTGAACGGGCATGGGAATGGAATTTTGTCCCTATGTTTCAGCTGAATTAACAAATATCATCAGCTTGATTTGATTCAACAGTGCTGGGTTGGATGGTGTAAAACCTGAAGACTATTCTATAAATTCTGGTGTACATTCTTTCTGTGCTAGTACATCTAATAAATTTGTCAATGGAGAAGGGAGTTTTTCCTAAATTTATGAAAACAGCAAAGATTCTCCCTCTCTACAAAGAAGGCACTCAAGTGTATATATCGAACTGGACGCCTATTTCTATTTTGCCAGTGTTTTCGAAAATTTATGAAAAAGTTATAACTTTAAATTTATAAATTTATGACTTAACTTTATAATGTTAAGATTTCATGGTCACCTCATGGATAAATTAAGAGATTTGGTTGTAAAAGGGAGATGTCTGGATTAGTTAAGTTCGTATTTAAATGGTAGGTCAGTGAGGGTAAACCTAGAAGAGGAGTTTTCTAAGTTTTTTTTCTGTTTCATATGGAGTTCCTCAGGATTCCGTCTTAGGACACATGTTGTATTTAGTGTATTTCGACAGTCTGCGCTTCCATATTCCTGGTGCGTCAACACATCTTTCACCAACGACACAGCCCTTTTTGTGGCAGCGAAGGCTCTTGAAGAATTGGTCCAGAAAGCAAACAGAGCTCTACAAGGGTTGAGTAAGTTTGTAGGCACTAGCTTACTTAGTATTGACTCGGCAAAGAGTAATATATTCTGTTTAATCGGACTGATGTATCTCCAAATTTTTCAGTAAAATAGCAATAAATTATTCTTTATTAAAGTAGGTTGAGGAAGTGCGCTACCTAGGATTCATTATCGATCAGAACCTCAGCTGGAGAAGACACGGTGATGTGATTGCATGTAAGGTAGCTTGTGGCCTTGCGATTTTAAGACGTTTTCAACTTTTTTACCATCTCATATTTTAGTTCTTTTATAATACTCGCGCCGAATATAAATTATAGATGTATGATTTGGGATAATAATTTTGCGTGCAATTTTAAACAAGTACAGATTCAGCAAAATAAAGTATTGAAGTTAATTGGTAAGTATGATACAGGAGTCTTAAGTACAGAGTCGATTTTTTAGGAAATTTGGGATTTTGAATGTTTGTCAAATTAAAGATTTTCAGATTAGTATTTTTGCGTTTCAGAGCTTGAATGGTTTGCACCTGATAATTTTAATAATTATTCGGTCTTAATTCATTTTATCACGGATATGTTACGAAAAATGCTGAAGACCTGGTAAATGAGCCAAGAAGTACGGTTCGTTCTAGCCATGTGGCAAAGCAGACGGGGCTGGAATACCTTTCCAGACTCAATCCAGGAGGCAGAAAGTGTGCCACAATTTAAAATACGGCTGAAGAAACATCTCCTTGCGGGCAGTTGGCGAGTGTGGACTGGATTGCGAGAGAGAGAACAATTTAAGTTTTCTGGTCTTTTTTTTGCCATTATTTTTTTTTTAATTTATTATTCTGTAATTGTTATTAATATCTCTTTTTTTTATTGTTCTTTATTTGTGTTTATTTCAGTGATGATTTGATTAGTTGTATAATTTAGTAATTGTGTGCTGGTTGCGCTTTTCAAGCATATTTGTTCTTTGTTTGTAACCAGTCGTCAAGCCGGCATGAATTATATTTAATAAAGATGATAAATAAAAATAAAGAATATAGCGCTTCGTTGCATAAGGGACCAATCCTGGAACCAGTTTTCTGAAGGCAGGTTTCTCAACTGTGCTTAAAGAGCAAGCAGACTCAATTACAAAGTTGATTATCAAATCATCAACTTGGGGTTCTTGCTCTTTCATAATTTCGTAGCTTTTCAGAGCTACTTGTACTTGGAAGAGAACATGAATCTTGCAGTACCTCTTCTTCTATGCATTCTCCATTTCTTTAGTCATCACCATTAGAAGTCTTGATCCTTTCAGAAGACTGTTTTTCTGCTTCCTCCTTGCATTTGACAAATGCCTGATACGAACGAGGGTGAACACGCTACAAACAAGAGCTAAAATCTCATATGGCACTTGTGACGAGGCCGGAAGAGCCAAGAGCTCATATGGTATGAGCTCTAGCAAAATTCTAAGAATCAATGGATTGATTTAAAAGAGAAATCAGAGGCTTTATGCCGGTCGGGATTTAAAATAAGAGCCCTGGGTCACGAGATCCTTCTAAATATCAAAATTCAATAAGATGCGATCACCCACTTGTAAGTTATAAATACCTCATTTTTTCTAATTTTTCCTCTCCCTTCAGCCAACCAGATGGTCGAATCAGAGAAAACGACTTTAGCAAGTCAATTTGTGCAGCTCCCTGACACTCCTACCGCTTTTCATCGTCCTAGCACGTCCAGAAGCACCAAACTCGCCAAAGCACTGAAACCCACCCCTAACTCCCTCAAAGAGGGAGAATCCAGTACGGTTGCGTCAATCACGTATCTACGACATTTGCTTATTTTACCCACTAAGCTTCATCCCGATTCCTCTACGTCAAGCGTTTTCCAAGATTTCCCCCTCCGACCCCCCCCCCCCAATGTCAACAAATATGGTCGGGATTTGAAATAAGAGCTCTGAAACATGAGTTCCTTCTAAATATCAGATTTCATTAAGATCCGGTCACCCGTTCTTAAGTTAAAAATACCTCAATTTCTCTAATGTTTCCAAATTAGCACCCCCCAGCTCTTCCGAAGAGAACGGATCCGTTCCAATTATGTCAATCACGTATCTAGAACTTGTGCTTATTCTTCCCATCAAGTTTCATCCCGATTTCTCCACTCTAAGCGTTTTCCAAGATTTCTGTTTCCCCCCTCCAACCCCCTATGTCCCCGGATCCAATTCAAGTCGACAATGGAGCATCTGAGACATAAGATCCTTCTACATATCAAGTTTCATTAAGATCCGATCACCTATTCGTAAGATAAAGATACCCCAATTTTCACGTTTTCCAAGAATTCTGGTTTCCCCCTCCAACTCCCACCAATATCAGGGGATCTGGTCGAAATTTAAAATAAGAACTCTAAAGCACAAGATCCTTCTAAATATCAAATTTCATTAAGATTTGATCACCCGTTCGCAAGTTACAAATACCTCATTTTGTCTAATTTTTCTGAATTATCCCCCCCCCCAACTCCACCAAAGAGAGCGAATCCAGACCGGTTATTTCAGTCATGTATCTTGGACTTGCTTTTATTCTTCCCACCCAGTTTCATCCTGATCTCTCCGCTTTAAGTATTTTCTAAGATTTCCGGTCCCACCAACGACACTGGATCCGGTTGGGATTTAAAATAAGAGATACGAGTTACGAGGTCCTTCTAAATATGAAGTTTCATGAAGATCCGACCCCAACTCCGTCAAATAGAGCCGATTCCTTCCGATTATGTCATCCCGATCCCTCCACTCCAAAGCGTTTTCCAAGATTTTAGGTCCCACCCCCAATGTCACCAGATTCAGTCGGGATTTAAAATAAGAGCTTTGAGACACGATATCCTTCTAAATATCAAATTTCATTGAGATCCGATCACCCGTTCGTAAGTTAAAAATACCGCATTTTATCTAATTTTTCAGAATTAAACCCCCCCCCCCCCAACACCTCCAAAGAGAGCGGATCCGTTCTGGTTATGTCAATCACGTATCTAGGACTTGTACTTATTTTTCCCACCAAGTTTCATCCCGATCCCTCCACTCTAAGCGTTTTCCAAGATTTTAGATTCCCCCCTCCAACTCCCCCCAATGCAACCGGATCTGATCAGGATTTAAAATAATAGCATTGAGACACAATATCCTTCCAAAACCAAATTTCATTAAGATCCCATCACCCGTTCGTAAGTTCAGAATACTTCATTTTTTCTACTTCTTTTCGAATTAACCGGCCCCCCACTCCTCCCCAGATAGTCAAATCGGGAAAACGACTATTTATAATTTAATCTGGCCCGGTCCCTGATACGCCAGCCAAATTTCATCGTCCTAGCTTACCTGGAAGTGCATAAAGTAGCAAAACCGGGACAGTCCGACAGACAGACAGACCGACAGAATTTGCGATCGCTATGTGTCACTTGCTTAATACCAAGTGCCATAAAAATGGCTTACTCAATTCCAACTATAAAGATGACAGCTCCAATTTCCAATTCCAAAAATTATATGAGGTATTTCGTATTTGGACTAGATTTTCATACATTTGGCAGGCCAGTGACTTCTTCAGGAAATATCAGCATTGATTTACATTCAAATTCGCCGCCTCAAAAATAGCCGCTTCGCAATTCTACATAAAAATCATATTCTTCATTTATGATAAGCCCAACATTTTGGAATTTACTCTGTTTTCTAGAAGACTTTAGAGAAGCTCAAAATCAAAATGTACTTGGTACTCAAGTACCGATAAGTAGACGAAAAATGTATTTAAGTATATACTTAAAGTACTCTTCAAAAACTGTTTAAGCATGTATTTAAGTACTTGGAACTGTGCTTACACATTTAAGTATTGTCTGAAATAGACAATTGCTGAAATCAATTACATCAAGGAGCTAGGAATAGGCGACTGATAGATTTCAATAGCAAATGGATGGTGAATCAAATGAAATGTTTATTTCTTAGTTCTACAAATTAAGCTATTATGGGTCACTATATAGTTCCAGGGTTCATAACGGAATTTGCAGAAGTAGATATTATTATATTTAGAAAAAGCATAGAGTGGCATATATAATGGAGTATTTATGTCTTTCAGCTACTGCATTGTTAACACTCCAATAAATTAACCACATCTTTCCTTTTGATAATCAGTTTTTCACCCAAACTACAAATAAAAGAAATTCTTGCTCAATTTTACATTTTTGATCTTCATTATTTACCAGTACTAGATTACTTAAAACAATAAATCCACTACATCCTAGAGGTGAATATACCGTGATGGTCTCTGGAGTTTACTTAGAAAAAAAAACTTCATAACCCCTTCTTGTTCAAAAACTTTGAATCAAACCTTTCTTTGGAAAAGTTCCAGTCGGCATGATTCCTCCGACAAAAAATATGGACTATACAAATTGGTTAAGCCATAGAAGCTCCTTTCCCATTTTTAATATTGCCCATTGTTCCTTTTGGTGGACTACGCAGATTCGTTAGGCAATAGAAACTGCCCTCCCATTGTACCTTTTGTAGGGCACTTTAGTCTAACTGTAGTTCAACGCATATTATTTTGCCAGGGAATCCAAAAGTGAAACTAAGAAGCACTTGGACACATTGACAAAAATGTGGATAACCCCCTCTTTTCAGATGATTGGTTTTTAACTAAATTTATTATATGCTTCTCATGGCTAATCATAATAAGAAACCTACAAATATAAGGTTCCAAGAACCTTGATAAAATACACACAGAGTACACAATGTACACGGTTCCGCAGCCCTAATACAGCACAAAAAGATTCAGTAACAGTCAGATCTTACTTTATTTTATTGTTTAAAATAGGCCTATATGTATAAAGCCCATCTACGCTGGGAATATGACTCTTATTTGCACTCGCCAATTAACTAAAACAAAACATTTAACAAATGATAGACACCATGTAAAACCAGAAAAAAATAGGACAAATGACACTTCATCATCACAATAATCAAAGAACCTTTTTGAGTTCCAATAGTTGGATGGTTTTAATACAGGATAATAGCTCACCACTGACCATGTGCTAGCTAGGCCAAATCATTATCCGTGACTAGTGACTCAAAAACTACGCATCAATGAAGAAAAACAAATAAACCTATTAGTTGAATCAAGTGCTAAGAAAAGAAATACAATTTGAAATCTTTTGGGACATATTTTCACTCTTACAGTCAATACAAGCTTGGTTAAAATGAACTATCTGTCACTAGATGCAGAACAATACCTTCGAATTGAGATAAAAAGGCTAAAAAACACAAAGATTTTCAATTACAAAAAAGATTCGTAAGCAATCCAAAATAGATGTTTGAAAAACAAAACAAAAAACTATTGGATCAAAAACCAATGCTATAAAATCCACAATTTAACGTGCACTTCACCTAACTAATTAATATATTTAATCAGAATATCCTTTTTTAATGCTAGCGACAGAGATATTTCTTAAATGATGCTCGTAATGTTTGTGAGAGCACAAAAAACGTAATTCTTCAGAAGTCAGACCTTAGAATCACAAGAAAAACCAAATATGTTTATTTAATCTATACGTTCTAATAGCTAACATTAAATGTGGTTTGTTTTGGCAAACGATAACCAAAATCATATCAACTGTTCTCTCGGCTACCTTACTTTGAAATTAAATTGTCTGTCTTTGTTTTGTTTTTTTGTTTTTTTTTTCAGAGGCGCAAATCGACGAATGGGGGCAATTTCGTTGTTTATCTTTTCAGTTCTCCTATGGAATACGATACAAAACACATTTTCAGTGAAAAAAAAAAATATTAAGAATCTACAAGAGGGTGGGGGAGGGGGAGAGAAAGAAAAGGTCCCATCCCCCCGATTGACACAAAAGTTTTTCTTTATGCTACGATCACTTTAGAACTAAATGAGGAAACACTCTGAATACTGGAAAATTTCCAAATTGGCTATGAAAACCTAAAGACGTAATAAAAGATCAATAATATATATATATATATATATATATATATATATATATATATATATATATATATATATATATATATATATATATATATATAATCGGAAATATTTTTTGGTCATAGCCTTTACAGCATATACGACTTTGCTAAACGGTCTCACTTTGCAGAACATGAACGCTTAGACGTTTTCTCTAATGAATCTGGACACCTAGACTTCGTCTTGGCATTAACTGAATTACTCTGAGCAAATCTCAAACTGTCTAAAGCTAACTCATGAGTTGAAGAGTAATACACCCTTAAAATATTTAAACCAAACAATTAAAACAATATGGTCAGCTAATCTTATTTAGAAGTCAGCTAGAGGAGGCGGATTTTTAGCATCGAACATGTGAAAACAATATGTATTAAAATGGTAGTGACCACAATAGAAGATTACGGTTTAAACCCCAACGGTACCGTAGTTCTCTCTATAGAAAAGTCAACTACCACATCCTAGAGATTAGTATTCACTACAGTCTTTTCCAGCATTTTAGTGGTAGTGATGAGGAGCATAAGACGCCCACGTTCAATATTCAAAGATGAGGGCAATACTAGGGGAAAGGTAAAGAACAGTAGGAAAAATACAGTGTCAAAGGTAAAGAACAATAGGGAAATACAGTGTCTAAAAGAAAGCTGAAAAAAAAAAGAACATTTAATGGTAGTTAGGTAAAGATTATTTATTCGTATATTTATAATCTGAAAGTAGCACTGACAGCAACTTTTAAATTAGCTACTAAAACCTTCCAGTTAGAAACTTGATAGAGCCCGTATCTCCCACTTGCCCTACGAGAGTTTAGCAGTGAGCTTTAAGTTGCCCAAGTTAGAATTGCAGCACAGTCGCAATTAACGCAGCGGTAAGAAAAATAATGCTATGCAAGAAATTTGTGTTTTAGGTAAAAATTTAGGTATCAACATGGAAACAAAATTGTTAACAGAAAACTCGGACGATATTTAGAGGGTGGCACAAATTGTCTAAACAAGTTAATCCCATTATATAAAGGGAAGCCTTGACAAATTAAAAAACTGAAACTAAAAAACCAAGAAGAAGAAATAAGAAAAATAACGGGAATTATTTTTGGGATAAGTAAGATATTAGGATCCATAGATTAAAAAAAAAAATATATTGGCTTTCTGTAGATTTCTAAAAGCAAAATTCTGAAGAAATACGAAACATTCTGGCATTAGGACGCAGACAAAGGAGTCATGGCCGGAAAACGTGGATCCACTGGAGTAGCTTCCAAATTCTTGAGCAGTTGTGTCAGCCAATGTTTGGTCGACTTGTCATCCTTAAGGCAGTTAGCAAAAGTATTATCACGTAATTGGTCAGGTAGACACTGACGTAAGGCCTCGCGAGCTCTAGAAGAAAATTAAAATAGGGTTCGAGATATTTCAAAAGCATAATGTGTTAAATATAATTATTCGATAAGAAGTAAAAGAAAATAACTTTTTCCATACTTTAGTAATTAAGACAAATAAGCACTTGAACAAGGCTTTGACCATACTTACCCATTCAATCATCTAAGACAAAAAGCACAACCAAACTCAATCAATTGTCATTAGTAAATGTAAGTTTGGTATTAAAAAAAAAGTAAACAACTATTATACAAAAATGGCAAGAAAAATTTTCTAACATGTGAGGACTCAGTGGCCAAGACTCAGCCAAAAAATAACGCAAATTCTTCTGACCCCACGATAAACGCCTTTTCCACTCGGCAGTTTTGTAACATGTGAAGACTCAGTGGCCAAGGCTCATCGAAAAAACAACGCAAATTCTTCTGACCCTCGATAAATGCCATTTCCCCTCGACAATTTCGTAAGATGTGAAGACTCAGTGGCCAAAGCTCAGGCCAAAAAAAAAAAAAAAAAAAAAAAAAAAAAAAAAAAAAAAAAAAAAAAAAAAAAAAAAAAACAATGCAAATTTTTCTGACCCCTCGATAATTTTCGTGTATACAGAAAGTGGGGTAAAGATTGTCTAGGCTTACTAAAAAAAAAGAAGAAATTTTGCACTAAATCAAATTTGCTTTTAAACTCCCCTTCACGGTTACAATGAAAATGACTTATATGTAATTAAATTGCCATTTGGTCACCTCCCTCCCCTATTTGACCAAAAGAGGCAAACTGCCACTCCTAAAAGCTGACTACCATTGATGCATTAACATTGAAAAAGCGTCACAACACACTGAGTGTAACACAAAATCATTAGAAACACAAGTAGAACGCACGATTACTATAGTCATAAAGCAAATCAAAGTATATTCCTCATTTAAACACCCCAAAATTAACAACATCTACGCATGTTTGCTTTCACGGCAAAGAAAGGCATTCACACAGGAAATTAACACTCCAAAATACATTAGCACTTAAAAAGTGCTACAACATAGGATAACTTCAGGAAACTATAGAAAAATGGAGATAACTTCAGATCCAGATATCATGGAGCAAAGCAAAGCGTGTTTCTAAACAGAGCACCACCAAGTTAGCAACATAGAAATATTTTTGGTTTTATTCCAAACAAGTCAATTATATAGGGAACTCATACAAAAAGTGAATTAGATTTTAATTAGAATAAACCCCTTCTGAGTAATATCTTCACTAAAATGTCACAGAGAAAGTAACAAAGGAGATGAACAGAAACTCATTATTTCCGTCCATTTGGATAGACTTGACTAATTTAGATCCATTTGAAATTTGATATCGGATCACTACCACGTTTCTTATTCCAAAAGTGGAATTTTTATTCATTTCTGTCAAAAACTTTTTTCAAACGTAATTTGATAGATCGAGCAAAAAAAAGACCAAAAAAACGACCCAATAGCCACGGAAATAAAATTCCCTGAAAGTAGAGTGAAAACGGCATATTTCTTCCGTCAGTCTGTCCGTGAGGAGTCTTCACTTCTCTCAAAAACTTTAAGTGAAGTTCCCGTGGGTACAGGAGATGAAGGCAAAAAAAAAGATTACGGGTACCACATTACATACATGCAATATTTCATTAAGCATTGTAATGTTTAAATCTCTAACTTTTGATTGCGTCAAAGCGTTAATCCAAAGTAAGGATCCCTCTTGAAGCTTCTTCGTTCGGAATACACCCATACACTTGACAGACTGTCCAGCCTATATTGACACGGCACTAGTCCAAAGAATCCCACAGGGAAATAAAAGCCTTAAAATATGATTTTGATGATATGAAGACCCTTTTCCCTCACCAAAGTTCGGACCTGTATCCACTTACGGTATAAAGTCTGGCTTTAGTTATGGTAGAAAAAACTTGTAAATCTTAATTTTACCCTGCAAATTTTAGTTTCTCCCCCCGTCCCCTGTTTATTCACACTCAAGTTGACTGAGCCGTATTCTACAGTGGTGGATTAACTAATTGCTTTTGGCGTTGTTATATAGCCAAGCCCATTAGAATTAGCGGGATTAGCAAATAAACGGATTCTTTTTGGTTCAATAGCAATAAAACAACAAAGGATTAATGCATATTGCTTTTTCTGCATCATTTTCAAATTGTGCACAAATATAATTTCATTTCTGCCAACAATTTTGTAGCTGCACAGCAGAAAGAATACTGTACTGGTGTTATAAAAGTCTTCTGCACTTAATTGGAGATCATCACGGTTGATTCTTAGTGACCTTTACCATACAATATTCTAATTTATTGATGACTTCTAAAGATAGTTGATATATTGATGATTACTTGGGTGTGGCATTGCTAATTTGGAAAGCATGATTAATCCTAAATGCCAGGGAGCCTGTTTCTCAGCAGGCATGGTGTTTAGGGAGAACAATTTCCCTTTTCCTTCAGCTATCAAGTGAAAAAAAAATATCCTTCAACTTTTCACAAAAAAAAAAGAAAAACATAATGAATTAGCTTCCCACATTTTATTCTCACCGATACAACGAGTTCATTCATTTTATCGGATATCCGAGGTTTGCACGTGTAGCAAACCTGAGTGCCTTTAACACACACAAAGTGAAATCTTTTTGGCTAAAACTAAACCTGAAAATTAAGAAATTTCTCTGGTAGACACTCTTAAGTGGCAGACGGTTTTAGTGCCTATGTAATTAGCCACCGAAAGTTTATGAAGGAGGAAAACGTTGGTATGTTTATCAGCTTCGGTGACCCCTAGTTTTATTAAATATTTATTAAAATTATCGCTTTGTTATAGCTTTGTCAGCCCTTGTTATTGTCCGGATAAAGTGCATATATATAGCAAATGTATGTAAATATGGAAGTTCATTGCTACTCTTCACCAAGTGCTTATCGCTTGTTACATATTATATTTGAAATATGACCTTTAATAAAATATCAGATATAAAACTTGCTTCATAACTGATAAAATCTTAAAACATAAGAAGATGGGATTTAGATCTTCCAAATTAGTGAAAAGAAATTACCTTGGGTTATCTGAAAGACGTAAATAACACCGTACAACATGTTTTAGTAAACGAGCTGATTGATCTTTTGCAAGCGCCAGAACCATCTTTCCCTAGAAAAAGTTTTATATTAGGACATTATGCAGTGTATGACTTAGAAACACTGACGGCAACTCACTAGCTCCAAAGAAAGAAGCTTAAACGTACTAGTGGCGTCACTTGGAGGGAAGGGGGGGGGGGTTAGGGAGTGTATACGTGCTCCATAGATCAAACCCAACCTACATTTTAAAAATA
Organism: Artemia franciscana; assembly: GCF_032884065.1. Taxonomy (NCBI): domain Eukaryota; kingdom Metazoa; phylum Arthropoda; class Branchiopoda; order Anostraca; family Artemiidae; genus Artemia; species Artemia franciscana. Next base: position 28,593,372 of record NC_088863.1, on the reverse strand, counting down.
CCTCCTTTTCAGAGACTGTTTTAGGCAAGGGGATAAATGTTATAAATATTTGGTAATTTAAAAACTTAATTTTTATACCTTTTTGGTATTTTCACTGATAAAACTAAAAAAAAATGTTCACCACCCTAGATTGAAAAAAAAAATAATTTTGGCCCCCTTCCCATTGATTTTTGTAAATTAATACCACTGACCTGGGCACTGTATATGTATAAAATTAGGCTTTTGACCTTCATAACGTTAATGAACATTTGCAAAGGGACATTCGTCATCAAAGAGGCTCGAACTTGATCTCTGGGATAAGATAACATGTTCGCATTCGACCAGTATTTTCAAAGCAGAATCCCATTAATGGTACCTTACTTAGAGGTCACAAGTTCAGAATTTATCAAGCAGAATTTCCGAATCCCCCCAGAAAAAAAAAACAAACAGGTAGGTGTTTGGGTCTAACAATTATAAGTGATAGTTGTTTTCTGACAAATAATTGAACTTTTCACAACAGTTCTGTAAAAATTTCCTCTAGAATATTTTCTGTGAGGTCAGTATCTGTTTTTCAAAGCTGCAAAGGTCCATTGGGCATTGATAATATGAACAATGAGGAATAGTATTTTTTTTCTGAGAATTCAGAAAATAGATTTTTGAACTTAGGCTTTACCCACTCCCTACGCAGATATGTAAAATAAACGATTCATACCAGTTTCACACTTTAGGACAGGAATAGAATGGAAATTTTTACTACTGTAGAGGCGTAGGGTCACCTATCAGATTCTTATTTTCTTTCACCGTCTTCATGACTTGGGTAGGCAAGACAAATTCGCGTCTCATCCGTTCAGAATCTTATCTAATCCGCTATGCTAAATTTAATAAGTTTTTAGTGTCGATCCGCTTGATCAAAACTTCGGCAATCAAAAATAAACATAAATTAATTAAAAAAAAAACTTTCCGAAAAAGAAGTTTTCAAAAAAAAGTAAAGGCTATTTTAAAGTTAAGATTAGCAGAAATAAATTCCTATAATGATTCAAACTCGAAACGACAAGAAATCACTAATAAAAAATAAATGAAACCCAAAACGAACAGAAATTAAATAAACAATCATAGCAAACACACAAACAGCAGGTATTATTAAAACTAGTAAAACTTAAACTGAATATAGAAATAAAGCTTAAACGAACAAAATCACCATAAACAAGAAATTGTTTAAAGTCCCCTTCCCTAACTGTAAAATTCTAAAGCAATCTGCTTCATTGGTGCTATATTGCAAACGAATTATACTACCAATATTTTCTTTTGTACTTATTACAACATTAAAATTATAAATACAAATTACAGTAAAATAAAATCTTGAACTGACGAGCTTCCAGCAATGACTATCGTTACATATCAAGTATACAGTATAAGTTTATTAGTTCTTTCCAAGACTGTTCAAGACAAATATAGTTTTCAATAAAGCTCCAAGGACGCAGCAAGCTTTAAACTTTTACAGTTAGAGAAGGGGGCAGTGGCCAAACTCCTGTTTAAAGTGATTTTTGTTCGTTTTAAGGTTGATTTGCATATTCAATCTAAGTTTTACTCGTTTTAACATTTATTTATTCCTTTATAATAGCACCTCTTGTATGTTTTTTTACTATGATTTTTTTGTTTAAAAGGAAACTAAAACTTTCAATTTCCAATCAAATGAGCTTCCTCAAAGTTTATACAACCACCCCTTCCATAAAACCTTACACGTTAACAATAGACAATTAGTGTCACTTAAGGTCCTTGCCCTGGGGGCCTGAGAGGGGGGATAGTCAACCTCAGAGGCATAGTTATTTTTGCCTTTCTACTATTTTGAGTAAAATAGCTATCTCAAAATTTTGTTGGGATCCATTTGGGGAAAAAGTAAGAGGGGAGACTTAGGCACCCTCCAATCACTTTTAACTTTTAAAAGGAAAGAGAACTTTCAATTTCCAATCAAATGCACCTCCTCCAAAGTTTATACAACCCCCCTTTCAATAAAAACCATATAGGATCCAGGAAAAAATTAAAAACCCTTGCCACCTGGATCTGAGGGGTTATGTCAACCCTGGAGGCATTGTTACATGAATTTTTGGCTATTTTTGGACAAGATAGCTATCTCAAAAATTTTATCAGATGTATTTGGGGGAAAAAGGAGTGAGGGTTGGGCCAGTTGCCCTCCGAATCAATTTTGACTCTTAACAGGGGAACTAGAACTTTCGATTTCCATACAATTTAGCTTGCTCTGAAGTTAATACGGCCACCTCTTCAATAAGAACCATATATCCTGGGACATAACTTACAACCCTTCTCCCCGAACTCTGTGGGGTTTATGTTTACACTGAGAATATTGATATTCTCACACAATGTGTGAGACATTGTGTGAGAATATCAAAGTGTCAGACACACAAATGTGTCTATTATATCAACTCTTCGTTTTTGGTATGCTAATTCACATGTTCGACTCAAGTCAGGTGACACCTACGTTGGTAATATCCCCATCCGTTCTGGTCTTAGGCAAGGAGGAGTCTTATCCCCTTATCTTTTTAATGCTTGTCTTTATTCTGTTTTGCCACGTATTAATCCATCATGTTTTTTAGGCCTAACTAATCTTTCGTACATTGCATATGCAGATGATTTACTTTTGATCAGCCGCACTAAATCTAGCCTAATTAAGTCGACCCAGCTTGTTTCTAAGTCTTTTGAGGAAATCGGCCTCAAACTTAATACTGAAAAATGTGAATATTTAGTTTTTAATGCTAAGCATCAAAGTAGTGATCTTGATTGTGGTTATTTTTCAGTTAAGCTCGTTTCTTCGATTCGGTGGCTTGGTATTAATATTTGTTCATCTTTATCGGCTTTTCGATCCTGTGGGCTAAATGATATTAAAAGTAAACTTAAAAAAGGGTACGCGAAAATTGTCCCGAACCGAGGCAGATTTTCACGAAAGGCTTTATCCAGACTTTATTCTACATATTGCGATCATTCTATATTGTTTCTTTCCGGTTTGCGCCCGTTGTTTAATAATCAAGATTTGCAGGGCATAAGAGTTATGTATTTTCGTTATTGTAAATATTTATTGTATCTGCCGCGTTCTTATAGAAATCAGAAGATTATCAGAAAGTTTTGTGCCACTGATATTATTTTCGTTTATAAAAAACTCTATGCTAGATTAGGTGCTGAGGCCTGTCAACGCTTGGGCCCTTACCACCCTTTGATTAGACTGTATTAATTGTATTGTTTGTGTTATTTCGTTTTTCTTTCCTTAATGTTTTTACTCCGCTTAATTTGTCAAAACAAGCGGGTAACAAATAAATTATTATTATTATTATTATATATGATTTTTCAGACTATTTTGAACACAATACTAATTAGAAAAATGGTATACTTCACAAACATTTCTCTTAAGGAAAACCTGATCCCCTATTTAACAGATTATTGATATAAAAAAAAAAAAAAAAAAAAAAACACGGTTCAAAAGTTCAATATTATTACAAGCCAAGTTTTCAAATATCACAACTAAGAAAGGAGAAATAGACAAATTTCAATTTCTTTACCATTGAGAGGACAATTAAAGTTTGAGAGGACATTTAACACCATTCCTGTGTCCTGGTTCCAGAATTACAAAATGAAACGATACACTCAACTTAAATATAAATAGAAATGATTACTAGGAGCGAATGGCAGCACTTCTGATCCCCTGAAAAAAATTTCCTTGGTTGAGAACCGTCCCTAGCGCTCAGAAACAGTCACAAATTTTATGAGCTTTCAGATTTCAGTCAAACTTCAATTTGAAACTGGCACCAGCATGCTTGAATGTGGCTTTATGTTCGGAAAGAAATACGACTTGAAGATCATGAGTTCGAAAGAATAATAGCCCGTTAAGACGCATGGGAAAATGCTGAAAACAGAGCGGTACCACCGGAAAACCAAACAGTTTTTTTTCCGTAGTTCTGATGGGTTTTGGGGCTAGGACTTTTTTTTAGCTTCTCAATAGTACCGATCGGCTTTTCTTGTCTCGTCGAGCAAAAGTAAGCATGTATTTTTGAAGTGGAAAGCATGTCAACTGTTAAGCATGCGAAAGTTCAAGATTTGGCAGTTCTTATCCAGAACCATCAATTTTTCTCCATCCATTCAAACTCCATCAATTTGATCCATAAATTAATGACTTGTTTAAGATTAACACGAGAGAGGAAGATACTTGGCAAGAAGTACACTTCGCTTAGAGACTTGGCGTGTACAAGTGCATGTTATCTCTGCTTTTAGGAAACATTTCTGCACATATAGCTTGAATACTTATCTCCTCGTGCCAATCGGTTTCCCCGTGCGCTTGAACAGACCATGACTTCAGATAATCCTCTTATATATAAACCATGAAACACAACTTCAACTTGCTCGCTGTACGCTCTGGCTCAAGGACAAGCAAAAAAAATCTTTTGGCCCCAGGCGGGAGTACACGCAGCTATTCAAAACATATCATCATGTTCATCATTCATGTTATCTGAGGTTCACACTTTCTACGAAAACTGCAGGGGGTTAGCCTTTACTACTTTCTCACAATCAAGCAAAATCGGTGGCGACAGAAAAAAAGCACTGTTTCCACAGCACAAATTAATTAGATAAATTGAAAGTACTAATTAGCCAATTGCTTTTCCATACATTGGAAAGTAGGAAAGTATTATCAAAATAAAGTGTTTTTAAAACAATAAGAATAAGTTTAGATAAACAAAAATGTAATTAAAAATTCTGTACCATAAGTAAGTGTAGCGTTGCCTCACAAAAAGGCTAGATTGTTCTTTATATTCTCCTGAAAACTAAAAGAATAAATTACATTAAAAGTTGAAGTCCTGCAGGTAAGTTTCAATACATTTGAAAGGAATGAATCTAAGATAAAATGTCTTTAAAATTTCTGAATCTATGATAAAATTTCTCTAAGAAACCTCTCATAGTATTTTACAACAAATACAATTTTAAAAGAAAATCAATCCTTACAAAAATAATATTGTGGAAGTCTGAGAAACCATTTATTTTTCATTTTATAGCAAAAAAGGAAACAAAAATTAATGTATCTTTTTTTAATTTAAGTAGAAACAACCCGACTGTCGTTCAAGGGTCAGGAAGGTAGAAGGAGTGAAATACTTAGTATTATAATTGTTACATCATCATAATTATATTATAATTATAATCTTCTTTATATTTGTTCTTTACGACAAATTTCATGGCGCCAGACCATTAACAACCAAGAGCCTGAGACGTCACTAATCAACTATTTACCTGGCATTTCTCCCTAGATTTATGTCTAGTTTTTCAAACTAGTTTCAATGGATTTCCCCTATTTCCCTCCTGGTGAGCAGGACAATGCAAAAATAAATATACTTATTCTACGTAAATAAAAAACCACTACATGCACATACATAAAATTTGTTCAGACCTGGGGAGTAAAGCACCTGAATAAATACAATGAAGAACAAAAAAAACTATACACACCAATATCATGGCTACATGCGAAAATCTTTCGTATGTTTGGCAAATATATCCAAGACCAGTGTCGTCTAAAAGGATTTTCTGAAGGATAAAAGTGGCAACAGTTTTAGACAATTCAGATCCACTTTCCATAATTCGAAGGCACAATGGTATGATCTCCGTTGACAGGAGAAAATTGATGACTTCTTGTTCATCTGTCTGAAAATAAAGCGAATAGAATGTCATATGAGAAATTAAACGTCAATCTGAAATGTCAAAACGAGAAATTCAATAATGTCAAAAAAAGAAAAGAAAAATTGTATAATGTCAGTTAACAGGAGAAAATTGATGACTTCTTGCTGATCAGTTTGGAAATAATAGAAAAATATCATAGACATGCACAAAAAGGTGACACAACACCGAAAACACCAAAAAAGCAACGATATGGCTTCAATAATGTCAACGTTTGCAGCACTGTCAAAGTTTTTATTCTGGTTGTTATATTTAAATTAGAAAGCCTGAATTTTGAACAATATTTATTTATTTAGACACCAGTCACACAAAAGACAAGAAGACTGTTTAAGCTTTATCAATGAATCAGTTGGGAAATCAATATAAGTAATGTGACCAGGTAACTTGACCCTGCTGTTCCCGAGAGGGATATCCAATAATACCACTTGCTTTCGTTTGAAGAAGACATGTAGCAAACTTGGATTTCTTGGCGAGCACAAATGTGGAAGCAGAAAAAGGGGAAGAACTTGCATTTTGAGAGAGACAACTACAAGGTTGGAGCCCTACTTCAAGTTTAAATTTGAGTCCTAATCTATAGATAGGATCTAATACTGTAAATGCTACTGCTGATAAATGTTTAGAATCCAGTTTCTCTTTTTTGTCTCACTTTTAGAAAAAATCACGTATCTAAAAAAGAACAAAAAAACAAAACAAAGAAAAACTGTGGCCAAACAGCATTTTCCCTCGTTATATTCTTTTTTATAGAATTGTTTAAAAAATATGCGTTAATAGTATAAAAAAATTCATAAGATCAGTTTTCAATTGAGGTACAACTGTCAACGCATCTTTTTTAATACAGTCTTGCGTATTGCTTCAATGGACTCCCCCCCCCCTCTTCTAGATCTACTTAATCGTAAAGCAAATATCTACCGCAAAAAAAAAACACAGTTAGGTTGAACACGGTTGCATTAAATGCATCCAAATTTAAGGTACCATTCAATCAGAATATAAGTTTATGCTAATAACTTCGAAGGATATTTATTTATAATTTTTGGGCACATCTTATATTGCCCCCCCCCCTGCCCTCTCTCTCTCTGTCCATACCTGTTTTTGATAACTCTTTGGCAGAATGTCTTTTTTATACTAAAAGTAAAAACAGCTTATGCAAATTAAGTATGGAGGTTCTGTAAAGAAGATGCATCTGAAACAAAAATACAAAGAGAGCACCAGTAGTTACACACAAGAATACTAGCTCTATATATTTCGTTGATATAAATCAAGGAAATAATTTAGGATTAAAATGCACTACTGCTGATAAATACAAAAATCTAAAGTCAAGCTCTCCTTTGTATTATATGTAGATCTGCAGACTAAATTTAGAACCAGAGGTAAGTGAATATTCTCTTTCTTCTTAGAATACATTCCTGCTGACCAAAAGATGACATAATAAATAAAGTGAAAACAAATGATGATCTGGATAGGCTAAACTGTTTATGTTGTAATTGTTCTTTTTCTTCTTTTTCTACTTGTATAAATAGTCCAGTAGCCCTCTAAAGCCTTCGATTGGTGGCAAAAGCCGTGGTATAACGGGGGAGGGAGGGAGAGCGTGCACTTTTTTTTAAATTCAATTGTGTTTCAAAATCACAATTTTGCAATACATTATAAAAAACACTCGTTGGAGATAAAAGACCATTCAAGTTTGCACATTACCATTAAACAGTAAAAGAGTTTACAAAAAAAAAAAAAAAAAAAAAAAAAAAAAAAAAAAAAAAAAAAAAAAAAAAAATCATCTTATTTCCATACCTACACTACAATAAATTTCAAATCACAGTGTTTGACAATGTTCCTCTAACTTACATGCCCAATCCTTGAGTACACAAGCCCCTATTATCATCCTGACAACTCCAAGAAATAATAGAGCAATAGTAATGTATATTCCTTACATATCCCTTCGTTGCAGGACCCATCTGGTTACCCCTAGAGAATAGGAAAACAAACACAATCACCAAGTGCTCTTCATTACCCCCAAACGAATCCACTTTTTGACCTCACATACCATGTTCTACCTCAAAATAGAGTCGCATTCTTACCCAATAAAATGACCCACGAAAATATTGAGGAGACCCTCCTCTATATAATAGAAATCCTAAGTAGCTCTTATCCACCCCCCACCACCTCCTTTTTTACTGTTCATTGTGTAGAGTTTATTTGGACAGATTTTGAGTACAAAATTTATATCCTACATTTTACAGATTTCGTTTAGTTTTACTACTTTGTTTCTACTTTTTCTGTTACATTTAACATAGGAGGTAAACTCAACCCTATACCGGCATGTGATAGCCTATTCGAAATAAGTATTATCTTATCTTACAGTCCCCTGATGTCAATGTTAGTTAGTTCCGACAAAGTTTTTAGGATAACATTTTAGCTTATTTCTAAGGTTTTACTGGATTTTACCATATCTTAATGCCTTAGCTAGCTGTTAAACAACACATGATTAAAATAAAAAACAACATGAAAAAGTAGAACTGATTTCAATATCCTGCTTAAACAGAACTTTCAGTTCAAAAAGCATAGCTTTCCGCAATCTGAAGTTTTATTATGAGCCTATTGAATATTTAAGATGTTAGTTTAAATTTAATAACTAAATATTGAGCTTACAGGCAATTGTTCTAGTAAAAAAAAAGCATAAAAGGAAAAAAAAAATATGAAAGATTTAGCCACGTCAGTTTAATCCCACTATCAATCTTTGTCTTTTTTCATCCATGGTTTTTTTTTCAGTTTTTACTCGCTCCTATGAAGTTCTAATTATAAATTCAGCATTGCGCTGAATCCATACATGTCTCTCTACAGACTGGCAAGACTGTAACAACTAGGTGATCATATATAAAAAGTATGATATGGCCTAATTTACAACGCTGTAGAAAAAAACTCCTTCAATAGTTCAAAATGTATTGCTAACCAAATTTAAAATTTGGAGGATTTACAGTTGAAAGTTACTGACCTAGATTCAGCAAGCCCTCTAATTGGATATGTTCAATTCAAAATTGATGAACAGTGTATGTCATGTGCTATAATTTGAAAGCCTGACAGCTAAACTTACCTTAACAAGAGCTCCAATAACTCCGAGACTGGTCAACCTCAGGTACTCAAAAGGACGAGTTTTGCTAACTGTGTGCAAGAAAGGATACAAAAACATAGGAATATTGGCCTGTAAAAATGCTGAACGAGTATCAGGATGTGATGCTACGCATTGTAAAAGGGCAAGAGCATTACAAACACGATTTGACTGCTGAGCAGTTAATACAGGAGGATTAATGTTAGGGTATATTTGGACTATCTCCAGCAGGAGGGCACCAATTGTCCCAAAGGAATGCCATAACATAGGAGCCAAGTCTGGAACAACCTCTCGCTTTTTGCTGAAAAAAAAAATGCATATTTCAGGAAAAACTTTCATGCAAATGGCAAAATCGCTGAACAATAATTTTAAATAAGAGACAATGATTCTCCAAATAACTTTTTTTTTTCAGGAACCTAGAATTACAAAAAGTAATGCAGTTTCTATTTAAAATGAACACAAATATGTTCGGGGTCAATCTCATTCAACAATAAATGAGTTGTATTTAATAAAGACCTTGATTTTAGAATAACTAACTCTGCATAACCCCAGACTTAAAATTGTCTCTTATATAAAAATTCCAATTTTCCCTTCAACATTTTTTTTAACTAAATTTATAGCAAGTCCTCTCCAAAGCCCAGTTGAAATCACTGAGAAAGTGCAAACATTGTCATCAACTATGATCATCTTTAGGGTATTTTTATTGTTATTATCTGTGTTTCCTAGCATATTTCTCACATTAAAAAACAACCTAGATCAGAGGATCCAATTTTTTTTTTTATTTTATCCTTGAGTTCATTCTGAAACATCAGTAAGGAATTGACACCTATATGTTAAAATATTAAATACATTTTATCGAGTATGTATTATATTATTTTATTATATTATTTATATTTTAATTGAGTAGGTTAAAGCTCAGCTTTACTGCCTAAATAACAACTAACATAAATAAAACGGAAGTATTTATTCAGTGCTAATTCCATTAAACAAAAAAAAATGAGGTATACTTAGTAAAGATCCCGATTTTGAAATATCTAACTCTGCATAACCCCTGACTTAGAATTACCTCAATGTAAAAACCCGATTTTCCCAATTTTCAAAACCTTTTTGAAACTAAATTTCCATAGCAAGCTCTCTGAAGTGCAAATATTGTCATCATCTATGATCATCTTCAGGTTTTTTTTTTTATAATCTATGCTTCCTACAATATTCCTCACATTAAAGAAGAATCTAGATCAGAGCATCCACATTTTTTATTTTTATTTTTTTTTTAGCCTTGAGTACATTCTGAAATAGCGGCAGGGGATTGACACTGAATTACTGTTTTATGTTAAACTCGAATTTGTTACCTAAACAACAACCGACATAAATAAAACATAATTCTTCAAAGTCTAAATATGCAAAGAGGATGTCTGAACCCCCCCCCCCAACTGAAAAACATATAGAGTATAAGCATTGTGCTATTTTACTGTCTGTTTCAAAGGATAGATGTACTATTTTCGATAAAAAATATCTAGTTCTGAAGCATATATTTCATATTAATTTATAGTATGTCTTCTATTGTAATTGTATTGTCATAAAAATACATATAAGAGCTTCAAATCCAGCTTTAATGAGCTACTTTATTTTCAACCATTTTTAAACAAATTGATGCTGAGACCACAAGCGCCCATGATCACTTAACACTGAGAAGCATCAAGAGCATTAGATACTGTGCTCCTGAGGCGAGGAGCTAGTCTGACACCGCAAAAGGTGCATTTACAGGCCGAATTATTTTTCTCTTTTTCCTGGAGGTCCTTCAAAACACCATCTTGACAGCCCCCACCCAACCTCCTCACTCACGTGGTCACATAATTGACATTGTCTTCTTTGTTGGAATATTCTGGTGCAGCATCTTCACCATTTTAAGAGGTACAACCTTCACCTTTATCATTCTAATCACAAAAAAGAACAAAAAATGATAGGACAATGAATTTGAATTGAAAATCAATGGAATTAGAAAAATCCTTTATAATTCTACCATCGAACTAAAAACAAAAAAGCTTCGAAACCTTCAGCAACTCCACAAAAAGTGGTTGTTACACGAACTTTTGCCAAACTCGACTAAAGACACCTAATTATATACAATAAAAAAAAAAAAAAATCTATTTTTGTTCTTACAATGATTACCCTTAATATGAACAAAATCATAACAAACAATGGCGGTGATGTTCCCCCGAAAAAGCTAGACTTCCTTTTGCACTTAACTGAAAACATAAACACATAGTGTGCTCTGGTCTTGAGAAGGCATAGGGGGTTATCAGCCCTACTCATGCTAATTTTTACTCGTTTTGAGCTGAACTTGGCTATTTATTGTAATTTCTGTTCGTCTTGAGTTTTATTTATATATTGATAGTGATTTGTGGTACTTTTACGCTTGGAAGATTATTTGACTTTATTTTTGTTCATTCTTAGCTTAATGGAGCTAAAGCAAGAGCTCTTGATTGGATCTTAGCAAGATCATAGCAAGAGCTATGATCAGATCTTAATGAAATTTGATATTTAGAAGGATCTTGTGCTATAAAGTTTAACTTTAGATTCTGACCTTCTCACAAGTGCCAAATGAGCTCTTGGCTCTTGGCTCTTCCGACCTCGTCCAAATGAGCTCTTGGCTCTTCCGACCTCGTACCATATGAGCTCTCGGCTCTTCCGACCTCGTCACAAGTGCTTGTGACGAGGTCGGAAGAGCCGAGAGCTCATATGGTACGAGGTCGGAAGAGCCAAGAGCTCATTTGGACGAGGTCGGAAGAGCCGAGAGCTCATATGGTACGAGGTCGGAAGAGCCAAGAGCCAAGAGCTCATTTGGCACTTGTGAGAAGGTCAGAACCTAAAGTTAAACTTTATAGTACAAGATCCTTCTAAATATCAAATTTCATTAAGATCTGGTCACCCTTTCGTAAGTTACAAATACCTCAATTTTCAAAATTACCTCCCCCCTCCCAATTCCACCAAAGAGAGCAGATCCGGTCCAGTTATGTCAGTCACGTATCTTAGACAGGTTTCTATTCTTCCCATCCAGTTTCATCCTGATCTCACCGCTTTAAGTATTTTCTAAGATTTCCGGTCCCCCCAACTGCCCCCCCCCAATTACGTTTGATCCGGTTGAGATTTAAAATAAGATATCAGAGTTACGAGGTCCTTCTAAATATGAAGTTTCATGAAGATCCGATCACTCCTTCGTAAGTTAAAATACGTTATTTTTCTTATTTTTCAGAATTACCCCCCCCCCCCCCGCAATTGAGCGGATCCGTTCCAATTATGTAAATTACGTATGCAAGACTTTTGCTTATTTTTCCAACCAAATTTCATCCCAATCCTTCCAATCTAAGCGTTTCCCATCATTTTAGGTCTCCCCACCCCAAACCTCCCCCAATGTCACCAGATCCGGTCAGGATTTAAAATAAGAGCTTTGAGCCACGATATCCTTCTAAAAATCAAATTTCATGAAGATCCAATCACCTGTTCGTAAGTTAAAAATACCTCATTTTTTCTAATTTTTCAGAATTAACCCCCCCCCCAACTACCCAAAAGAGAGCGGATTCGTTCCGTTTATGTCAATCATCTATCTAGGACTTGTGTTTATTTTTCCCACCATGTTTCATCCCGATCCCTCCACTCTAAGTGTTTTCCAAGTTTTAGGTTTCCCCCTCCCAACTCCCCGCCCCCATCACCAGATCCGGTCGGGATTTAAAATAAGAGCTCTAAGACACGATATCCTTCTAAACATCAAATTTCATTGAGATCCGATCACCCGTTCGTAAGTTGAAAATACCTCATTTTTCTAATTTTTAAGACTTACTCCCCCCCTCCCAACTACCCCAAAGAGAGCAAATAAGTTCCGATTATGTCAATCATGTATCTGGGACTTGCGCTTATTTTTCCCATCAAGTTTCATCCCGATCCCTCTACTCTAAGTGTTTTCCAAGATTTTAGGTTTCCCCCCTCCAACTCCCCCCAATGTCATCAGACCCAGTCGGGATTTAAAATAAGAGCTCTGAGACACAATATCATTCCAAACATCAAATTTCATTAAGATCCAATCACCCGCTCATAAGTTAAAAATACTTCATTTTTTCTATTTTACCGAATTAACCGGCCCCTTCTCCCCCCCCCGGATGGTCAAATCGGGAAAACGACTATTTCTAATTTAATCTGGTCCGGTCCCTGATACGCTTGCCAAATTTCATCGTCCTAGCTTACCTGGAAGTGCCTAAAGTAGCAAAACCGGGACTTTAGGTTTTCCCCCTCCAACTCCCCCCAATGTCATCAGATCCGGTCGGGATTAAAAATAAGAGCTCTAAGACACAATATCATTCCAAACATCAAATTTCATTAAGATCCAAATACCCGCTGATAAGTTAAAAATACTTCATTTTTTCTATTTTTTGCGAATTAACCGGGCCCCCACTCCCCCCCAGATGGTCAAATCGGGAAAACGACTATTTCTAATTTAATCTGGTGTCTAATTTAAAACACTTAGAGTAGAGGGATCGGGATGAAACTTGATGGGAAAAATAAGCGCAAGTGACGAGGTCGGAAGAGCCGAGAGCTCATATGGTACGAGGTCGGAAGAGCCAAGAGCTCATTTGGACGAGGTCGGAAGAGCCAAGAGCCAAGAGCTCATTTGGCACTTGTGAGAAGGTCAGAACCTAAAGTTAAACTTTATAGCACAAGATCCTTCTAAATATCAAATTTCATTAAGATCTGGTCACCCTTTCGTAAGTTACAAATACCTCAATTTTCAAAATTACCTCCCCCCTCCCAATTCCACCAAAGAGAGCAGATCCGGTCCAGTTATGTCAGTCACGTATCTTAGACAGGTTTCTATTCTTCCCATCCAGTTTCATCCTGATCTCACCGCTTTAAGTATTTTCTAAGATTTCCGGTCCCCCCAACTGCCCCCCCCCAATTACGTTTGATCCGGTTGAGATTTAAAATAAGATATCAGAGTTACGAGGTCCTTCTAAATATGAAGTTTCATGAAGATCCGATTACTCCTTCGTAAGTTAAAAATACGTTATTTTTCTTGTTTTTCAGAATTACCCCCCCCCCCCCGCAATTGAGCGGATCCGTTCCAATTATGTAAATTACGTATGCAAGACTTTTGCTTATTTTTCCAACCAAGTTTCATCCCAATCCTTCCAATCTAAGGGTTTCCCATCATTTTAGGTCTCCCCACCCCAAACTTCCCCCAATGTCACCAGATCCGGTCAGGATTTAAAATAAGAGCTTTGAGCCACGATATCCTTCTAAAAATCAAATTTCATGGAGATCCAATCACCCATTCGTAAGTTAAAAATACCTCATTTTTTCTAATTTTTCAGAATTAACCCCCCCCCCAACTACCCAAAAGAGAGCGGATCCGTTCCGTTTATGTCAATCATCTATCTAGGACTTGTGTTTATTTTTCCCACCATGTTTCATCCCGATCCCTCCACTCTTAAGTGTTTTCCAAGTTTTAGGTTTCCCCCTCCCAACTCCCCGCCCCCATCACCAGATCCGGTCGGGATTTAAAATAAGAGCTCTAAGACACGATATCCTTCTAAACATCAAATTTCATTGAGATCCGATCACCCGTTCGTAAGTTGAAAATACCTCATTTTTCTAATTTTTAAGACTTACTCCCCCCCTCCCAACTACCCCAAAGAGAGCAAATAAGTTCCGATTATGTCAATCATGTATCTGGGACTTGCGCTTATTTTTCCCATCAAGTTTCATCCCGATCCCTCTACTCTAAGTGTTTTCCAAGATTTTAGGTTTCCCCCCTCCAACTCCCCCCAATGTCATCAGACCCAGTCGGGATTTAAAATAAGAGCTCTGAGACACAATATCATTCCAAACATCAAATTTCATTAAGATCCAATCACCCGCTCATAAGTTAAAAATACTTCATTTTTTCTATTTTTCCGAATTAACCGGCCCCTTCTCCCCCCCCAGATGGTCAAATCGGGAAAACGACTATTTCTAATTTAATCTGGTCCGGTCCCTGATACGCTTGCCAAATTTCATCGTCCTAGCTTACCTGGAAGTGCCTAAAGTAGCAAAACCGGGACTTTAGGTTTTCCCCCTCCAACTCCCCCCAATGTCATCAGATCCGGTCGGGATTAAAAATAAGAGCTCTACGACACAATATCATTCCAAACATCAAATTTCATTAAGATCCAAATACCCGCTGATAAGTTAAAAATACTTCATTTTTTCTATTTTTTGCGAATTAACCGGGCCCCCACTCCCCCCCAGATGGTCAAATCGGGAAAACGACTATTTCTAATTTAATCTGGTCCGGTCCCTGATAGGCTTGCCAAATTTCATCGTCCTAGCTTACCTGGAAGTGCCTAAAGTAGCAAAACCGGGACCGACAGACAGACCGACAGACAGACCGACAGACCGACCGACAGAATTGGCGACTGCTATATGTCACTTGGTTAATACCAAGTGCCATAACCAGATGCATATCGGGAAAACACGAGGTGTGGGGGAGGGGGTTATCCACCCTCCAATCTTGACAGCTCTGGGGGGGGGGGGTTCTCATCCTCAAATACATAATTTCCAGACCTTTCAACCACAATGAACAAAATAGCTATCTAAAATTTGGATTGGATGGGTTTAGAGAAATGGTGGCGTGGGAGGGGGATCAAAGACATAATTTCTGGATCTTTCAACTTGGTGGGCATGGGAGGGGGTTAGTTGCTCTCTAATCTCTTTTGACTGTTAAAAAAAGGCACTAGCCCTTTCAGTTTCCAATCGAATAAGCTCTTTTCGAAGTTTTTACGATAACTCTTTTGATACAAAGTGCCCTGATCTAAAAAAAAAAAAAAAAAAAAAAAAAAAAAAAAAAAAAATTGTGCCCACATCGCTCTTTACTTAGACAGCGCAAGTTAAAACAACGTAGTGTTCCATGAAAATTAAAGAGTCAATAAGCAATAAATGCTTATATAAATTGTCAAACTACTTAACTGAAAACGAAAAAGATTTGAATTACAGCCTTTGTTTTCTTTAATTAATTGCTATTTCTATCCATTGATTTGAAATTGAAAAAGTAAAGTACAAAAGATTGATTTGAAAAAGTAAATAGGAACAAAACTATGTTATTTTCAAAATGGAAAGACAAAATTAGCTGCCATGAGTTTCTTACATTTAGCCTTTTTGTATGCTGATAGGCTCAATGTTGAAAAGGCATTTGAAAAGCCTAATGTTCTAAGTAGCTTCAACTGAAAGTTTAATTTGGTTAAACTTTGATTAAATTAAACAGTCTCCTCCCCTGGGTCATATTCCAGTTGACTTACAGTCTTATCCCCCTGCGTACCCAATGCAGAGCAGCAAACCACAGGAATTCCTCCCTTAAAAGTCTCCTCTATCCCAGGTATGTATGCATGCCCAGTCAACCCAACCCCTCAGACTATGTTATCCAATTTGGACTATCCCCAAACCTACCCTTACTCACATCCCTCCAAAAAATCTATATCCCACAGACATAAATCCTCTCCAAGCATCCAAGAGTTTTATAACTGGTTCTGCCCTGTATCTTTTGCCAAAATAAACCTGACTCTTCTGCTCTAAGACACCCTCCATCCTACTTCCCTTTCCCAGCATCCTCTTGCCTTACTATCCCTTCCTACAAAGAGCACTCCCAATTTGACTTCTTCTTGTATCACCAGGAAACTTTCCCCCCATCCCTTACACTTTATTCCCTGTGGGTACCCTACCAATGTGACTCTGATTTGAGGGCTCTTACATGCAAAAATTATCCTGTAGTAAACATTCCACCCCAAAATTATCCAAACCATCCCACAGCCTAAATTTAACACCCACACCAAAAATAACTGAGACTCAATGACAGTCATGTTTCCCCAGTTGCTTTAAATTTCCAAAATCTTTAATCATTAATGCTGAAAGCCTTAATTTTGATAAACTTACAGAATTCAAGGTACTACCAGAACTAAATCAAATTGACATTATAGCTGTTGCAGAGGTACAGTCTCATGACCAAAGGTCTCTTGCTTGTCATATTTTTCTGAGTTTATTAAGCTCTATCCTTTGGATCACCCACTAGGAAAAAAAGGGGGGTGTTGTCATGTTTTTTTTTTTTTTAGCAAATATAACCTTTTCCCTAGAATTAATCCTGTTCCTAATTTATCTGAGTATGATGAAATCCTTTGGCTAAGTATTAGACCTAAAGTACATCCTCATTCCTATAATATCGTTGCAAAAGCTGTGTTCTATTGCTCGCCAAACCAAAATATTGATACAAAAAACAAATTTATCCAGCAGTTGCAGACCAGCACTGATTTTGTTATCTCTAAGTACCAAAACACTGGAATTTTTCTGGATGGTGATGCCAATGAACTTAAGATGAATTCAATTTGCTCCCTTCTAAAAGTTAAGTGAGTAGTTAAAATACCAACAACTAGGGGAAATACCTCTCTAGATGTCATTATAACTAATCTGATTAATTTTTACAATCCCCCCTCAGCTTTGCCTCCTTTGGGTGGCAGTTACGATTTTTCCCTCCTCCTGTCCCCCTCTTTTAATTTTAAGCATACATTCTCAGTAACTTATGGCTTGTTCCACCCCTTTCAAAATACTGGCCTTCTTTCTTTTGGAATGTGGCTGAGCATTGAGGATTGGTCTGATATTTATAATTTGCATGATCTTGATCAAAAAATCACTACCTTTCACAAGATGCTAAACAATAAATATTTAATTTCTTTTCCAGAAAAAATTTTTTTTAAAGTGCTCCAGTGACAAACCAATCGGCTGTGATGTGAAATCTACAAGATCACTGCTAGTTGAAAATTTGACCAGCAAGATCCGCAAACTTTATGGTCTACTCATATCTACCAAGACAAATTATAATAGACATATCAGAGCAAGACTTTTCAATGCGCTGGTGCAGCCACATGTTATTGGTCTTTCCCTGTTTTGGGCTCTATTAATCGATCGGAACAAACGTACTATCCGGTCATGCTTTTACCATTTTTGTAAGTTCTTGTTAGGCCTACCACCATGGACTAGAACCTCTTGGATTAGTGAAAGATATGGCATTCTTGATCCATACCTGGCCATCCAAAATCGGCTGTCCTGCTATGTCCATGTCTCTCTGCAAGAATAATTCCCTGTATGGGGTGATGCTGCCATAATCTTATTCTTCTTATAAGTTATCTTTCTAGTTTAGTTATATTTTCTCTTGTTATTTATGTATTATGTAGGATAAGTATTTAGTTTCTTTTTTTTGTCGTTTTGTTAATTTTGTTTGCTTTTTCTTTTCTCCATAGGGTTATCTTTTTGGGTTATTAATAAATGATGAATTTGATGAATGCGAAAGATGAGCAGCAGTCTGTACTGTGTTTGTAAATATTTCTAGTTATCAATGCAGCTTTACTTCGTCTGTTCTACTGATCTGTTAGTCTATTTTATTATATTGTTTTTCTTTGTTATATTAGATTTATTGTGCTTGCCATTGTTGAGTTACATGTACTTTTGTTTTTGCTTTGCTTATTAATTTTTTCTCTGTACTCCACTGTTTATACTTTTGTATATTTGTGGGTAATAAATATTATTATTATTATTATTCATTTATCAACCCATAAAATCGCTAATTAGAAAAAGTTGAATCTTTTCAGAACTGGTAAACTGGATGAAGCTAATAAACTAAGAAAAGCAATTAAAAGGAAATATGTAAATTTGCCCAATCCTACTACAAGAACAAGGTCAAAGAATTGTTTACCAATAAACCAAAAAATTGGTATTTTGAGGTAAAAAAAAGTTGTGTGGTAAGAGTGAATTCAATTCATGTAGTTGAATCCAAATTGAACAGTTGTGGGCATCAAGTCATGACTAATTGTAAAAAAAAGCCAAGACAGATAGTCCCATTGAGTGAAAGGCAAATCTGGCATTAACCCCCTTATTAGGATTGTATAAAAATAATGTTAGTTCATTTGTTAATAGATAAGTTCATCTAGTATCCATCCATGTATCATTCGTAGGTGAGAAGAACAAAGGTTGATAGTCATAGAGCTGAGATAGTCGTAGAACTTGTAGTTTTCCAAGTGTTTGGTTAAATGGCAGAAGTAAGTATGTCTCTCTTATTTGACCAATACTTGTTTGTCATCTTTTAGCAAGGCATGCCTGCCTAGAGTCTCAGGCAGGTTGACCAAGAATTTAACATTGACATAGGACCATTAGATTGCCTGGAAGGAGAGGTAAACAAGGCACACCTACCTATGGTCTTAAGCAGGTTGAACCAAGAATTTAAAATTAACACAGGACCATTCATTTGTATGGAATGACAGGCAAACAAGCATCTAAAGCCCATGGCTACTCTCTAAGATAGTAAAAGCACTGGTAAATAAAAAAAAACAAAAGGTAATTAACCTTTTGGGGTTTTACCCCAAAAGGTAAAACCAAAGGTAAGGTTATCAAAAGGTAAGTTCATAGTAACCAAGATTCCAAAAGAATCTCTCTAAAAAAAAAAAGAACTGTCTGGTGGGAAGAAATTGCCATTTATGGCTGCAGAAATGGTAATTATTATTTTCTTTAGTCTTAATAGAAAATGTTATTATGAAAACAAAATTGCAGAAACTTGTAAAAAAAAAGCCAAAAACCCCTTGAAAATAGCTTTGTTGTGATGTTATTTTTGAGGGGTTTCAGGCTCTTTAAAAATTCCTGCAAATTTGCTTTCATAAGAACATTTTACAATTTAGACTAATGAAAATAACAATAACTATTCCTGAACCAGTTACAAATGATAGTATTTCTTACCTTGCAATTTTCTTAAACATTTTTTTCAACTTTTGGTTACTATTGGCTGTTTTGAACCCTTTTAGCCCTTTAAGGGCTCAAAGTGTAATTTCTCCCAGAAGGGACTATTGAATTGCAAAAGAACATAAAAAGCAGCATTATGTGACATTCACCTTCATCCTAGCCAAATTATACCAAAATTGCAAATTTACCAAAGCCCCAAATCTAGAATTTCACAAAACATTTTTTTTTCAGATATGATAAGGATAGTCATAGCAGACTAACAGATAAATTTGGAGATGTCTTCATTACTGAGCTATGAATTAGGTGAATCTAGTTACTTGGTTCTACTTTTCTGTTGTTTACAAACATAATAATCATTTTACTCAGAAACTTAATTTTAAGCCTATTATGGACCCATAAAGATGATACATTTTTCTCTCATTTTTGGCTATAAAAAGGGGTTAAAACAACAATTCTCATATCATAATAGGTTATACAGAACAATTGAAGTTAACACATTTCAACTGCAGATCCATTAAACATAGCCCCCAACTCCTCATTTTTAAGGGTATATGGGTTCAAACAAGAGTAATGCTAAGAGCTTAAAGTAAACACAGTAAATTTAAAAGAATTTCTAATTGTTATTCAAGTGGATTATGATGAATCAATGACAGTAGATTATCCAACTTTTTTAAAAAAAGAATTATAATTAATTACTAAGTTTTAACCAATATTGTAACCCCTTTCTATTAGCTGTTTTTATGCTCTTTCACAATTCAATAATTGCTTCTTGAGAAAATTACATTTCAAGTCCATAAGAGTTAAAGGGATTTAAAACAGCAAATAATAACCAAAAGTTGAAAATTATCTTTTAGAACAAATTGCTGGTTAAGAAAAATTACTATTTGTAGCTGAATCAGGAATAGTAATTGTTATTTTCATTAGTCTTAATAGTAAAATCAACTGTAAAATCTTATTATGAAAACAAATTTGCTGGAATTTTTAAAGAGCATGACTTCAAAAAAAGAGAAAAGGGCATCATTTTTAGGGCCAATAAAAGGTTTAGAATTGAATTCTAGGTAAAACAGCTACTATATTTGGAAATAGCATAAAAAAGCCATCAAGTGGTATGTTTTCCATTAAATTATAGCTTAGCTACTTTTTGCTATCTTGGACAGGGACTAGGTTAAGAAAATGAAATTTTCAGGGAGGGGTCAAGACTAGAGTAGGGTCATAGAAAGGTATTTTGAAGTACCTGTATCTACTCTTCTCTCTCTAGAGGGAAGTGACCTTTAAAAATCTTTGTATTATGAAAGTGAAACCTTGCAAAACAGATTTTCTGCTTGAATGAAGTACAAGAAATCCCCATATCTACCAATTAACAACAGGCCTACCTTTCTAGGTTATATTTTTAGCATGTATTTCATTCCACAAATTTCATTTGGTAAACTTCTAGTTTAGCTACTTTTTGCAGTAAATATTTCACTGTTTATAGGTAAATATTTTGCTGTTTATATTATTGACTTATGAATAAAGCAAATGTACCACTTGATGCCTTTTTTTATACTATAAACAAATATAGTAATCACTTCTCTTGTAAATTCAAATTTAAGTCCTTTTTGAACCCATGAAAATTACCAAAAAATTTCTAATTTTTGGGTATAAGAAAGGTATTTGAAATTGTTTTTAAGTTATACAATCCACAAGCATTGATTTATTATATTTAAGTTGGATAAAATATTCAAACAATTTCTCTATTTTTCTGTCCACTGTGTTTCTTCTGTTGGCTTTGATATTTTTCAATATATAGGTGCAACAGTAGTTTTTAAGCAATCTAAAACAGAACAAGAAGAAAACATTGCAGATTTGTTTTGAATTTCTTTTCATCAAATCAATTTTGATAAACCAATGTTTGTGAATTATACACCTTAGCCTATATCCAAAAAAATATAAAATCAAAATATCTTTTTCAAGGTTCCTAAAACAACATAAAATTGAATTTTCAAGAAAAAGTAATTGTTCTATTCAGAAAGACAATAAGAATGGCATTTAGTGGTATATTTGATTTATTTTTAGGTCAATAACATGAACATTGAAATATTTCCTTTTTTGGCTATTTTGGAAAGGGGTTAGGGCAGGAAAACAAAACTTTTATTAATGAATCAAGGGCCAAAAAAACTATTATAGGAAGGTATTGCCAAGCTTCTATGTAAACCTTCTTCTGATTTCAAAGACTTAGAAATTTGTCTACTTGACAGATCCCCTTGGCATTCTTGTCATAAACTTAGTTCAAATATGTTATCCTAAATGAGAGGATAATAGCAGTTAAATCCCAACTTACTTTCCTACAGCAAAATGAGAATGAAATGGCAGGATGAGAAAATAGAGCATAACATGAAATTTTGACAAAACAACATTTTACCTTAATTTTCAGTTATCACTTTCTTTTTCTCTGGTTTTAGGCCTAGGTTTAAAAAACAGATTCATTGGACCTTATTGCTTTGAAGTGTGAATTAAGGTAAGGTAAGGTAAAATTCTAGTTGATTGAATTTGTGCTATAGAAACATTTCAGGTTAGGAAAATGAAACTTTCAGGGATGAATCTACAGACAAAAGTATGTCCCAGGAAGGAATTTTGAAGCAACTACCTCTACTCCTTCTCCCCCTAGAGGGCCCTGACCTTTGATGACCTTTAAAAATATGTGTGTTATAAAAGTGAAATCTTGCAAAATAGATCTTCAGCTTAATTGAAGTACAACAAAATTGTTTTCAGCTTCATACCTTTGCCTAATTCCATTTTATAAGGCTTTAAAGATATGCAAATACATTTCATACATTTTGAAAAAAAACATTGATATGGCTCAAAATTATACTGAAATAACACAAATTGCATTTTCAGAACTAAAGGCAGAGAAAAAGCAACTAGTAACCAAAAATTAAGGTGAAATGTTGTTTTGTCAAAATGTCAATAGGTATAGACCTGTCATGTAGGCAAACTTCAGGGCCCTCTAGAGTAAGAAGGAGTGGAGGTGGGTACTTTAAAATACCTTCTCGGGACATACTTTAGCCTGTAGACTCAACCCTGAAAGTTTCATCTTCCTAACCTAAACCCTTTCTGAGATAACAAGAAGTCAATTAGGCTAACTAGAATTTTACCATAAGGTAATTTGGTTATTTCAGTAGAATTTTCATCTATGTCAGTTTTTTAAATTCTGAAAACAGTTCTCTTAAAACATAGAGATTTTTAAAGGTTATCCAAGGTCACTGCCCTCTAGAGGGAGAAGGAGTGGAGATAGGTACTTCAAAATACCTTCCCAGGACATACTTTAGTTTGTAGACCCATCCCTGAAAGTTTCATCTTCCTAACCCAAACCCTTTCTGAGATAACAAGAAGTCAATTAGGCTAACTAGAATTGTACCATAAGGTAATTTGGTTATTTGAGTAGAATTTTCATCTATGTCAGTTTTTTAAATTCTGAAAACAGTTCTCTTAAAACATAGTTTTTAAAGGTTATCCAAGGTCACTGCCCTCTAGAGGGAGAAGGAGTGGAGATAGGTACTTCAAAAATACCTTCCCAGAACATACTTTAGTCTGTAAACCCATCCCTGGAACCTGGCCTAAACTCTTTCTAAGACAGCAAAACTTAGCTAAACTAGAATTTTACATTCCATTCACCAAACTGAATTACTTCCAAAATTAGCAAGAAGCCACTAAACAACAATTTCTAGCATTGTTTATTGCTAAAATTATCAATGCCCTCAGTACCTTAGTTCCAAAAGTGCATTATCTCTTGTTTTTGGATTGGTGATCTCTGCAATCCATTGATATACTTGCTCTCTATCAACTGTTGGTAAGGGTGTAGTGCTGCCAGTAACAGGAGCTGACATAGTTCAATTATTGAAAATTGTTGTTTCGCTTTTTTTTTATTCAGCCTCTTCATTAATATTATGTTGACATTGAGAATAAGACAACATTCACACAAGGCAAGGATCTGCGGAAAACCGCTGCCGATAGAGTTTTGCTGAGGAACCTTATATTCAGACAAAGCATAAATCGGAGAAAAGCCGCTGTGAGTTTTGTAGTGCGTCTCTTGCCACTCATCCTTGGGATTCTCTGTAAGAAACATGCATTGACAAGAAGGCTCGTTTCAGAAGGCTTGGAGAGATCTAGAGAGAGACGAATTCAGAAGGCTTGGGGAGATCTCGAGAGAGACGAATTTGCCAGATAGGATGTGGTGAACAGAACACTGGACTGTTTTAACAGCAAGCTATCTACCAAAGAATCAAATTAGGAGAAGAAACTTTCCTGTACTTAGATTATGTTGATGATTAAAACATTCTAGATGGAATTGTAAGCAAAATAATGAACTTTTAGAGGTTTTGCGAGTTCAGGGTGCTAGAAAAGGTTGAAAATTAATGTTAGAAAGACTACATCACTAATGCTAGGAATAAGTGAAGACGAAAAGGCTACGTTCGGTATGTATTATTGATGAAAACTGTGGAAGTAGTGAAGATGTTGAAAGTAGAATAGCCAAGGCCTAGGGTGTTTTTTCACAACTGAAAAAAGTTGGAAGACAAGGAGAATAATTCTGGAAACCAATATTAGAATACTGAAAGCTGTATTCGTAATAGTAGTCAAATATGGTTTTGAAGGATTATCGCTCCAAAGAGCAGATGGAGATTTGCTAAGTGGTTTCCAGAGATATTGCCAACAAATCATTTTGGGTTCCCGGCTGACTGACTGTATTTATAACAGTAGGCTATACGAAAAATGTGGTTCAATTCTGCTTTCTAAGGCTATAATGAGAGAAAATTTGTGATGGTTTGAGCACGTTCTGTGGGTCAAGAATTATATATTGCCTAAGAGTTTCTTTTTTCCCTAGCCGTCAAAGGCTAAACGGAAAAAAGGTCTCCACGATTCGGTTGGGAGGATATCATAAAGAAAAAATTAAGTGGAATGGCATCTTTGTTCCACGGTGTTTAGAAAGAGGCTTTGAACAGATTGGGATGGAGGAGGAGCTTGTGTGGCTCTCTTGGTCTCGGGCGGCTTGGTGCTGTGGTGAGTTGTTTGTAGCAGTAGTAATAGTATAAATTAAGGAATGTCCATAGCTCATAATTCGCTGAAAGGAATGGTGGAGATATTTATTTTACTATTTTGTGTTCCCATCCTTTTTTTTTATGAAAAGCAACTGTTGGTTAGGTAATTTCGCTCTAAAAGGCCAGCCTAGGTTATGTACATCTAAACCGTGAATTGTAGCTGGGCCACATTCACGGGGAGACACAATATCCTAATGTCTGGGATCATACAGGGCAAACCTGTTTAAAAAAGTGAATTTAGTACCTCAGATGCTGTGAAAGTGAATAACTGCAAAGATCTTGTTAAATTTTGAATATAGGAACATAAAGATATAGCTAGGAAATTCAAATTTTGATGTGAACAGAGTCTAGGGTTCACTGCTGAGGCGATGCTGTGAGGAATACACACCATATTGCATTTTCCGTAGCTCACCCATCTGTGTGAACACTGGGGAACGCAAGCGTGTCTTGCCATTCATTCGTAATGCAGACTAATGTGTTGAAAAAATACAACTCCTGCAGTTAAAACCCTTGTGTATTTCGGAAGAAAATAGTATGGAGGCAATTGAAAGGCTGATTTTATGTGTTAAATTTTATCCAATAATATACGACAAAAGTAATTCTGAGCATAAGAAAATTGAATTTAATTCAGAAGGCTTGGGAGGAGATTACGATTGAGACGAATTTGCAAGCTTGGATGTGCTGAACAGTGCACTGGCAATTTTTTTCGGCAAACCATCAGCCAATGTGTGACTAAAATTCACAATCCTCTGAAAGGAATGGGGGAGACATTTTTTTTTCACCATAGTGTGTTCCCAGCTTTTTTTTACAATTGCAACTGTTTACCTAGTAATTTTGCTCTAATAGCCCAGAACAGACTTTGTAGATATAGACTATGAATTGTAACTGGGCCACAGTCACAATGAAGATGTTATTTCCTTTGCCGGGGATCATGTATGGTAATCTTGTTCAGAAAAAGGCAGTTTAGTGACTTATATTCAGAAAATGTCACCAACTGCAAAGATCCTGGTGCAATTGAAATATAGCACGATAATAAGATAGCTATGAAATGCAAATTTTGATGCGAATAGATTGTGAGGTTTCACTACTGCGGCAAAGCGGTGCAGAATACGAACCGGATTGCGTTTTCCGCAATTTTACCACCAGGTATGCTTGAATGAAAGAATTTATTGGATTGACAGCCCATTTAGACGTGTAAGAAAACTGATGGGTATATAAGAAAGATCTTCAAACGATAGGTGCTAAGCTTTTACAAGAAGCAGATACAATTTGTACTTGTGTGCCTTTTTTGTGGCCAAATGTTATGCGAAAATTTTTAAAAACTTGTCATTAGATAGTTCAGGTTTAAAAGTTGAAACATCTCTAGCTTTTTGTGTTGGTTATGAAGTGGTGATGCTAAACAAGAACCATCATATTGTGAGCTTTTATGTGCTTAACAGCTGATATACTTTTCATTTTCAAAAATTTCTCCTCATTTATGCTCGAAGACACCATGGGCAAAGTTACATGAAAAATTGCTAGCCCCAAAGCAGATTGGTACTATGGGGAAAATTGATCGTTTTTTTCATGTTACTTATCGTTTTTCGAGGGTTTTGCCCGTCTGAAGTGGCTCTGAGTCTACATTTTATCAGGTGTTGTCAAATACGTGCTATAGTCTTCACCATGACATAGTCAGTGTTACATAATCCGCCGTAAAAGAACAAATTACTTATATATAGGCTTGTATCTACTCCCACTGCTTGCAATGATGAAATATATCATTATACTTAGTACTCGAATGTTCACAAAGGCAAAGGACAGTTGAAGTGGCTAGGCAGACGGCACATGGGTTTTCTTCTCTGTAGTGAATCGCTGATTTGTGGAAGAAGCGGTGGCACACCACGACACATTGTCGATTTTTCTCCAGATGCTAGACGCTAACTGACCCTGACTTTTTTTTTTATTAGAAAAGAGTTTTTTAAATCCATTCAAAGCATCCCGAGTGTCATATCGTTCAAATTGGAATAGGTAGACAAGTGGGTTGAAGCCCTTTAGAGGTCGAAGGCAAGTGTTACATAATGATTGTTCTTTATGCGGAAACAACGAAACAAGCTATTTATTTATTGACTTATAATTATTTCCCCAGATTAAAATGACGAAATATTACATTGTGCTGGGTACAATAACGCCGCCAAGGGGAAGTTAACTCCAACGTCGTGCCGATTTTCTTCACTGCAGTAAGTGACTGACCTTGTGAGACACGGTGGCAAACAACGTCCTGTTGCCAATATATCTCCGGCTTCACGCCATCAGATGACACAGATCTTTCTTATAAGTGAGGAGTTTTCAAATCTACTCAGAGTACCCCAAATGACAAGTCATTTAAATCAGAATAAAATAGAGGTCTGTTGAAGCTCTTCAGAAGCAATGGGCACGTACTGCATAATGCAACAAGTATATTTCAGGAAAACCTAACACAAGCAGTTTTGATTTTTCAAAAAGTGCAACAAAAGTAGTAGTTACTTCTATAATTCGGAAAGCCATGAATCTATATATCTGTTTTCAATTCAATTACGGTAAAACTAGAAAAGAAAAAGATTGAAGGATAAGATATTTATGAAAGAATAATAGGTAATGCTAAGGTTATAAAAAGAAATAACAAGAAAACAGGGCTCAAAGAAACGACTTACCTAAAAAAGTTGTGCACAGTCATTTAATTACAAGTTTAGATAAATATTTGATAGTGCAAATGGCTATATAATAAATTGCTTTAATTAGGTGTTACTACTATAGTTCAGAGCTATTCAACTTCACGATCAGACTGATTTTAATTAAAAGAAAATTAGAGTTAAGCAGGAAATTTAATACGCATGAGTGGAGCATCAAAAGATGGAATTTGGGATGTTCAAATTCTAATAGCCTCCTTCCCCCTCAGCAGAACTTGCACAAGAGTATTGAGCTTCTAGGGACTCATTACTGCTTATTGTTTGGATATTGGTCCTAAATTACCCCTATGTAAGTAATTGGCTTCTCAGATTGTGCAGAATCCCTTTTTTTGATAACTTAGACGGGTACATTGCTCAGAAATTGCTGTTATACTTTTTTGAAAGCCCTCCACATAAATAGCGGGCTTTTTTGGATCTCGTGAGATCCATAGGGGTTGTACCTCGAGTCACTAGCCCCTCAAGACGCAGGTGTTATTGATTATTATTCTGCTCTGCACACGTGGTTGTTAATTAGCAGCTTAGGGGATGTTTTTTCTTCAAGATTTCTTTCTCTTCAAGAGTTGTTTCTTCAGGGCAAGACCTAGGTGCTAGTCAATTGGGGAATGTCCAAATGTAAAAGAATTGATCTTAGTACCCCCCCCTCAAGACGTTTTGTTTTTACTCAAGATGTTTTTCCCTCGGGACCTTCTTCAAGAAGCTAGTCAAGTGGGAAACACCCTGGATGTAAAACAAAATCGCTCCCTAGAGAGAGGAGTGGTAAAAGTAGTAAAATATCTAGCAAGAAAAAGTATTTTTCTTTATTTTGAAAAAATAAGTAGTAGCAATTTCACTCTTTTTTTAAAATAAAGACATTTTTCTTCAAAACATTCTTCAGGAGATTTGTCAAGACGTTTTTCAGGATATTTCAAGACGTTTTTAAAGACATTTTTCTTCAAAATATTCTTCAAGACATTGGTGTAATGTTTACATATGGAAATTCAAATGACCTTGTCAATGACGTCTGTTTTTCACAAGGATCCTATAATGGAAACTGAACCATATTACGCAAACCCCTAAGATTTTAATTGCACGGACAAACGGCCGCACAGAAATATTAGGTGTAAGCATCCAGCAGAACTCCAAGGGGTGGTTTTTCAAATGAATATATCAATCTAAATTTAGAAGCAAGCCAGAATGGGAATACAAAAGAGGGTACTAACAGGTAATACTTCCCTGTGGTGACTAAAGGGATAAAGAATTTTAAAGTCAATTTTTTTATAGTTTAACGCGAGCTAGACGAGGACAGGTTAGGTTGGGTATTGACGTCAGTGATGTGTTATGTTGGCATCATTGGGCATATAATTTCATTAGCCAGTTACTGATCCCATGTGTAAAACTGAATTACAAGGATTCACCTCATCCTTTATTTTAAAGGTATTTCTGACGGTCATGTTCTATTCCCCATGTTTTTCATAGTTTTTTTTTCCCAGACTTCATTTAAAGCGTGAAAGAGGTTACTTCGAATTGATTCAGTGAGTTCTACATTTACTGGTAAAATTTATCAAAAGCAGTTAAGCGTCCCTCACCGTTTTCACTCCCCAGTACCTATTGTAGGCAAACATGGCGACAATCTTATTATTTTTTTTATTTGTTTTGTTTGTATTAAGCACGTTTTTTCGTTGCGTTTAATTTTCTGCTAAGGGTAATCATATCCAACTATTGGGCATGGGATTTTAGGAGGGAGTTACTTCAAGTTGAAACAACGAGTTCTATTTCTACTAGCAAAAATAATAAGAAACCAGCTAGGCGTCCATCGCCATTTTTTCGTCCCCTGTACCAATTGCAGCAAAACATAGCGTCAATATTATTATTGTTTTAATTTTTTGTTCATTGTATTGAGCATGTTTATATTTTTGTTTTGTTTCGTTTTCTTCTAGGGGTAATCATATCATACCAGTGATCCTAGCATTTCAGGAGGGGTTACTTCGATTTGAAACAGCGATTCTACTTCTACTGCCAAAAATAATCAAAAAACAGCTAGGCTTCCATAGCTGTTTTTCATCCCCATTACCTTTTGCAGCCAAACATGGCGTCAATGTTATTATTGTTTTTTGGTTTTTCTTTGTTTGTACTATGTTCGTTTATTTTTTACTTTTGTTTTGTTTTCTGCTAAAAGTAATCATATCCAGCCACTAGCCGTAGAATTTTGGGGGTGGTTAATTCAAGTTGAAACAGAGAATTCTACTTCTACTGCCAAAATAATCAAAAGTAGCTAGGCCTTCCGTCGCCATTTTTCATCCCCAGCACCCATTGTGGCCAAAAATAGCGTCAATGTTATTATTTTTCTCTGTTTGTATTACACATGTGCATTTTTTTATATTATTTTCTCCGTCACTCTTTTCTGATAATTGAACCATACGAGGGAAACAGTGTTGAAATTTCCTCATATTTTTTCTCTAACTAGTTAACAAATATATTTATCTGTTCTTACTACTTTTACCGATCAATCTTATCCTAAATGCCTTGATGCTTTGGTGAGTTGTTACTAGTAGTAGTACTATTTTTACTTTTTTAGCAAGTCATTCATTACTCTGTTTCTGCTACTTTTACCAATTAATCATATTAAAATCCGATTTCATTTTCGCTGTTCTTCGTACTTTTCTCCACTGAACCTATCCAAATCAGATCTTGATGAAACTTAGGAGTTCTTTCCCCAGGTGACTAGATGGTGCATTGAGTTGCTAGTTGTCGTTGTATTTTTTTTTTTTTCAAACAATTCATTTTACTGTTCTTTGTACTTTTACTGATTAATCCTATTCCAGGTGACTTGATGCTGCGGTGATTCGTTAGTAGTAGTACTGTATTTGTGTTTTTTTGCAAGTCATTCATTTCTCTGCTCTTGGTACTTTTAACGACAAATCTTATTCAAATCCCATTTCATTTTCATTGTTCTTCGTACTTTTCTCGATGGAACCTAATCAAATTAAACTATCTTGATAAAACATAGCAGCCATAGCCTCAGGTAGCTTGGTGCTTTGGTGAATTGTTAGTAATATTTTTATTTTCATTTTTTAGCTTTTCATACAATACTTTAAATACTTTTAGATATTTTCTTGATAAAGCGTAGGAGTTTTGATCTCAGGTAGCTTGATGGTGCAGTGAGTTGCTAGCAGTAGTTATATTTTCATTTTTTACAAGTCATTCATATCTCTATTCCTGCTATTTTTACTAATCAATCCTATTCCAAGTGAGTTGATGCAGCGTTGAGTTACTAGAACTAGCATAATTTTTGTGTTTATTTTAACGGGAAAACCTTTATCATACCTTTATCATAAAACAGACACAGATTTGACTTCATTTATCCGTCTTCAGATAGTCTTTATATAAAACGTCAACACCATCCCCGCCATCTAACAAAAAGATTTTAATGCTGCTGCAAGTTGTTAGTAATAGTTTTTTTATATTTTTTTTTTGCTAGTCATTCATAATATACCTTAAACACTTTTAGATGTTTTCTTGATAGGCATCAGGTTTATCAAGAAATATCTTTATATTTTCAGTTTTTGACCTCAGTTGACTTGATAGTGCAGTGCAGTGACTAGTAGTAGTTACATTTTTTTCGAGCCATTCATTTCACTGTTCTTGGAACTATTCCTGATCAATCCTATTCCAGGTGAGTTGATTCTTCGGCGATTTGTTAGTTTTACTACTATTTTGTTGTCTTTTTTTTATAGGCCGTTCATTTCTCTGTTCTTGACACTTCTAGCGATCAATCCCAGTTTCTCGATGGAACTTATCAAATCCCACTACCTGAAAATAACATTTAATTTTTTTTTAGACAAGTTCGAAGTGAAGGAATGTTATTAGTATTAAGACTACAGACTCGCTTTAGAATTTGTATCACACCTTGAAATTCTCCATTTTTTAGAGAGAAACAACTGGATTTCCAGAGTTCATATTACGGTTTATATGTTCTTCATTTTGAGTAATAGTAGGTGAAGCCAAAGTGTTACCTGATAAATCAATCCATTATTTTGTATGCTGTTTAATGAATTTAAACATATTATTATTATGCGTAAGTTTTTAAGATAATTTTAACTGTGTACTGATAGTTACTGATGCAATTGCTAGAAAAATTTGCGTTTTGCATCAATGTTTTGGTTTGGCGAGTAATAGAAGACAGCTATTGCAATGATATTATAGGGACGGGGAAGTACTTTAGGTCTAATACTTAGCCAAAGGATTTCATCATACTCAAATACATTAGGAACAGGAATAATTTTAGGAAAAAGGTTTCATTTAGTAAAAACCATGACACCATCTCCTCTTTTTCAAAATGGGTTATCAGAAGGCCGGAGTTTAATAGACTCTGAATAATTTGTTTTTTCTTCTATAACAGCTATACCATCAATTTGATTAGATGCTGATAGCCCATTGACTTCCGCAGCTTTGTCAAAATTAAGGCTTTTGGCGTTAGTGATTAAATTTTTTGAAATTTAAAGCGACTGGGGAAACGTGACAGTCGATGAGTTTCAGTAATTCTTGGGGTGGGTTTAAATTTTGGCCTGTGGGATGGAGCGGATAACTTTTGGGGTGTGCTATTTATTACAAAATAATTTTCGCATGTAGAAACTGTCAAACCAAAGTCACACTGGTTTGGTTGCCAGGGGTAAAGTTCAAGAGTTGGGGGAAAGGCTACCTGGTGATCCGGGAAGAATTAAACTTGGGATTGTTCTTCATATGGAGGGATGGGAAGGAAAGATGATGCTGGCAGAGGGAAGTACGGTGGAGGGTTTCTGAGAGGGGTGGGGTCAGATTTATTTTGGCAAATAACGGGAAAAGTCCAGAACCAATCGGTAAGTTCTTGGGCGCACGGAGAGGAAATGAGTCAAAAGGAAGTGGATTTTTGGGAGGAATGTGAGTGAGAGGGGCTTAGGGATGGTCCGAAGTGAGTAAAGTGATTTTGGGGTTTGGGTTGACTGGAAACGCGTAAGTACTTGGGGTGGAGAATCGTTTCGAGGGATGAATTCCTGGGCAATACACCGTCCTGAAAAAAGGTTGGGTTTCAAACCTACCCTCCACCCCTGATGATACACGAGCAAAATTACACGACCTACTAATATAACATAAAACAGAACACAGGTCAACACGATCAAAAATACACTTATCAGAAACACAGATCCAGAAATAATGGCAACAAATACTTAAAAACTTGCATTGTTTGCAAAACTTGCAATAGCTACTAATAACATGATTACAGATTACATTTTGCTTTCTACTTATTTATATCTCTTTTCTTTCTATTCTTCTCTTTCGTAATTTTTCAAAAATAATAACTATATCATCGTCTGGTAATGACTTCCCAGTAGCCTTGGTAATTTTTTCATTTATTTTACTATCACCTGACAATTTATGTAACAGAGCGGTAGTCACTGAACCATTGACGAACTCAAGAGCTTCATTCGTATTCATACTACAAATAGGTATTTGTACTTTGGATATTTTGTAGTTAATGCTGGAGTTACTGAACTTTGATTGCTGATCCCTTAGTCTAGTAATCATTCCTTCGTTGTTTATTAAGTCCCCTTGTAATTTGGTGATTTTTGATTTGAAAGTTACTTCATTGTTTTGTAGAGTTAAAAGTTCACCTTCAATAGGAGGCCGATGGGAATTATGGCAGTTGATATTTTCACTTAGTTTTTTTTAGTTTCCTGGTCATGTAGTTTACTGAAAAATAAAACCCATGACATTGGATTGTCAGTTTAATATACATATCCGGACATTTATTCCTTAAGGTTTTACTAATTTTTTATGTATTATAGTCTAAAAAGTGAAAATATTTAAAATCTATTTTGTTTTTAGTAAAGTGTAAATTATAAAAATGGTCTTGAGAAGGTATGGGGGTTGTCAGCCCTACTCATGTTGATTTTTATTCGCTTTGAGTTTGACTTAGTTATTTATTGCAGTTCATGTTGGTTTTGGGTTTCATTCCATTTATTGATGGTAATTCTTGATAGTTTAACACTTGGAAGATTATTTTACTTAAATTTGCGCTCATTTTGGTTTAATGGGGCTCTTTTCTTTTTTGAAAAACTTGTTTCGTAGATATTTTTTTTAAATGAATTTGTTTTAAGTGGATAACAGCAATACAAACTTTCACCATTACAGATCTTATTTCGCTTTTATACATCTATTAAGTTCATTCACTTTCAAAATCGTTTTCACATTATGAGCCATAACTTGTCATGCCTTTGATCCTTTCAACCCTTTGCGATAGTTCTACTTATTTCTTGGCAAAATTGTCATTTTTTAGTTATAATCTTGGAATTAAGGATTATCCATTCGTGTCTTCAGAGAGACTCGGTATACCATGAAATGGCAAAATAATTGGAATTTAGAGGACTGCAAATAGTTTCTCTCTGTAAATTTTGTATTCCATCATAAAAAAATCTTAGCTTGCCATCTATTAACAAAAAATATAAACTGCTTGAATCTAAGATAGTGTTAGAAAAGCCATGACAGTTTTGATTTGTTTCAAATTTTGCATACTGAAAAGTGGAGGGTTAACACATCCAATCGTTATTTTTGTTTTATAAAGCAGATAAAAACTCTAGATAATATCACTGATTCTATGTTAAGATTGTTTTTCAGAAGTTCTTAATAAAAATACATTCTTGAACTCTTGACATTTTTTGCTTATTTTATTCTATTAACCACTCTTAACTTTGGTGAAGAAAGAATTAAAATAAAATACGTCAAACCAATTCAAAAGCAGTAAATGCGATAAACGAGTAACTTATGTTAGGTCAGAAGTAGATTTTGCTTAGTTTCTCTAATTTGGGCCGATTTGGTGATAACCCATTTCAAATTTTACCATATCCGTTCTAAAGAGTTCACTTGGATTTTGGAAAGAAGGGAGAAAAAAACAAGGTTAAAATCTAGCGCAAAATTCAAACAAACTTTCAAATTATTTTTAACATAGCGTGGCAATTTTAGAATTTGATTCCTCTTTAATTATATTTAATAGCTAGTGATATCATTTCGAAATTTGATTCATAGAATTTCTAAATTCGACTAATGAATTTCGGACCTTCTTTACCAAGTCTTGGAATAGCTATTGAAATCAGATCGAAGTTTTAAACTTTGGACTTTGGTCCTATTTTTACAGAATCTAAAAAAGGCTGGGTTGCTGTTCCCCTTCCTTTGAGACGCACCTGACTGTTAAAATAAAGATAGAAAGCTGAATCTGCTTCCTCTTATATGTATTACGGCTGTAATTGTTTAAATCTTGTTAAATCCTCCAAACCACCTCTAATTTAAATGCTATAAGGTATTTCGAAAGCATTGTTTGTTTTTTTATACAGAGTTCTTAGCTTCCAGTTCTTTGCCTTTTCAATAGCGTAAAATAAAAGCTGTTCCACTATTGTGACACACACTTGGCTGAAAAGTATGATAATGTGATTACTGAGCTTCATCGAGTGCAACAATAGGTATCACGAGAACATAAACTCGGCGGAAAGTGAATACTACGGTTTATTGTGTACTCAGAGGTTAAAAAACCAGAAAAGAATGCTTTTGTTCTTACAGAGTTTTGAGGGTTGTTGCTTATGTCACGTTTTCCTCTAGTTTACGTCTGTCTTTGTCTAGTACATGCCATTGGAGTTCTAAAGGGTCTTAGTAGGTTCTTCTGTTTATTCAAGTTTGAGCTATACATGAGCTGGGATGCTAAGAGCAGATTTGTAGCTCCTCCCTAATAAAAAAAATCGCCATAAGCCGGCTACATGCCGCCGTTTTCCTTAGAAATCAGCCATTCGGCACCGATAAGAATACCGGTACGGTGTCGGGATCCACTTCCATGCCATCTGATTTGCTTTTTTCTCATAGACACCTTCATTTTTAAAGGACTGTTGGATTTTCATCTTCATCATATTTATCTCGTATCCTCTGTTTTCTGCTGTAAAAAAAGATCAAAATGGCCAATATTGACCTAAAAGCCGAAAAGGGACAGGAACAACTAAACGAGCTTTTGGCCAACAAGAGTTACCTTCAAGGGTAGGCCATTAAAACTTACGGTAAAATTCTAGTTAATTGACTTCTTGTTATCTCGGGAAGGGTTTAGGTTAGGACAATGAAACTTTCAGGGATGAATCTACAGACTAAAGTGTGTCTCAGGAAGGTATTTTGAAGTAACTACCTCCACTCCTTCTCCCTCTAAAGGGCCCTGACCTTTGATGACATTTAAAATATGAGTGTTATAAAAGTGAAATCTTGCAAAATATATCTTCTGCTTAACTGAAGTACAACAAAATTGTTTTCAGCTTCATAACTTTACTCAATTCCATTTTATAAGGTTTTAAAGATATTCAAATACATTTCCTAAATTTTGAAAAAAAAAACATTGATATGGCTCAAAATTCTACTCAAATAACAGGAATTGCATTTTCAGAACTAAAGCCAGAGAAAAAGTATCTAGTAGGCCTAACTGAAAATTCAGGTAAAATGTTGTCTTGTCAAAATTTCAATAGGTATAGACCTGTCATGTAGGCAAATTTCAGGGCCCTCTAGAGGGAGAAGGAGTGGAGGTGGGTAATTTAAAATACCTTCCCAGGACATACTTTAGCCTGTAGACCCATCCCTGAAAGTTTCATTTTCCTAACCTAAACCCTTTTCAAGATAGCAAGAAGTCAATTAACTAGAATTTTACCCATTGACCAAATATTGCTTTGCCAAAGTTTCAATAAATAGCCTATAGACCTGTCAAGCATACACATTTCTAACTTGAAAATCAAAAGAGGGTTAACATGAAAGTTTGGTAACACCTTCCAAGACTATTCTAGACCCTGGATTTGTCACTAAAACCTTGGGTACACCTTCCCAGACTATATTTTAGACCCTGGATTTGTCACTGAAATTTCCATTCTCCCTAGTCTAACCCTTTCCAAGATGGCAAAAAGTAGCCAAACTAGAATTTTACTGGTCAATGTTCCTATTACCTGAACAATTGTTTTGGGTCCTGAAACTATTGTTAATAGGCTAGATGCATTTTGACTTTTTGAACATCTTTTCTCTCTTGCAAACTCACCATTATAGAGTTATTCTGGCCCAAATATCCTGTATTTACACATATAGAATTGCAATCATTTCTGTTTTTGTTGATCAGATAGGCTATTTGAAATCATGAATCTGTAATAGTTTAGAAAAAAATTTGGCTATGTATTTGGACATCAGGGGGTGAGGGAAAAGCATAGCATATATTAAATACATAAACTAACCATTACTGTATTTAATATATGCTATGCTTTACCCCCTCCCCCCTAATGTGCAAATATATAATAACTTCATAACAGGGAGTTTGCAGCAATTTTGCAAGAGAAAAAAGATGTTCAAAAAGTCAAAATGCATCTATTAACAATAGTTTCATGACCCAAAACAATTGTTTGGGTAATAGGAACATTGACCCAATATTTTACCTTAATTTTCATCTACCAGATTCTTTTTCTCTGGTTTTAGTTCTTAAAATACAGTTTCTGTTCTTTGAGTAGAATTATAAGCCATATCAATGGATTTTTTAGTTATGGAAATATATTTACAGATTGGTAAATATCTTGCAGTTCATATAGCCTAATTGACTTACCAATAAAGTGAACATACCACTTGATGCCTATTTTATGTTCTTTACAAAAAAAGTAATCACTTCTATTACAAATTCAATTTTAAGCACTTTTTGAGCTCTTGAAATGGCTAAAATATGGGGTATAAAATGCTTAGAACATTGGTCTCAAACTTACTGTTCATTATAAATCCATTTTTTTAATGTTATATAATCCACAAGGACTAATTTTCCATGATTAAGTTAGATAAAAAAATTTTATGGTTTTAGTCATTTTCAATGAAATAATACTATGTTTTCTCAGTGCCAAAATTATTTATAGTTAGGTTGGGTTAGTTAGGTTAGGTCAAAAAGTGCTTAAATTTGAATTTGCAATATAAGCAATTATTATATTCATAAAGACCATTAAGAAAGGCAACAGCTGGAATTTTCATTGTATTGGTAAGTCAATTATGTGAACTGCAAAACATTTATCTACAGATCTTCAAAACTTCACAAATTAGGATTGAGCAAAGTTGTGAAGCTGAAAACAGTTTTCTAGTACATTATCTTAGCAGAAGATTTGTTCTGCAAGGTTTAATTTATACATCACCAAATCTTAAGTAGAGGTGGGTATAGGTGGTTACTTCAAAATACCTTCCCAGGATATAGTCTGCAAAACCATCCATGATAGTTTCATTTTCCTAACCTAACCCCTTTCCAAGATAGAGAAAAGTAGCAAAACTAGAATTTTACTGAAGTATGTCCTGGGAAGGTATTTTGAAGTAGCCTACTGACCTCCACTCCTTCTCCCTCTATAGGGCAGTGACCTTTGATGGCCTTTAAAATTATTTATGCTATGGAGATAGACCCTTGTAAATAGAACTTCTGCTTAAATGAAGTAGCCCACATGAATTTTTTGTTTTGAGCTTCACAACTTCGCTCAATCCCAATTTATGAGGTTTCAAAGATCTGCAAATACATTTTCTAAATAAATAAAAATTAACATTGATATGCCTTAAAAATTCTACTCAAATTAAAGATATTATATTTTCAGAACTAAAACCAGAAAAAGAAGAAACTGGTAACTGAGAATTAAGGTAAACTGTAGCTTTGTCAAAAATTCAATAGGTAGGCTAGAGACCTGTCAAGTTGGCAAATTTTTGAGACTTAGAAATCAGAATATGGTTAAGATAGAAACTAGGTAATACCACCTCAGGGTATGTTCTTACCCTGAATTTGCTACTGAAAGCTTATTTCCTTAACCGAACCCCTTTCCAATATAGCTAAAAGTAGCTGAACTAGAATTATACAGACCAGGGGAAAATTCTAGTTTAGCCTAATGTTCATACTAACATTTTGACCACCCTGTGACATACTCTCACATATACTAAATGTCAGTCTGTCTAGTTTGACATAAATCCTAATTACCTAATCCTTTGAGGGTAGCACAGTACTATCTCAAAACTGATTTTGAGATACTGACAAATGTCAAACTGAGATAAAACCAGTTTTGAGATACTGATTGGTTTGAAAACTACTTTGAGATACTGAAAATTTTGAGAACATTTGGATCAAAATTTAAAGATAAATTTACATGGTAAAATGTTCTGAATTGCCCCCTCCCCTGCTAGCCCTCCTCTAACTAAAACATTCTTGAAATTCTAGTTAAAAGAATTATGTATTTCTAAAGTACTTAGAGATAGAAAAATAAAAATACAAGAGTTGAATTTAAAGGATAAACTATGCTAAGAAACTTGTTTTGAATAGCACTTAGTTCTATGACTATCTACCTTAGTTCTACCCTAGGATAGATTCACCTGTCATTTCACTTGTTGATAGACTTTTATATCAACAAGCTTATGCCAGATTTCTTCTCTCTAAGACTATCTGTTTTGGCTTTATGTTTAGTTAGCCATGGCTTCATAGCAACTTCATTTTAATTAATTTTTATATAATGCCAAAAAGGGCTTATGCTGGATTTGTCTCACTCAGACTATGTGTCTTGGCTTTATCTCCAATTAGCCATGGCTTGATGACAACTGCTAATGACAACCATGGCTAATTGGAGATAAAGCCAAGACAGATAGTCTGAGTGAGAGGCAAATCTGGCTTAAGCCCTTTTTAGGACAGTATAAAATTTGTCCTAATATAGTATATATAACAAATAAAATACAGTGGGTCACTACAGAGAGGCAGAGCTTGGGATTGTGGTGACCCTATCAATATTTACAACATAAATAAACTAGTTGAAGATCCAATACCCAAGTTTATGGCCCACCACCAAAAAGCAATATGACCAAATAATTATCACAATAACAAAACAATCAAATAAACATGCATGGAGAATGACATCATGAGCAATCAGAGACAACTAATTAAAATATATATATATATATATATATATATATATATATATATATATATATATATATATATATATATATATATAGTGAAAAGCTTTTATGAAAAAATTTGAAAATTATATGATTTACTATCATCATATACAGCATGAAATTTTCTCCATGTGCTTGTTACCATGCTCCTTGGTGAAAATCTTGATTGCTCTGTTATAAATCAAGAGGAAATATGCTGGTCTTTATGAAGAGTGTCATAATGATGAAGTTTGCCCTTACCCCCAAGAATATCAGTGGGTTGAAACTGAGAACATTTGATGGTCATACCTAATGTTAAACAGTACTGAAAAAAGATTACATAGACAAGAAATAGGAAGGATATGCATTAACAAATGAAGAGTTTCTGTCATTGTCTTACCAGGGTACAATGAAGATGATGGTGTATGCTTATGTAAAATCCTTAGAGCCTGGTTTTGCACAATTTGTAATGCTTTAAGGTGGATTTCAAATGTTGCCAGATAAACAATAGGATAATATGATAAATGGGAATGAACTAAAGAAAAATATAACAATCTTAATATTTCATAAGGGAAAAAATGTTGCAACCTATACATGACTCAAACTCCTTGTGCTGCTTTAATTTGAAGACAACCAAGATGACCTTTAAACAAAAGATTATAATCAATCTCCACACCAAGGTACCATATCAAACTTACTCTTTGAATGCTTATATTTAGGCCTTCAACACTCACCTTATCAAATTCAATAGGCTCTTTATAAATGCGGCTGTAAACCATGAATTTCGTATTAGCTATGTTTAGTGACAATCAATTAGCATGTAACCACTGAATCAATACTGTTAAAACTCCCTTAATCTTTTACTTCAAATCACCTGTGGACTTGCAAGTAATAGTTGAACCTGTATGATCAGCAAACAAAATGTTGAGGCTCCCCCTGTCAGAAGGGTTGCAAAAATCATTAATATAAATCAGGAATAGCAATGGACCAAGTATGGACCCCTGTGGAACACCAACCTTTTCTGATTGATGACAAGGCATAGACAAGGAATCATTAATTTGCATTACCTGATACCAACCATGTAAATATGATTTCACAAAATTCAGGGCTGGGCCTCTAATATCACAATTACCTAACTGTACAGTAATATTTCATGACAAATTGTGTTGAAAACTTTTTCTAAGTCCAAGAACAGCATTGCAGGAAGAAGCTCTTTATCTAAACATTCATGAATATACTGCAGCATAGCAAGACTGCATGATGGGTAGAATATTCTTTCCAAAAACCAAACTGAAATTTACTTAAAAATTGCCAAGATTCCAAGAACTTGTGCACTCTATTGTAAAAACACCTTTCAATTACGTTAGAAAAACCAGATAATATGGATATTGGTCTGTAATTAGTAGAGCTCACAGAACCCCCCCCCCCTTTATGCAACAAAATTATCTTAGCATTTAAGTCAAAGCTCCATCAAGTCCTTGAGAATCATCCTTCTTCATTAATACACATATATTCAACAGTTCACATTCCATTACAGGAGTCAAAAATATTGATAAATCTGATGAAATTGGTAAACACTTTATAATTCTATCATTACTATTAGAAGTTCCTTTCTGCAATTTTTCAGTCACAACCTCTCCAATTGAAGCAAAGTGATCATCAAGGCAATCTGCCATATGAACATCACCTTTTATAATTTGTCCTGCTAAATTATGTATCTCTATAGGACTCTTTGAAGGCAGGTATTGACCAAGACAAGAATTAATTAGTTGCCAAGTCTTCTTAGGCAAACTTTAAGCCTCAGAATAATATCTATTCTTACCTCCACAAATTATTTTAGTTAGACAATTCTTATACTTCTTAAATTAGATTTTATTTTATTCAGATGGGTCCACCAAAAATAACTTAAACAACTCATTTTTAACCCAGATAGATTTGAGAAGACCTTGTATTATCCACATTTGCTTCAGGACATTATATTTTTTTTCTACAAATTTAGCCATGGGGTAACTATCATCAAGAGCCAGGCAGAACTTTTCTAAAAAAGTTTTTTTTAACAACATCCACATGATTGTAAGTTAGAAGATTAGACTAATCATAAGAAGATAGAATAGTCCGAGTTTGCTAAATTTGATTTATTAACTATTTGTCATGTAGTTTCAATAAACTTAGATGACTGTACTGCGTAATTTACATCAGCTAAAATAAAAAAAAATGGTCAGAAAAATCAGTCAACACCACATTTGATGTTATAACTGATCTTATAAAAAAATGTTGTCAATTAATTTTGCTGAAGAAGCAGTCACATGACTGGGAATATTGCACACAGTGAAAATATCTTGAAAACAAAAGGGAAAGGAAATTAGATGTAGGTGTATCATTTTTGTATTCCATTAGGTCAGTATTAAAGTCATCCATTAGGATCACCTCATGACCAGCCAATGACCCTACTAACTTTTCAAAAATTACTAGGTATTCATTAACAGATGACAAAGTTGGCCTATACACAACACACACTTGTGCAGTTTGTAGCCCTAATTTAAATTCAATTGCAATAATTTCACAAAGCATTTCTGTGCTAAGTTGCTCTATATCAGAAAGCTACCTTAATGAAATATCCTCTTTAATAAAAAATCCCAAACCCCCTTTACTCTTAGTCGACCAATTTTTTGCTGTAAAAACGTAATTTGGAACTTCTGATGTTTGGTAGAGTCATTTCATTTAAAAGAGATTTGCAAACACCAGGAATACTGACAGATTTTAAGAGGAGTAAAGTAATTATTTCATTCATACTATTCAGAAAACCTTGGGTGTTCACAAATCCAATTCTCACATCATTCAGGATTAGTGTATCATGCAAACATGAATAACAAGCTGATGGAAAATTGTTTACAAGTGCATTATCATTTTCATTATCAGAAATACTGAAAGGTTCACAAAATTAAGCAGATTCACCTCAAAAGACATCAATCCGTCATTCCCTGGCATGCCCAAATGATTGTCAATCATATAAACATACTATCATTGCATTCTGCCCTGGGCAGCTCAACTGCAAAACCCAGAATATTGGATCTCCAGTTTACTGAGTACAAATAATAACTAAAAAGCACATATGATCTTTGAACTGATGTTTTTAAAAATAAACCAAAATACAATAGTGAAACAAAAAAGAAAATAAGCCTGGTAAGAAACATAGTTAAATGTTGGGTAATCTTAAAAGAAAAAAAAGAAAAAACATCAGCAGCCTGCACAATGATAATTAGATTAGTCACTGTCATCAGTGTCCAACCACTGTTCATTTGATGCACTGCAATACTCTAACTTAAGAACAGTGCCAATTTGCCTTAGTTGTACATAGCTATATTTTTTTGAGTCCTTTAAAGCCTTAGCTTTGGCAAGCAGCATTTAGGGTGGGTGGTAAATCAGTGCAAATACGCAGTGCTGAACCTTTTAGTTTACCCACTGATTTCATGATAGCAAGAATGTCCAACTCCTTGCTGCAAGAGAAGAGAACAGGCTGTTAACAAGGTTTTTTGGCATTCCTGTGGACAGAAACATCACTTTGTTTTTGCTTGACTCTGAATGATCTAGTAATCTGAATATTGTC
Organism: Artemia franciscana; assembly: GCF_032884065.1. NCBI lineage: Eukaryota > Metazoa > Arthropoda > Branchiopoda > Anostraca > Artemiidae > Artemia > Artemia franciscana. The sequence continues at coordinate 28,550,436 of NC_088863.1, read as the reverse complement.
TTTAATCTTCAGAGAACTTCTGAATAAATCCTGAAGATGTTGCTCAAGGGTTTTGCAGTTTCTTTTTTTTTCTTAAATTATGCTGACAAGGTTAAGCTTATGATCCTTAACTTGTAGTTCCAGTAATCATTGCTGCTCCTGATGTTCAATCCTCGAGTTGAGTTCAGAGATTAGTTTGTCCTTTTCTGAGAGCTTTCAATTTAGCAACTGAATTTCAGACTTCATTTCAGTGAATTGTGCAGATAACTGACCTTTAATTTCTGATTGCAACACAGAAATGGCCACAAGCCAAGCTTCAAGCCTCAAAGACAAGTCCTTATGGGCTTTCACCAGAGTGATCTGGGTGACTGACATTATCCTTTACTGTAATAACATGATAATAACCATCAAGGTTAAATCACATTAAATGAACATAAGCCCCACTTGCTTGGCTATTGCTCATGCTTATTTCACTCAAAAACTGGTCAAACAAATTAATGGATTAGATCCTTCTTGAATGAATGCTTCTTCTTCTTTTCAGCAGATGGGCTTTTCAGTCAATACTATTTAGCCCTTTTCCTTTTGGCTCACTCTGTGGGATCAACAGAGCTATGGAGCTGGTTTGTCTTATATGATTTGTATCTGCTCATATTTCTTGAAGTATATCTTTTGATACCAGTAGTTGAATTATAAGATAATATATATTGAGCTCTGTGCTCTGCAAGAAAGTATGGTCAGCAAGACTCTTGGCTGTTAGTGGAATTTTGTGGTGTTTGAAGCCTTCTAACGTTTTACATCGCAGGCTATACTGTGCAGATGTCAGCATATTACATTCAAATAGGCAATGATCTATTGTTTCATTCTTAAGATTACATGACCTGCAAAGTGGGGACGAGGGAACTTCGCCACTTGAATTAGGGATCTGATATGAAAATGCCTGAAAATTTTGCCCATTTTAACCTGACCAAATTCTATGATAAATCTTGGAAAGGTGCTTACTTGGGAAAGGTGATAGGGTAGGATTCTTATTGTTTAGCAGTACATCTGTAAGTCTCCAGCGGTAAATATCTCTAATGAGGATTGGTCTCCCACTTGGCTGGTCAATATTTAAAGCATTTTTTGCTATTTCATCTGCCTTATGGTTACCTATTATACCCAAGTGGCTTGGAATATACTGGATATGAGTTAAAATACCTTTTGAAGCAAATTATCAATAATCCTAAGACAAAGAAATATGTCAATATCCATCTTATATTGAGGAGCTGAAGAAAGAAGCTCAAGGCTTGACAAAGAGTCAGAATATATCATAATATTTTTAATATTAACATTCATATATTCATTAACCATGAGGAAATTTAATGCCATGATTATGGCATTTAGCTTGGCAGACATTACAGATGAATTATCGTGTAATCTCTCTCCTAAAGCAATATAGGTTGGGAAGAATGCTCCGCTTGCCACTTCCTCATTCATTTTGGACCCATGTACAAAAGTTTGGATATGGTTTTTATAAGCAACATTATTTAGCTCGACAAATTTTTTCTGAATAAAAGAAATGGGGGTAAGTTCTTTGGTCCACTTTGAGAATTCAGTCTTTATTATGGGGATTGACCAACTCCAAGGGGGGGGGGGGTTTGGGGGAATGTGGGTGCAATAGATTTTACTGGCACTGGGAACTTCTTTTGGATATTTGCATATTCATTTGCAACGCCTCTAAACATAGATGGATTTCTTAGCCAGTTATGCAGGGTATGAGAATCATTGGCTTCAATTTTTGTAAGGTAATTAATTAGTAGAGATCTTCTTCTTGCGTTTATTGGTGATAATCCACTCTCACTAAGCAGAAACTTAGTTTTTGTTGGTTTCCTAAGACCAAATATAAGACGAATTATATCATTTTGCGTCGTTTCGATTTTTTGCATGTGGGTCTTAGCACAAGCACCATAAACTATGAGGCCGTAATCAATATGGGGTCTTGTATATGATTTATAAAATTGGAGTAGTGTTTTCTCAATACAGCCCCAAGGTATGGCTAGTAGCCTTTTAATTATTCTTATTTTTCTATAGCACTTTTTTATTGTGTTTGTGATGTGGAGGTGGAAGTTTTGTTTTTGGTCAAGTATGAGCCCTAGATAATTAATTTGATTGTCCTCTGGGATAAGTATTCCATTTAATGTTAGCCTTGCATTAGAATGATTTCACTTATGGTGGAATTGGATAATTTTTGACTTTGTGGGTGCAGTAGGTAAAATGGACTTTTGAGAAAACTTTTCAAATTGGAAAAGTGCATTTTGCAACTTTGAATGCGCAATCTCGAAGGTATTGCCAGTTGCTCATAATACCAGATCATCAGCATACTGTAGATTGGTATGTGGGAGGTTCATGCCCCAGAGAAATAGTGAAAATAGGAGGCAGCTTAGGACTGCACCCTGTGGAAGGCCTTTGGTTATTGAAGTTTTGGGTGAAGAGGCTGAACCTACACAAACAATGAAACTTCGGTTTTCTATGAAGGATTTTATGAAGGATACGAGTTTGGGGGGTAGTCCAAGGTTTGTAAGTTTAACTAAGAGAATCTGGTGGTCAACATTATCATATGCTCCTTCAAAATCTAGGAATGCAGCAGTTAGAACATTATTTTTTGATAGGGATTCATTTATTGCATTTGTTAACACTATGAAACCATCTGTTGATGAGTGGTGTTTCCTGAAGCCAGTTTGAGTATGAGGCTTCTCAACAAACCATAGCAGCCGATGGTAAATCATTTTCTCCATTAATTTTCCCAGCACTGGGGTAATCATTATAGGTCTATATGACTCAGGGTCATGTTCAGGTTTATTTTTCTTTAAAATTGGTATGAGAGATGAACATTTCCAGTTGTTAGGGAATGTGGATGTAGCCCATGCATGGTTATAGCAATTTAGGAGCTCCTGTTTGTACAAAGGGGTAAGATTCTTTATCCATATAGGGTGTATATTATCAGAGCTACTTGTAGCATTGGCCTTGATATGCTGTATTGCATTATTCAATTCATGTATTGAGAAGGGATGGTTTATATACTCTGAACCTGGTCGGGGCTGGTAAATAGGATTTGTCAAGATTTGAGTAGTGAAATTTTTGTTTTTGATGTTAGCTTTTTTGAGAAAAGGGAGGCAAATAATTTTGTCTTATCAGTGTCATTATCATAGTAGGAATTCTCATGTATTAGTTCATACATAAGAGGGTTGGGGGATGTTTTTTTCCCACCAATTTTGCTTATAAGTCTATGTATGCTTGGCTCAGATGTTTCTCTGGAAAGATAATTTGCAAAATTATTCCAATAATTATATTTAGCATTAATTATTGTTCTCTTGAGGTTAGCCTCTGCTTGTAATTTACTTAGATATGTGGCAGGGGATGGTTTTTTTTAGGTATGCTCTCCTAGTTGCATTTTTTATTCTCCACATAATTTGGCAATCTTTTGTCCACCATGCTTTACGGGTGTGTTTAGGGATAGTTTTTCTTGGTGACGTTTTGGGGATAGCTTGATTAGCTGCATTTGTTAATATTGATGTCATAGCTTCAGCATACGTGTCAGCAGTTACAACAGAGGTATGAGAATTCTGGGTTAAACTTAGGATTTCTTCATTAAGCTTATTTCTAAACATGGTCCAATTTGCTTTGGTGTTGACATATTTAGGGATATGTGGGAGAATTTTGGCTGGTTCATTTAAAGAGGATACTATTGCAAAATGGTCAGTGCATAGATTTTCAATTTTCTTAATATAAATTTTATTTAGTATATTTATTGAAACAAATTGTAGGTCGATAGTTGAGAATTTGCCACTTTTGGGGTTAAAATATGTATTTAGATTAGGAGGGGTAGCAATTGCTAAATCGGCATTATTTGAAATCAATCTTTCAATAAGCTTACCAGCTTTGTTTGCTGGCTTATCCCCCCACAGAAGGCTGTGGGCATTAAAATCCCCGCAGATGATTATGTTTTTTAGCATATTAGAATTAGTAATATAGGTGGAAAAGTCCATGGCATCTGTAGTCTGGCCATTAGGGTTATAAAGACTTAATATGTATGTTTTTGTATTATTTATCCAGACATTGATACCAATAACATCAACATCAGTTGAAAAATCTGGGAAATTACTACCGCGAAATTTAATATTATTATTTAGAATTATAGCTACGCCACCTCCTTTTCTCTGTAAAGACCTATCCTTTCTCAGGATAGTATATCCTGGAAACTTTGTTTGTTGGTTATTAGTCAAATGGGTTTCTTGAAGGCAAGCAATATCAATGGAATTATTATTCATAAAAGATAAAAATTCATTTAACTTATTTTCTGAAAGTGATCTTATATTCCACTGAAGTATTGAAATATGCTGCTTTGTTGTTTTAATTTTCATTTTGCTGTGTGTCAATGTTTAGCTTTGCTAGGAGCAGAGCAAGATCTTTTTTTTGCTTGGATATGCATGTGATTGGGTAGGTACAATTTTGCCAATTCGCTTATGATTTTTGCTTTTTGTGGTTGTTTTAGGTTCATTGACTGTACTGCATTAGAATTTAGTATAAATAGGCACATGTTAGGTGTTAATTCATTTGGATTTTCATCTGGCTTTTTGTTGATAATTTGATTAATTCCCGTTAATACTTCTGATTCATTTCTACTTGGGAGAGGTGGCCATTCTGATCTTCTATCATTACTTGCAGAGGCTAGAAGGTTTGTCCAGGGTGAATCTCTCTTATAGGAATGTGAGCTTGGTTGTTTTGAGGAAGGAATCTTATTGGGGATGCTTGATGTTTTTGGTAGAATGGTTGGCCTGTGGGTGAGAGGGTTGGGTGGTTTCATAAAGTTTTTGGTCAGGTGTGATTGAGCTGCATTTGCTTCCATTGCTGCAAAAGGGTAAGGTATGTTTTTTTCTGTTGCTATTTGGAGTGTTAGTGCTCGTTTTTTATATACAGGACATAAAGTTTTATTAGTAAAATCGTGGGGACCATTGCAATTGATACATTTTGGCTGATTGTTTTTACAATTTGTCATTCCAGTGGGGTGGGAGTTTTTACAAGAATTGCATTCATGTAATGTTTCACTGCATGTGTTTTTTGGGTGTCCTAGTTTTAAACATTTTTGGCATTGGATAGGTTTTGGCTTGTAGGGCTTGTGGGGTTTCCTTTGTCCAAAGAGGAATATCTGATCCAAGTTATTATTTTCTTGTCTTAGTATGAATAAGAAAGACTTGCTTAACTTTTGGCCATTGGCATCTGGTTTACCCAATTGGGTTACATCAGCTACTAAGATTGGGTTACCAGTTCTGTCAGAGAGCCCTTCTTTTAGATCCTGAATGGGAATTTCTGGAGGGATGTTATACACTAGTATTTTAGTTGGGTTTTGGTTTGGGGTCCAGAGAACAGATTTTATTGGTATGTTAAGAAGAGATTTTGAATTGTGTAATATATCTGCTGATTTAGAATCTTGAAGGGCTTTTAGCAGATCCATCACGGTTAATGTTTAATGAAAACATTGATTTTAACACTTTGAAGATTGCAACCCTCAAGAGAGCTATCTTTTTTATTTCAAAGGGGGTATTTGGAGTGATTTTGAAGTAAATTCCAAGGTTTTGTGAGGGGGATGTTGGATCATGAGGAGGGGTATTATTTTTGATTAGGGAAATTTTTTTCCTTTTTTTGGAGTTTCTTGATAGGACCTCTTGAAATTCATTTTCATTATCATCTTGTATTGTGACATACGCCCGACTTCCACCATTGTATTATTCAATGACCCCTTATGTGAGCTTTGAGAAAGTTGACTTGACCAGCCAAGGGGTTGAATGTTTTCGGTGGTACTTGGGGTAGGGTCCGGGGGGATTTTTGGGGGGGGGTGTTCTATGCATTGCCTATTGGAATAAGCTTTAATACAATCAAAAAGAAGAAGAAAAAGAAATTTATATTATAAAACCAGACTGTCTGCACTAAAGGGAGGACTTCACCATCCACTAAAAAACAGTACAGTGTTGTCCAGAAGATGGTTTGGTGTAAGATTGGTTCAATTGACTGCTGATAAATCTAGGTAAATATCACAAGAAATTTTATTATAAATTTCTTAAAGCGTTGCTGTTGCGGTAGCCTAAAAAACTCAAATTTAGAATGCTAAATTGGTATGTACTCAATTTCACTAGTTGCGCAATACAATTTGATTCAGAGTTAAATTCAGTTTATGTCCTCACAGTTAAAGGACCAAATCAATACTGATTTGTGACACATAGTATCTTGTAATTAACCTTGGAGAGATCTTAGGTCTCATAGAAGATTATAATGCAAGAGATATTAACTGGATTTAGAATATATATCTTTAAGCTCCCCCAAGTAGAAAATTAAGGTCTACTTTGATCCTAACATTCCTTCAACCTTTAAACTTGATATCCAAGTCATTTCCAAGACATTGTTGACAATTTGAAAACTCAGATGTACAGGTGCCCATACTGTTTCCAGACTATACCCCTGGGAAACTGGAAATCTGGGCTTAGTGAATGATCCCTAAGACCTATTCTGCTAAAACATGTCTTAGGATATTGGCTAATTTGCATAATATAAATTGTCCTTGGACTGTTGGGGTTCTTGATCAAGTGATATGCTTACTAGATTTTTTAACATTTCTGAACAAATTACTCAAAACTCCGTTGAAATATCAGGGTATTTAGTGGGTTTGGATAGCAGAAAAGGACTGAAAAGGGAGACTGGTTGCCCCCAAATAATTCTTGTCCCTTAAGAGGGACATTTGAACTTTTCCAAGTTTTTGTAACCTGTATTTTTAGAGAAGTGGCTTGGGAAAGAAGTTTGTTGGTCCTTTGCCAAGCCTGTTTTATGGGGGGCTAATATTTGTTTTCTATTTTCCCTTCTTCATTTGGATCACTGCAGACCAAGGAATTAAAGATAAAAGTTTTGGGCAAATTAGAAGAAGTTTTTGGGGTCCTTTTTAAGGGGGAGAGCTATTTGCTGTAATTTTGCAATTTTTACATAGATCAGGAACAAAAGATTGACCTAGAAAACAATCTCTGAAAGTTTCAAGCAACAAGCTCTCCTTTTCCATTATAAAATCTATGTTGAAAAAATTGAAAATTTATGTTATTTATTGCCCTATGGGCTGTGGAGGTGATGTCAGCTCCAAAGAAATTTAAATTGCATTTAACATCTTTTTTTTAATAGGCTATTGCAAAATTTTCATGAAATATCTACAGAGGGTGGGTAGCAAAAAAGAGTGTAGAAGGGGTTGGTTTTCCTTCAATCACTTTTGACTCTTAAAAGGGACTTTAGAACTTCCGTTTTATTTTCAAAAGAGTCCCCCCCAAGCTGTGGTCATCCATTTTGCGTGAATTGCTCTGATTAAAAGGAAGAACGATGCAACATTGAAGGCTTATGGGCTTTTACTTAAGCAGCACTAGCATGCTGCCTCTGATAGATCCATATGCTACCCACTATCAATATCCCCAGATATTTTGAAATGAACATAGGCTCTGATATCTGGGCTATTTTCTGAAATAAGCTTATTGACATGTCAGACAGAGATATCTTTGCTACAATTGATCCAAATAATTTGGTAAAATTGGAAAGTGATAGTCTAAAATGCAATTCTGAGTCTTAACTACATTTTTATAAAAAATGCTCAATCAGCTCCTTCTAATTTTGAATTTGTATATTGGATATTTTCAAATCATAATTTGTCCATCTTGTGCTATTGAAGTTTTTGACAACCATCAATTCTTTCATCTTTGTTATTAAGTTATTTGAAATGGTCAGGAGATTTTGGAGCAATCGTAGAGGTATGTAACTATTATGGCCAAAACTATGTTACATCCAACAGCTGAAACTAATTATATTTTTAGATATGAACCATCCCAAGAGGATGTTGCTGCCTTCAATCAGCTAAATAAAGCCCCGTCTGACAAATTTCCTTACTTGCTTCGATGGTACAAGCACATTAGTTCTTTTTCCGATGCAGAAAAGAAAGGATTTCCCGGTATTCCAACTTCTGCATCCAAAGAAGAAGATGATGATGTTGATCTTTTTGGATCAGATGAGGTAATTCACTGATTTTAGTTTTCTTGCATTTTTATTGATTAACCAAGATTTATAATGCTTGGCTGCTCCTTTCCATGGGTTTTCTCTCAAAAAGATGATTCAATTTAGCATGTGCTTTTTTTCTTTCTTTATGTTTGCTTTTGTTTTTAATAATAGCCCAAGTATAAAAAGGAATAAAATTGTACCTCCTTCCAGTAGTTTGTCTACATTTTAGATTTAATTTTTCATATTGACTACAAGAGTCATTTAGATTTTAAAACTAAATTCAAGGAACGTCAATGTTATCACCAAAATGCAGACTGGGGAAGGGGAGGACTAATTTTACTATTTTCTCCATGAAGATGCAAAAAGGCTATTTTTCAATGCAAATACCAAAAAGGATAATTTTTGCAAGATTTCTCCCCTCCAAAAAGGAGGGGAGAAATCTTGAAAAGGAATAATGGCCCTCCTTCTCTTGATTCATGTCACTGAGGAGAGCATTTTATTCTTGATTATATGAACTTAGGTTGTTGTGAAGTATTTATTAATAAGAAATTATAAAACTATTACTGGGCAACATTTTACCTTACCATGGTAAAGGTAAAGGTAAAGGATACGGCATTAGACTTTACAGTCCCTACCGGCGGTGCTGATCTCCGTTTCTTGGCCCTTCAGCCAGGAAGTGCAATGGGGGGTTGGGGGCCAGCCATCCTGTGCTTTCACACACCCTTCCTGTTTACCTTCCCCAGATTTCTCCAGGTACCCATTTAGAGCTGGGTCGACTCTGGCTAAGCTTACAGAGTCACGCCACTGACCCCCGTCCCAACTGAAGAATTGGGTACACTGGGATTCGAACCCGCGTCCTCTCAGACAAAGGATCCCGAATCCAGCGCACCTTACCATGCACCTGTATTAAATTACAAAACAAATTAGTGGAGTGTTAATACCCCCTCAAAATGTAATCCCCCCTCTCCCCAAAAATGGGCAAAATTTCACAGCTTGCAGTCCTTCCACTGGGGGCATTTTTTGGGGGGAGGGGTGTCAAAATGACTATATAAAATTTTTGAATGGATGGCTTTGGAGAAAAAAGGGGTGTTGAAGAAGGACCAGTTGCCCTCCAATATTTTTGGTCATCTTTTTTGGGGGAGGGGGGTCAAAATGGCTATATAAAAATTTTGAACGGATGGCTTTGGAGAAAAAAGGGGTGTTGAAGAAGGACTAGTTGCCCTCCAATATTTTTGGTCATCTAAATACAGCAATAGAACTTAAGATTTCTGATCAAATGAGTCCTCTCTTGATCTTCTAGGACCACAGATTTTATATGATTGCTTCTGGGAAAAATATGCAAAAAAAAGCCAAAAAAAAACGCACATCCATGATTGTTCTTCTGAAAAAAAAGCAAGATTCCATATTTTTCAAATTTACAGATTCGTTTCCAAGCTTATATTCCATTCTCTTTGTATGTATCTCTAATCAAATGACTCAGGTATAGCTTTCAATTTTATTAAAGCACAAGTGTTTGGCTAGAACTTTGTGTTGCTTGTAATCTCTGTTCATCAAAATGCATTTTTAATGTAGCTTTTTTTTTTTAATTAGTATATTATAGTCACATATGTTGGATGCTTTAATAGTGGCACTATTGTAGGAGTAATTATTGCATCACCAGTATTTGTTGCAATAGGAGGTATCAGGACTGTTAAGACAATGTGGAGTAGAAGGGAAAATTTTTGTTTCCTATCTGAAATCAGTTTTGAGACCCACTCTTGACCAGCAGCCCTGGGAATAGTATTAGTTCTGGTAGGAGTAAGCTACACGGAACAGTTGTAATACAACTGGACCCTTTTAAAGCTTACGTTTTATTAATGTAAGTCATGTGCTCTATGTAAACCAAATTTCCATTTTGTTATTTATTAATAGAACAAACTTCTAGTGAGCAAAATTAATATGTTTAAGATCATTCTCTGAACAATTCCTCAATGGCCAGAAGCCAAATTAGGTGCAACATCAGTAAACATATGCAATACTTTGGGGAAGGTATCATTCACTCCCTAAACATAACAGTAATATCTGCATAACTTTGATATTAAAGATGCATAACATTACCTTAAATTACATTGTCCAGTGAAAAGGAAAAAATCCTGTAGTCACTGGTTAGTGATGATGGGGAGCGATTGATTAAATTGCATCCCACTCTGTCTTCTGTGGTTTAATGGACCAACTCTCGTCGACAGCAATCTTAAGAGCGTAAACGGAGGGAGCAATTACAGCCAGAAAATTGTTGCAATGGGCAAGCACTATTAAAGAAGTAGTGGTTGAAGACTCTTGTATCTGCCCTCTTGCAGGATAACTTCTTACTATGTACCCTTGTCCTGGAGTATTCATCAAACTGAAATAGATTTTGACAGGAGGAGATTGCATTCAAAAGCTTTTAAGTCATAATGACATTCCCTCTTCAATGCCTGTGATGGGAGCTTCAGCTTATTCACTCAAGATGGACAGCCAAGATTCTTGCATCCATCAACAGCTTTTGTTGCCTGTCTTAGGACATTTTCTATTTTTTCCTGATCACCCCTGTTCAGAGGTGTTGCAACACACATACCAAATTCTATAAATGGTCGCACAAGACCTTTGTAAGGTTTGGTCATAACTTACTTTGAAGGATCTGCTGCGTACAGTACGCTTGATTATTCCAAGGGTCTGCTTTAATAACTTCTGTTTGTGCATGTTTGTTAAGTTTTAGTTCCTCGTCAGCAATAATTCTCAAATCTCTCCCCTCTGCCAAACAGTCAATCAATTGTCTTAAACCATCCGCTCCTATCATATGTAGTGCCACCTTGTGTTTTATCTTCCAAAGTGCATTGACTTGCACTTCTGAATGTTAAATTCATTTTTTCACTCACGGGCCCATAGTGAAATCAAATTCAGATCTTCTTGTATAGAAGCTCTTATAACTGATGACTGCAGAGCCAATAAGCTTTGAATCATCAGCATACAGGCTCATATTATTTTTTACAGCTTCTGAAGCATCCTTAATAAAAACATTGAATAATGTTGGGCCTTGGATTGTTCCCTGAATTGTTGCCTATTGTCTCCAAATATCTTAACTCTGCTTTCTTCCTGAAAGGAACTGCATCACCCATTCTGTAACCTCCAGATTGATACCAATAGCTATTAGTTTTCTTCAGCAAGTGATGACAGAAGTAATGGGGCCATAGTAAATTTGATGAGTATATCAACTACTTCTAGATCCCTAGCAACCGACAGGTGTTATTGATTTTCTTGAAGACGTTGATATTATTGATTAAACACACCTGTTGGTTATGTAATTGTTTACTTATGCCAATGCTTTCGAGATTTCTTTGGTTGTTATATAATAGTCGATAGTTTACCTGTGCGAATTTATTGAGGATGATGCAACTTTGCATGTCAACGACATTTGTTTTGATAGAGTTTATGGGGCACTAGTCAATTGGGGAACCTCTGGTTGTAACTGAGGATGATGTAATTTCGCGTGACATCAACACTTGTTCTGATTTGAAAGACATTCCTAATATGTCATCAAAGGTTTTGGCCGCTGTAGGAATCGAACATAAGACCAGAGATTCATGACTATATAGACACGAATAGCCTTCAAAGCTATTGGGTCTCGGGGTCCCTTTTTCTGCCCTTCAAATGAATGGAATACAAATTGACCAAAGCTTTAAAACTTTGTTAAAACGGACTAAGTACTTTTTAATTATGGCTATTTGCTAGTTGCTACCCTTGGCAATTGGGTAATTTATTGTTCTTGGTCCTGATGCTGCTTGCGTCATGTCTGGTGTGATATTCTTATAATATTTACATATACTTTCTTTAAGATTACTTTCTTGAATTTTAGACTATGCTCTCAAAACCCCCTCACTTTAGAAATACTCTGACTTCATTTTGAGTAGGATTATGCAGTTGGTTGTTTATCAGAGCTTCGAAGTTTAATTTTAGGCCCATATGTTTTCTGATGACGTGAGATGCAGTAGGAGCTGAGAAATTTTTAAGCAATCCAAAAGTTTTACCTTTGAAAGTTATTATCCAAGATAATAATTGTATAAAGATAAAAAAAAGAAATTATAAGGCATGCTAATTTGATGACCCTGTATTAGTCAGTGGTCAAAGCCACTGCTGAGTACAAAACTCTTGTTTGGTATCCTGTAACTAGCTCTGACCATTCAAGCATCATCAAATTCCAAAGATCTACTACTACGAGGATTCTATTTCTCTGTTGGTTTAACAGTATAGACAGACTTTTAGTTGCATCTAATTCAATCTTAGAATAATATAACTGATCTGATTAAAAGGCATGTACTTTTTGTGGATACTAATATGTCGTTTTTGTTGTTGTATTTTTTGATTACCTATTGCTCATCAACCCGACATCATGATATAAAATGAACCCACAGAACAAAAAATTGAACTCACTGCCTTCAACTGTTGGTGATGTTGGTAGACCTGTATACTTTAAGAGCTAATTAGTAGAGTCACCATTTTATATATCACCATTTTATAATGTGATGCACTGTAGTGGTTGCTGTTAATTTCTTCGTGTTTTATGTTAATGTGTACTGTTTTGAGACAATCTTTTAAGACCATTAATAATAAACGGATTCCAACTGAGGTTATGGTGGAGTCAGGGGGCTTAAAAGAGCAGAAATCACCATAGGCATTTCTATCTCATCAAATCTTTCGAAGTCTGGTGGTATATACATTTATTATATAGTTGCATTTAGGATGTTCATGTATTCAATTATTATTTCTTGCTAATTAGGTTGAGGATTCATTCTTTTGGCTTGGCTTTATAAATTATTTGTTTCCCGTTATTTTTTATAATTTTTCGATACGAGTCGTAATTTTGTGAATTTTGTTTGCAAGTCATTTTCTCTTATAAACGTGATTGACTAAAACATGGGTTTTTCTTTCTAAGGCAAGTAGAATTGTGATGGAAGGGAGGTTGAGTGTAAGGCCTTCATTTAATTGTACGACAAAGTGAACCCATGCATTTATAATTTTTTATACTATGCATTTATAATTTGATACTAGTTTTGGTTTTAGTTAAAAAAGTACTATCTTCTTTTTTACTTTCTTTTCACTATTAACTCCTATTAAAGGAGTTCCAAATTGGTATTATGAAGGTTTATAAAGGAATAACTGTTATTTTTTTTCCCTACAGCTTAGTATACATAATTCTGAGATACTTTTAACTTAAGAAATTACATGTAATGTGCGGAAATTCTGAAGAAAATAGTTGGAACCTGTTGCTATGATTTATAAGCCCTACTGTAGATTAACATTAGATTTCGTTTAACGTCTATATTGCCTGGATTATTCAAGAGCATTAGTTGATTTACAAAACTTTTTAGGAAGATGAAGAAGCTGAAAAAATCAAGGCAGAAAGGATGAAGGCCTATAGTGATAAGAAGTCAAAGAAACCTGCAATTGTTGCCAAATCCTCTGTCATTTTGGATATAAAGCCATGGGACGACGAAACGGATATGGCAGAAATGGAGAAACTAGTTCGAAGTGTACAAATGGATGGTCTTGTCTGGGGTGCAGGTAAGTTCCCAGGCCATGATATCAGTAATACCAGCTTAGATAACTTCGGAGACCACACTGCCTTTCCATGACGAAAGTAAAACAGTTCAAAATAGGGATGATACCTTTTTATTGACAGTGAATAAATATAAAATTATTTAACTGGATATTTGATGGATAAAGGATGGATTTAATATGGATATAACTGGACTGATGATGAACACTGTATATGTGTTCGAAATATCCAGTTAAATAATTTTATATCTATTCACTGTCAATAAAAAGGTATCATCCCTATCTTGAACTGTTTTACTTTCGTAATACCAGCTTATAGTGGGTCTGTGACACATTTGCGACAAGCCAGCTCTGAAACTGATTTGTAAGACAGAATCATTATTTAGAATCTCCATAGTTCTTTCTCAATTTATTTGATATGTCTCCCGATAATCTCTAGACTTTTTTGGAGCACTTCCTGATTTTTTGTAACAAAGAATCCTGCTGAATTCATGATATATTACACACAGGAAAAAGCATATGGCTTTTTCTTAGCTTGATCTAGGAAAGAACAGAGCTCAGCAGGGTCGGATTTAAAGCTTAGACGCTCCTAGGCCCAAGCGTTTTTGCAAGGTTTTCGGGGAAGTCCTTTAAAATTCGGGGATTGTTGGAGTACTGAAAAGAACGCAACTGATAGCCAAAAGTAATGAAAGAGAGAGGTGATACCAAACTCTCAGCTGCCATTCTTGGGAGAAATCGCAAGAATACGAATATGCCCACTAGACCCGGGTCTAGTGGGCTTATTGGTATATCCAGGCCTGGACTCCAGGGAATTAAGCAGGAGGGCTGCTCAAATATGACATAATATCCAATCATCATATATATGAAGACCAGTTTTTGTCTAAAATATGTTTATTTTAAATATTATAATTAGTTCATTACAAAAGGCACTTGTAAAAAATTGTTTGCTTTTAAATGAGTACTTCAACAGCTCTGCGATGTTCCAGTGCCCTGCTAGCTGTAAAGGAGAAAAAAAAGAGAACACATTAGAGCTACCCATTCGAAAAAATGATATTTCTTGTTTCTCAAGTCAGGGGGGGGTGCCAGTTTCCTGTACAGGGTTTTTGGCAATGGCAATACCAGTGATGTATGTTTTGTTTCGATCCGACGCCATTTTTGAATGGGTTTCAGGTTATTTTTGAAATTTACATAAATCTATTTTCGCAACAAACTTACTATTAAGACTAATTGAGATAATAATTATCATTCGTGTATCAGCTAGAAATGACAATTTTTTTTTTCATTAGCCAGTTTGTTTTTAAAACATGTTTCTTTTTTTACTATGGGTCGTGGTTAGTTCTTTACTAATTGCAGATGTTGTTGCCACCTTGATAATTGATAGTATAGATAGGACAGATTGAGGCTCTAGTGAACCAAGTATAATGAAGGGCTAAAGATGGTCAATTATTTATTAGACACAATCATGTCGTGGAACATAAATGACTGCATTCCAAAATAAGAATTCCTAATTTTAGAAAATAAGTTTAGATGAAAATAGTTCCTTAAGAATTTCAGATCATGTTTAAATAATATTTTCTGGAAATAAAGAAAAAACATTGTAAAATAAGAAAGGCTTTTTATGAATTTATTTTCAAACGCTGCCAAATAAAAGTTCTCCAAAGAAAAGGAGAACATTATTAAAACTTGGAATAGCTGAATCCAAGTTCAAAAGTAACAGAAGTTTCTATGAATAGATAAATGAAATCCTAAACGAATATCTGCTACCAGCACAAGGATAACAGACACTGATATGGACGAATAAATAAGACTAGCAGAAATTAAATGAATAGATAAGTTAATATTAAAGAAATAGAAATAGACCACAAATAAGACTAGGTTTACCCCCTCCCCCACCTCCTGAACCTGGATAGCCTTTGATTTACTCTGTTACTTGGAGTTGAATAGATTTTGGGTTCTATAGGGGCTTTTGACACTTTTTCTTCAAAAAAGGTTTTTTCTTCATTAAAATGGGTTGTGTTTCTTAGTGCTTGTTATTGAATTTTGCTTATTTTCTTTAAATTTATCCTCATAAGCATGGCCATCGTTATTTTAAGAGGTACTTGGCAACTAACTTGTATAGGTTTAATTATCCTGACTGCTCCAAGACGTACACAAACCTACGCGGAAATACTCAGATGTGTGTGTTCGTGTGTAATTTTTTATTTATGTGTGTGCGTGAGAGTGTGTGTATTTGTGTATACCTATCTCAGACTCTCTGTGTCCGTGTTTTGTGTGTGTTTGTTGTTTCCGTGTGTTTGTTTGTGTCTGTCCGTGTGTCTTTGTGTGCGTGTGTTTGTCTATCTGCCTGTGTGTGTTAGTAAATTTGTTTCAATGTTACTATATAATTTAATAATTCTCAAGGCTCCAAGATGATTATCGAAAATTTCTTGTCTATAGCTTGAAAAATTTAGCTGGTTATTCATTGCACACCTAGATGGACTTTTAAATATGTAGCTACAATATTAATTATTGTTGCTTTCCCTCAAACTTGCATTTGTAGTTTATAATTAGTTAAATAAGAAAAAACACTAATATTTGTCGGAAATATTTTTTGTTTCCAGTTAATTGCGTATATCAATTAAGTGTTAAAGGAAGCCTAAGGAGTTTTTCAGCTCTAATTTTATTCTAGGTGAAATTATTTTGTTTAGTTTGACTTCTTATATGTGGTAATGTATGATCCCTTAAAATTTTTCTAACAGTAGAACGAATAGCCGACCTTTCCCAAGATTCAGCTTCTTCCTTCTGATTCGACTACTATCACTTTTAATTTCATTTTCTTTTATTTTCTAGCTAAACTTATTCCCCTTGCATATGGAATTAAGAAGCTATCAATCATGTGTGTTGTAGAAGATGATAAAGTATCCATTGACGAACTTCAAGAAAAAATTTCTGAATTTGAAGACTTTGTCCAGTCTGTGGATATTGCCGCTTTCAACAAAGTTTAATTCTTAATTAATTACTTGTGAGAAGGGAATAAATCAGGGCAATTGAATTTCCTTTTTTACAATTTTGTTAGACTTGATTGTCACTAAATGTGATTTGGCGTAGCAATATGATTATTGCATTAAGCTGACAATTAACCGCCGTTTTTACGGAATTTATTATGCGATCGAACTTGAATTTACAGTATTTTCATAGTATGCTTGCAAAATGGCATATTCTTGTTTCTTTTGAAAGAAAAGAAACTTTGACAGATTGTAAATGAAAATCTGAACTGGATATTGTTGACTTCCCACATACGAATTTCAGTGGGATTCTGTAAGGTAGCAGAGTGACTCGTGAACTGGTAAAAAATTGTACCCTTTATTTAAACGCTACTTTTTTCCGGGTTTCGTGGCACCTAGTTTCCTGTATACCACTAGTTATTTCCCCCTGTTTAATCTAAAGGTCCTAGCATTTTATTAACTTTCCCTTGAAGGATTCCTTCCAAGGGATACCACTCAGAGATTGCCTTTCAGAAAGAAAGCCGTTTTCTATCGCTCTTGTTAGCCATTTCCTGCTACAGGTAAATAAGGTATGCAGTGTGCTAGTGTTTTTTTATCAACGTAGTTAAAGGTAATTAGTAATCATTTAGCTGTAGTTTTTGTATATATCAGACCTTCAAATTAAGCTTGGAATACATCGAGAGAATTTAATTCGGTACAGTCTTTTGCATTTTGACACCTGTAATTTTGTTGCTTAAGAAGTAAAAGAAATCAAATAGGAAAATTCGACGATTTTGTAGGGTAGGCTAAAACTTGAGAAAAATTATAATCTGTATCTTTCAATCCCGTGACATGAGATTCAGTTTATTGGCTCTGTTATTTTACTACCAGTCCTTTAATTAGATTAATTTAAAAAACTTCCAAAAGACAAGTTTTTCAAAGAAAAATAAAGAGCTACATTAAGCCAAGAATGAGTAAAAATAAAGTCAAATAATCTTTCAAGTATAAAACTACCACAAATCAGTAATTCTCCAGACGAGAACACAATTTGCGCTTTACTGAAAAAAAAACAACAAATAAATGATCATAGATTGTCGGTTTAATTGACATTTGTTCAGTGAGGATTTGACAATTTTTTTTTATGAAAGCAAGAAACATGAAAACATTTCAAATGTATTTTGTTTTCAGTAAAACGCAAATTATGGCATAATTGCCGGACCGTTCTACCGTGCTGAACAAAATAACTGTCTCAAAATTTTGACTGGAAAGCTTAGTTGCTCTCAAATCGCTTTTGACTATTACAAGGGGACTAGCCGTTTCAATTTGCAATCGAATAAGATCTTTTCGAATTTTCTACTACAACAAATGGCCATCTCGAAATTTTTATCGGATGCATTTTGGAAAAGTACTAGGTGAGTGTGTGTGTGTGTGGGGGATCCACCCTTTGATTACTCCGAATCTCACAAACTGCACTATAACTTCTGATTAGCAACTCAATGAGCTCCCTCCAAAGTTTATACGATCACCCTTTCTATATATGCCTTATGTGAGTCGGGAGCACAACTTACAACCCTTGCCCTGAGTGCTATGGGGGGGGGGAGGAGGGGACGGTTGCCATCTTCAAAGATATAATTTTTGGACCTTTCAATTACGTTGAACTAAATGGCTATTTCAAAATGCTGATTAAATGTATTTGGGGAAACGGTGGGCATGTGAGGAAGGTCTGTTGCCCTCCAATCGCTTTTGACTATTAAAAAGGGCCTCTAATCACTTAGTTGCCCTCCATTGACTTCTGACTTTTAAAAAAGGCACTAGCCCTTTCAATTTCCAATCGAATGAGCTCTTTTTTCGAAGTTTCTAAGACAACAAATGGCCGTCTCGAAATTTCTATCAGATGCATTTCGGGGAATGTAGGGGGGGGGGATCCACCCTCCGAATCTTGAAAAGGACACTAGAACATCTGATCTCCAATCAAATGTGCCCATTCCAGAGTTTTTACGATAACTCTATCTATATATATATATATATATATATATATATATATATATATATATATATATATATATATATATATATATATATATATATATATATATATATATATATATATATATATATATATATATATATATATATATATATGTCTATATATATATAGATATGTCTTATATGCCCCCATGGCATAATTTACAACCCTAGCCATGGGGCTGTGGGAGGGGGGAGGTCTTCCTCAAAGACATTTTCTGGGTCTTTCAATTTCGTTAAACAAAATTAAAAAATTTTGATTAGATGTGTGTGGGGAAATGATGGGCGTGGGAGGCGGATTAGTTGCCCTCCAACCCCTTTTGACTGTGAAAAAAGGCACTAGTCATTTAAATATCCATTCGTATGAGCTCATCTCGAATTTCTCACGACTTGAAATGGTTATCTAAAATTTT
Organism: Artemia franciscana; assembly: GCF_032884065.1. Taxonomy (NCBI): domain Eukaryota; kingdom Metazoa; phylum Arthropoda; class Branchiopoda; order Anostraca; family Artemiidae; genus Artemia; species Artemia franciscana. The sequence goes on along the minus strand of NC_088863.1, from coordinate 28,531,433 downwards.
CTGTCAGATGCATTTTGGGAAAATAAGAGGGCTGAGTTAGGGGGGGGGGGTCTGGACCTTTAAAATATGTTGGACAAAATGAAGTTTTTGCTGGATGTGCTAGAGGAAGTGGTTGGCGGTGGAGGGGGTTAGTTGCCTTCCGATCACTTTCGACTATTAAAAAGGGCACTTGCCCCTTCTATTTCCAATTGAATGAGCTTTTTTCTAAGTTTCTACGACAACTCATTCGATACGAAGTACCTGGTCTAAAAATAAAAAATATATTGTGTCCACATAGTCCTTTACTTTGGCAGCGCTATTGCGCTGCCTATGATTGCAATTGTTATGTATTTGCTACATAAGATGTGTCCAAGTGGGTTTTAACACAAAGTTGTTTAAGCTGGCTTCTGAAAAGGTATTAACTATGAATTAATTAGCTTAATTATTCTACTTACTTGTGAATATAATCTTTAAAAACGTCGCATTAACCTTATTTCCACTTGCGCCTAACAAGTTACGGATGAATATCCGTGCCCACGTTTTGTTAATTTATTCATCCTTCGCCAGTGGTCCCGGGTGAGAGAAAAGACGAAATGAAGGTGCTCTACAGGGGTGCAAAAAGTTCCAAAGCTGCCAGTAGCAGAATTCCAAAAGCTGCTGACACTTTTGCTATACAATTTGTGTTTTGATAGCTTTTCTTTGAGCAAAAAGTATTTTTACACGTAAAATTTGCAAGAAAAGTAACAAATGTAACTTAGTATAGATTGCAGTTAGAAATATAAATAGATTTCTGAATCACAATTAACAATGTAGTCTAATTCAGTGGCAAGTCACATACTAGCCCGAAATATCATACTTCATAATTTTATATGTACCCTTTAATCAATAGTATTGTATCATATTTACTGTAATACTGCTAGCAGAGTGTAGTATTGAAAGTCTGAAGTATACTGTATATAGCTTACTGCTCTTACTTTATGGATGGAGTTGTACACTCCAATGCTATTGGTATTATAAAAATAATGCATACCGAACTGCATGCTTGATATTCATTTATCACTATGCTACAATTATAAAAAACATCATTGATTTTCTGGGAGAACAATATTGATTGGTAGCTTGGTAGTCACATGCACTATGAAGCAGCGATTATAGTTTTGTCCTGATCTAATCCCCAAAATAAAGAGAATTGCTGCTACATTGCAGTTTGGCTGTTGTAGGCTGTTAATCTTCCACGTTCTAGCTTTCCCATTACCTGCTTTGACTGTATGTACACCTTGATTGCTACCAGCCCTTTTAAGATTCTTTCAACTGACGAATAAACAGTTTTGAGAGAATTTGGTTATTTGTGCAAGATTTGAACAAATATGCACTTCCAGTTGAAGAGAAGTGGAGTAAGTAAAAGCTTGTCCACAAGGACGAAGGATAACAACGCCTTAAAAGTAGATTTTCATATAGTGACATTGAAACTCAATGAGCTTATAGTCTGAACAAGTTTTAAAAAGCTGCAGCGTGAGAGCTCTCTTACAAAGCGGGATAATACGTTACTTCTCTAAATGCGTGCTCTGTACTAATTGATTTCGATACTAATCTTTAGGATTACCAATATCTATGTCTTAAGCATTAAATATCAGGATTGCATAACAGTTTGAATGAGAATATAGAACATGATGGCATCCACAAAGCAACTGGAACACGGAGCTTTTCTGAGCCAATCAAGTCTTGCATATACAGCACAGCAAGAGGTGAAGAAATTGGGGAATACCATCCTACAGTGCTGGCTGCTCATTAAATAAGTAAAGTTTTTGTAGTTCACTAGGAAAGGAATACTTAGGATCTGTATTTACGATATAAGCACGATCTAACCAATCTTTTGTACTGGTTGAGAACTGCATTTCGTGGTAAATATTGAAAACCCTCTGAATTTGCAAGATCAACTAAGTGTTCAAGTTGATCACAATGTCCGATCGTCAATACAACCGAGCTTGTATCAAATATATTTCCCATAATAGCAGTCCATTCGTTAACTGGGTTATACTTATTTGTGGCAACAAAAAAGTATGAATTCGGATTATTCATCGTTTGTCTAAGAAGCTGCAAAGTTTCTGGGACGTTTCAGCAACCGCCTCTAGCCATTCCTGTAGAATCTCCCAACTCAGAAACCACGTCGTTATCAATCACCGAACGTGTCTCTCGTGACACCAGGGGCTTCGGACGTAAAACTACGGGAACTCCATGGTATAAAAAATCTGTCGATAAGGATGACGGCAATTTCGAGAAGCAAGGAAGAAGCTGGTAATCAACTGGATCATCAGCTGATAGTTGTAACTTCATTTTGATGAGGTTTCGTCAATGTATTTATTCAATATATTCGTAATTTTCCATGGTAAGAGCTCCACCTTTTGGAGTGAAAGGGAAAAGTTAAAGATAGTTTCGTAAACATCAATAGTACCTTCTATACTAAGTACGAAATCGGTATATGAGGTCTTATTCAAATAATCATCTTGATTGTCACTGAGTAGGAAAAACATCAGGGGGTAGTTGTCCCTGAAAATTTTGAAAGCTAGTGCTGAGTATGTAGAGGAAAAGAACGATGGCTTCTTGAAATTAACACCTTGTGTCTTGGCGAGTGTCGTCGTTGCTTCAAAACTTTTTCCATAACCCATCTTTCCGTTACCGGTGGATATGAGGTCATAAAGACCTGAGACCCACTGTGACGAGCTTCCAACATCTCCTTTGGCCAATTCAACGTGATGCGCTGGATCCCAGTTTGAGACGGGTGTCAGTGGCGTAACTGTGCAAGCTCATCCAGAATCGACCCAGCTCTTAATGGGTACCTGGAGAAATCTGGGGAAGGTAAACAGGAAGGGTGTCTAAAATCACAGGATGGTTGGCCCCCAGCCCCCCCCCCATCTCACTTCTTGGCTGAACGACCAAGAAACGGAGATCAGCACCGCCGGTAGGGACTGTAAGATCTAATGCCGTATTCTTTATTTTTTTTTTTAACAAGAAAAACAGATAACCATATGTGTATATGTATGTAGTTTATTAACGACGCTTCTTGACTTCCGAGGTCCTTACGTCGGCCCTGCAATATGCTGCTACAGCTGAGTTCAAAATATAGCTGAGACACGTGTAAAACGCCAGAAGCCACTTCACAGCTTCACTACATAGAGCATGGATACCTAAAACGAAACGCCAGCAAAGGATTTATTGAAATATATTACAAAAGAAAACTGTGACTGAAACACTCTGCATCCAGACATACTTTTCCAAAATAGGTATCACAAGCCGTTATAATGTGTGACGTGGACTTAATATGATTGGACATAAACTTTAAGGCACATATCATAAGGTTAAAATCACCCAACATATGCATTTTCATGTTCCTTGGGGTTTTCATGAACCAGATTCAATGTTCGGTCGTTCGGGACGTTCAACTTTTAGGGTGACTTATTCCAATATATGTCCTATGACAGTTACGAAAGCAAACGATCTGCCAATCAAGTTAGACGAAATTCAAAAGACTAAATTCCGCCGAAATTTCTATAATCAACATGATGAACATCGAGAATTTATTAAGAAAAAATACAAAAAAGTAGGATTACCGTCTGTTCCTCTTGGCTACATCTTCATTTTTTTTACTCTTATCCGATGCTTTTTCTCTTTTTCTTTTATTAATTGGATTTCGAGGATCATATATGTCGAACCAATTATCGTCTTTTGTATTAGCATCTTTTGCGAGAGTTGGTTTTGTATCTTCACATTTGAGCTCATGAGTTAGCCTGAAACAAGACAAAAATTAACCGCCTATGAAGAAGAAACTTGTTATAATTTAACTGGAAACTTCGTGGCTTTCTTTCAAGATAGAAAACATGATTAATCCTTGTTATCTAGTACTATGATCAGTGTGAATGTAACCTTACGTACTACAAATAACCGAAATAATATACTTATTTTTAAAAATTGCAATTATGCAATTATAACTATTTCATAACTAATATAATCTTCATTTGTCTTAACTGTCTGTTCAAACCCAGTTCCATGTTTGTTCTCTTCAAATTTCTTTTCAACAAGTCACTTCAGTGTGGGCTGCCCCTTCCCCCTTATCTCAAAAGTTTTGGACAGTTATCAATATTCTTTAATTTAATAAATGTCACAAACTCCTCGAAAAAAAATCTTGCGTGTATGTGTGGCTGGTCAAGAATATCACCAGTCCTAGTTTTGTCTACCAATAGAATTCAAATTATAATCCTCTAAACAATTACTTAAATATTTTAGTAATTATATTTTTTCTTTCTAAACATTTGATATTCAACCTACGTCTTATCGCGACGCACTTGCGTGTGTATCTTGGTGTAACATTTACCCATAAAGATCGGTAGAAATGCCCCCACCCCCCAAAGAAACAAGATGGGAATAAAAACAAACTTTTCATACTTTTTAAGGTTTGAGATCCTTTACTCCATAGCAAAACACTGACCCCTCCTCCCTTTGTCTGTCCACATTTGTTTTATTGGACATCTGTCAACGTTTTGACCGAGATAGGAGCTTTTTCCATACTTCTTGGTCATAAATCTATTTTCAACGGTTACGAAAACGAAATATCGAAATTCTGAAACTATCGAAAATTTCGTAATTTTTTCAATATATTATTCAATTTAGTCAATATATTCGTATTATTTATTCAATAATAAGTTCAGAATTCAGAAGATAGCTTTAAATGAAAAGTTCCCATAAGAAAATACATAATTTGGAGAAAAGGGGGCACCCCTCTCCGTGCCGATCTTTAACGTCTAAACTCAAAGATGTAATTTAAAAAGGTTTTTTGAAAAAGTAAAATGATGATAGGAGGATCAGCATTAATGCAGAGGCGCTTCAAGTGTTTTTGGAAGAACTTATTTGAAAAAATGAAAATTTGCTGTTACATTCTCAAGTAAGATAGTCAAGTCGAGACAAATTGTTTAGAAACCACGGTGCTTACCAGCTCAAGTCAGATGGATCTTCAGTCGATTCTGCATCAGAGAGTTCGCCAACTTCCTCTTTTTGTTCATTCGCTTTTTCTATTCCATTTTCTTCCGCCTCTCTTGCTCCAGCTATCAGCTTTTTAAATTTTGCTAAATATGCTAGAGTTAGTTCTTCTCGATTCGGCGCTACAAGAAAATATAGACTTTCAATACAACAGTCTTCATATCAATCAAAATAAAATCTTGGTAATAAGAAAGCCTCGTGTCCCGTAAGGAATTATTTTCAGTTATTATAAGATAAAACACAAATGTACTGAGGTAAAATATAGCAATAAAAATAACACTAACAGTGAAAGAAGACATTAACAATACGACCACCAAGCAATAAAAACTATGCATAGATTCTGGACGCAATAATATCTTCATATTAGAAAAGAATGCCTTAGCTTTATTATTATAGAAATAAGACAAAACCAAATTAAGCATCTGGTAAATTTATGTCCTTTTTAAGGACAATTTAATTACCAGAATAGCACCAATATTTAATATCTCATTTTCCAGTTTCTATTAAAGGAAATTTGAGAGCCAGCGAGCGTCCGGTTGTAAGGCTAAACTTGAGCCATAACTTCGTAAAGTGATATAGATTTTAGGCCACAATTTTTGGCAGTTAAGAAAAAGACGCACACAAAATTTTAGCTTGAATGCCAGGATAGGTCCACAAGGTGAGGGCTTCATGTGAAAAAAAGGGGTCATAAAATTTTCCAGGTGGGATGAGAAAGGGGAAAGTGGGATAAAGGTTCTATTCTAGTGTGCCAATAAAATATAAGTTGAGAGTGTTCTTAGGAGGATCTTATTAACTTCTTACCGTAAATTACAGGAGACACATAGAATTTCACCATAAGCACAATACGTAGTCTCAACCACACTATGCATAATGTTTCGAAGCACAAGATATTTTTGAAGCTTTGGAAGGTTTTTACTATTTCGCTCTAATGGTTATACGAGAAAAAATATCTCACTGGTCAAGATTAAGAATTACAATACTATGCAGAGCCACTTAAGGAGTTTCATATGAAAAGAAAAGAGAAAAAATAATTTAGCATAAAAATCTACGTCAAGTTTTATTTTTTAGCTTTCCAATCTTATCCTTAATAATTAATTTTTTCACTTTACAATATTCAAGTTTTTCTAACTTTATTTAATTGCTTTGGGATAATTATAACCGATGAAGATAGGAAAATGAATAAAACCGGATTCTCGGCCTTTAAAGTTGGTCGTAAAGGGGATTGAGATGTACTAGCCTCACTTACTTAATAGATTTGCTCAGTTGAACATTACAATTACTAATAAAACTACCATAACAAGAACAATTAGAGCAAAACTTATATGCATAAGGAACATGCATATACTTTTATAGGAAACTGCTTTTTAGAAGGAAGGGGTTTTACCCCCTCCCCCCGATGCCTCAGAGGAAAAACCACTGAAGTGCTTTAAACTATAATTGATTTTTTAATTCTTAAACAATACAAAATGACACTAAACTGTTAGCTGGATACAGTTGGCCAAACATTCCCAACTGCCAAGTTTCTCTTTCTATGTAAATTAGCTCACGCATTAACAAAAGCAGCTATAGCTCCTATTATTAATAAAACATTATTAGTTATATAAAAAAAACACCGTTAGGTCCATTAAAATACAAACGGTAATAAAGGATAGAAAAGAAGAAAAAATAAAAATACAGAAAGAAGAAATATAAGCAAGTTTCATATTGACTGTAAAAGAGCCATTGGGTAGGCATTCTTGGCATTATATAATAGGATAGCATCTCAAAAATAAAATAAAATTTTCTAAAACTTCTATTTTTGATTAACGTAATGAGAATTTTTCTTGTTTTAAACAAATAAATTTTCAAATGGGGATAATTCCATTTATTTAGACAGAGAAAAAAAAACAGGTACAAAAGTCCAAATATTTCGATCACATACAGCAACTGTCATCAGTAGAATTACTCAACTTTGTACCTGTTTTTTTATAAATTTTGAATTAACCCCATTTGAAATTTTTTTTATTCTTCAAAGAACTGCAGCGTGGTATAAGAAAAGAATACCTAATCTAAAGTGTTACGTCGAAAATATTTTTTTTTTAAACGGATAATCTCTTAAACCATTCAGCTAAGATATTTCAAAGTAACCAGTGAAAAGTCACTTCGCATGGACTTGTGACAAATAACAGATGAATTTTGGAGCCAAACTAAAAAATGTTTGCTTATACAAAAAAAAAGTCTGTAGATTCAAAAAAAAAAAAAAATCAAATGACAGATATTCCCTTTCCCAGAAAATTACCTTTAGCTGGCGGCAACTTCTCTTTCTTAGCTCTGTATTCTTCTTGTGTCTGGTGAAATGACCGGAGCACATCATTGTTGTCATCTTCACTCTCCGTTTCTTTGTTCTTCTTTTGCTCCGTTCTGGACGTGTTCTTTTTATCTGATTTCAATGACTTTTTTAATTCTTTGAATTCTTTCCTGAGTGACTCGCTAAAATAAATATAGATAAGTGATTCCCTTATTTTTGAATTTTAATAATACATTTAATGCAAAAAAGTACCTAAACTAAGAAAGTACAAATTAACAGACAAATACAAAATATGGAAAAAATAATAACATTAAAATGGAACCAAAATTCCATTGTTCTTGGAGGGTCATTGCTTAGAGGGCGTCAATTCACAAAAACACCGGGGGGGGATTTTTAATGAAAACAAAAAACTTACCATTAGAACTTTAGGGAGAGACCCCCATCAAAGTTCCTGATTTGCGCCCTTGATGTTCTTTTTCTAGGAAATCAATTTTTTTTTGGGAAACATGTATAGTAGAAAGATACTGAAAATTCACTACATTACATTGGAAAGGACAATTAAATTATTTACTTTTTGATTCTTGCAAGACACCAAGTGATCAAACAGTTCGTGGTAACTAACTGTAGTAAGAAGCGACCCGGCTCAATAGTAACGAAACTCTAAAAAACGGAATTTCGATACTGAAAGATACATCAAAAGAATCGGAATTTCAAATGATTTTAAATATAAATTTCATCAAATTTAGTCTTTGTCATCAAAAGTTACGAGCCTGAGAAAATTTGCCGTTTTTTTGGAAAATAGGGAGAAACGCCCCCTAAAAGCCATAAAATCTTAACGAAAATCACACCATCGCATTCAGCATATCAGATAACCCTATAGCAAAAGTTTCAAGCTCCTATCTACAAAAATGTGGAACTTCGTATTTTTTTGCCAGAAGAGTCACGGGTGCGTGTTTATTTTTATTTTTTTTTTCCAGGGGTCATCGTATCGACCAAGTGGTCCTAGAATGTCGCAAGAGTGCTGATTCTAAAATTTTGAGATAGCCATTTTGTTCAGAATAGTCTAAAACCATAATAACTATGTCTTTGGGAATGATTTACTCCCCCACAGTCCCCAGATGAGGGGCTGCAAGTTACAAATTTTGACCAGTGTTTACGTACAGTAATGGTTATTGGGAAGTGTACAGACATTTTAGGGGGATTTTTTGGGTTTAAGGGGGGTTGAGGGGAGGGGGCTATGAGGGAGGATCTCTCCTTGATGGGAACGTGCCATGGGGGAAGAGAAATTCAATAAAGGGGCGCAGGATTTTCTAGCATTACTATTAAAAAAACAATGAAAAAATAAACATGAAAAAGTTTTTTTCTACTGAAAGTAAGGAGCAACATTAAAACTTAAAACGAACAGGGATTATTACGCATATGAGGGGTTCTTCTCCTCCTAAATACCTCGCTCTTTATGATAAAGTATTTTTAGTGATTTAAACTATTTATTCTACTGCCTTTCTGATTCAGGGGTCATTCTTAAAGAATTGGAACAAAATTTCAGCTTTAGTGTAAAGAACGAGGCATTAAAGAGGGGACAAACCCCCTCATATACTTGATAAAAATGCAAGAATACAGAAGTTGGTTACCTCAGTTAATTCTTAAGTTACGTATATTAATTACTAATAAAAACATTCATTAAAAACTAAAAGTTCTAGTTGCCTTTTTAAGTAGCCAAAAAGTTGGAGGGCAACTAGGCCTCCTCCCCCACCCCTTATGTCTCCTAGCCACCCCTTATTTGGCTAGAAAGCCATCTAGCCAAAAAAAGAATTAATATGCAAATTTAATTTTAATAATTTATGTGCAGAGAGCCAAAATCAAACATGCATTAATTCAAAAACGTTCAGAAATTAAATAAAAAAAACTAGTTTTTTTTAACCAAAAGTAAGAAGGGACATTAAAACTTAAAACGAACAGAAATTACTCCATGTATGAAAAGGACTGTTCTCTTCTCAACACCCTGCTCTTTACACTAAAGTTTTTTGCTGTTTAATAATGTAGAATTGAGAGAAAGAGTCAAACATTAGCGTAAAGAGCGGAACGTTGAGGGAACAGCCCCTTTCATACACGGAGTAATTTCTGTTCGCTTTAAGTTTTAATGTCACTCCTTACTTTCAGTTAAAAAAAAAACTAGCTTTTTTTTATATAGTTATATAACAAGGCTATATGAACATCTTAGCATGGAAGTAGCTTAAGTTAAAAAAAAAAAAAGAAAAAAAATTTAAGGTGGTACATACAAAATGTGGTAGGGTGTCTTGGTTATTTAATGAAGTTGAGAAAATTTGATAGAAACAGGGTCAGGTTTACATCTTATTTTTTATACTTAGGTTATTCAGCGTTACATTGCATTGCAAATATTGCAAAAAAAGACTTAAATTTTCTTCGCTTCTTCCTTCACTATTTATGAAGAGTTTAAATAAGCTTCATTAGACTTCCCTGGAAATAAGATGGACATAGACCTACAATGAACTTTGGATTGTGTCGTCTGCCGTTTTGATTTCCACTATTACATTCTTCCCCCTTGGTAATACAACTGGGAAATGAAAGAATGACTGTTGGCTCTTACTTAAACCGAGTCACTCAAATATAAGATCACAACCTATATAACTTCATCTGGTAAATGAAGATGTTGTTTTTGTCAAAAAATGAATTTTTGTTACAATATGCTTTGGTACTTCAAAAAGCACGTAAATTTAAAATTTTTTAAAAAATAAGCCCTTAGAGTGCTCTCTATGACGTTCCAGTGCCCCAGTAGAAGTGGAAAAAAAGGACATTTCCGTGCTACCCAAGCAAAAAGTGATTTTCCTCGCCGTTGAAGTCAGAGGGCTGCAAGTTTCCATTTATGATTTTGGTCACGGTAATCCCAATGGCGTATTTTTTGTTTTGATCCAATGCATGCCATTTTCTAGGGGTTTCAGGCTATTTTTGAAAATTCGTATAAATTCATTTTTGTTCCTAAGATATCGTATCTGCGCTACTTTGACAACCTGTTCTTATTGACAACCATCATACACATTGTGCCTTTTGATTTAGTTTTACAAAATATTAACTTTCCCTGATAGTTCCTACTTTATATTCTATCCCAGTTCTAAGATATCCCACCTGGATATCCTGACATCCTGGTCATTTTTACAATCTGGATGCACTAGAACTATTTCGATTTAGTTTAGTAATAGCAGTAATAGACGCAGTAGTATTAAAAGAAGTTTAACAAAAGTACTGATAATATTGGTAGCCTTGGGTATTTTCGCTTAATACCCTGTGTCGTCGCTGGGATTTTACTAATACACCCCTTTGATAACCCATATGTACATGGTGTGGTCGATTCTAGTTCAACATCGGGCTCGCCGTTCTCAGAAAGTTTAACTAATACCCATAGCATTAGCCATAGTACCAGAAGTAATAGTAAGAGCAATAGGAGTAGCATAAGTAATTACAGTAGCAATAACTCCTTGATATCCTCTTAAATTTTCACCTTCATACCCTTAGCCTTAGTACTACTAGTATTATATCAGTAGTAGTATTAGTTTTTGTATTGGCAGTAGTAGTTTTGTATTGGCAGTAGTATTAACAGTAGTAGCAGTAGTATTAGCAGCAGCATGCACATATTGCCCTTTGGTCAGTAGAAGATCCCCCTAGATGCCGTAGAAGTTTCAGCTATATAAAATATTTCAGATATAGAAAACCGTTCCTAAGATATTAATGATACGCCCTTTTGACAGTCTGCATGCACATAGTATGTTTTGATTCAGTTCAACTTTTCCCTTAAAATTTCCTCAAATTTCCCCCTCAAAATCCTCATCTTTATTATTAGTTGCTACAGAAACAGTAGTTATAGTAGCAGTAGTAGCAATACAACTAGTAGTAGTAGCAGTAGCATGCAAATATTGCTTTTTTGGTCAATTGATCATCCCCCTCATCATTCCCTAAAAGTTCTAACTTAATACCCTCAGCCATTCTTGAAATACGCCTTGTTGATAACCTGCATGCAAACAACGTTTTTTGACTGAGGTCACCACACCCTTAACATTCTCTGAAAGCTTGGCCTGTATGCCCTTGGTCTTTTAGAATACTAAAGGTCATACATATCCTCTTTCAAAATAACAAATACGATATGTAAAAAACAACGGGCGAATTGCATAACTTACAGCCCTCGTATCGAGGGCTGTGGGGGGGGGGGCTTGACATCCCCAGAGATATAGTCATTGGACCTTTCAACTATGCAAAAAATGGTTATCTCATAATTTTGATTGGATGTGTTTTGGAGAATTTATTGACCTGGACGGGGGACTGGTTGCCCACTAATCACTTTGAATCTTAGAAAGAGTACTAGAACTTTCCGCTCATTCGATAGGAAATTTGAATTTCTAGTGCCCTTTTTATGAATCAAAAGTGACTAGAGAGCAATCATACCCCCTCCTACGCACATCAATTCCCTAAACAGATCCAATCAAAATTTTGTGATAGCCATTTTGTTCAGCATAGTCGAAAGGTCCAGTAACTATGTTTCGATGAAATAACATTCATTACACGATAGAAGTATCATGAAAAAAAAATCTACACATAGTACAGCCTAACTTCCATTTTTTTTTTGGGGGGGGGATGGACCACTACCACTCCTTCTATATGAGGCCCTTTGTATAAAAAAAGAAAATAAATGAATTATACGTTGTGCTCACGTCGCTGTTGACTTGGGCAGCGCTGTTACGTGCCTATGATAAGATATTTTAGTAGTAACAAATTATTGCCTATATTCACTTTTAATTTAACATGTGATGCATTCTGACTCATTACACGCAGTTTTATTTTGAAAAAAGGATAAAGATCTTTCAGAGCATTTCAGAGACAATTTTATTGCTATACACGCCAAATTCTACGGGAATAACTTACATATGATTGGTTTGTTTTAACTCCTCATCTTCATCACTAGGGACAGCGCTTTCTTTAACTGATTCCACCTTCGGCCTTTTTAATTTCTTCTGAATTCTGGATTTTTCTTCTCTGTAAAAAAGGTTAAGAGCTAATCACTCCAAATTTTTAATCGTATCATGTACATTTAGTAAAAAATCGAGTATTTCCTTGCAGACAGACATGACCCATTACAGAAAATTAAAGAGAAAAGGTAAAAAAAAGCCATAAATGCATGGAATCTAGTTGTACGTTTAGTTTAAGTTGATTTACATAATACCAGGAGCAACCCCAAGAGGCGACGGCAACAGCCTATAGAAAAGCCCTCTTTCGACTTTCCTGCTGTAAGTGCTATAGACGCAAAAAAAGACTTAGAATGCCTCTTGGTCTCAGAATCATACCAAGGAGTCTCTTCTTCGTTATTGATAAGAAAACAAAGCAAAAAAACAAGTATATCCATAAAGCATTACTAAACTAATTTTAATCTGCTTGGTTTGTACTTTTTGTTTACCGAGATTATTCCCATCTTTCATCCTCTGGACACAATCTGAGCAACTAAATAGAATTTTTAAAAACATTGGCAGCTTCACCAACTTCCAGTTTTTTTAATAATAAGTTAGATATGATAAATATTTCAATCATTTTTGGAGCAACGGTCTTCACTCATTACTCAAGGCATATTATTAAGCCAAAGGCAATCGGTCAACACCATTCAATGGGCTTTATGATTAAATCAAATTTATTATTAATATACTTTCATTGTTATGCATATCGATATGACTAATTCTTTGAAATTACTGAAATGAACTAGTAACTGAACTAAACTAACTAAACTAGGAATTGAAGTGAACGAATTAATTTTGAGGGAAATCAAGAAATTGGATCTTAATTGTAGAACCAGATTTGAAAAGAGCATTTCACACTCCGGAACATCTATGAAGATGCACAACAAAACTATAAGATACAACTGCAATTCACAACTTTAAAAAAATGCAAGTCTTAGTTTCATTCTTTGAACTTTTAATTTGCGCCAAAAGTTTGTTGCCGATATTCTTCCTCCACGTTCTAATTGTTAAAGTAATTCACTAATAATTATTAGCAACAATTTTCTGATAGCCTGTGGAGAAAAAAGTGTTGATACAATTTTAATATAAGACGTTTCTGTTAGGACGGCGGAAACACCCTTAATAGCTTTAGATGGTGTTGGTAATTAATCTTCCGATGACAGCTAACATTTGTACTAACTATCTTTGTTTTGATACATTCATATTCCTCGCATACTGTGTTAAGTTTTGAGGTTGAGAATTGTGTGTTTCTTTACTAAATTTGATGTAGCCTACTCAGTTCTAGCATTGTGTTGAGGTTGCGGTCACAGTCCCGCCTCCAGTGAAATCGTGGCCGGGATTCAATCTTGCAATATCCAATTTCCAAAAATATCCTTCACTGATAAGACTTTAATTTCAGCTCCAGACTGGAGTTTTAAAATAACTTGCTTTTTTCGATTTTGACATATTTAGGCAACTTTTCTTACTGACAAATTAAAATATGCGCTCGCATGCTCATTATCAAGACGTCGCATTTAGATTGCATTGTTTTTTGTTTTAGATTACATTTTTTAGGTTACCTAAGCCTATATCCATTCTCAAAGTTTCAAAATTAATCTTTTAAGTTTCTAGCGTGACTAGTTTAATACATATCTATGTTTGAATAGGTAGCGCCAAAAAGCACAGGTAATTTATAGGAGTGGAAGCTGGCGCTAGTTTCAACAATATACTTATACATATATTCACCAGGCTCGATCCCTGGTACCAGTACACGACGGGCTCATATAGGAAACAGAATAATAAAAATGTATACGAAGCTTTGCTCGGTCCCTGGTACTGCTACGTATGTCCCTGGTACACATGGTGTCACCATAGTATGCGAAATTCCGATTAAAAATAGAGGTTTAGTGGTTCGTTCTTTAAAGGGTCTTGGAATTACAAAATTTCCGTGCCGTTGAGGTAACCGTTGGTGCTACAATAATTTATTTTTAATCCACTAAAATACAAGACAAGTGGAGTAAATAAAAGATAACGAAAGAAAAATAACACAACTATACGAGAGATAAAACATATACAATACAACCATAACTCAACTAGCGAAAGAACCTCTAAAAGACAACAAAACTATAAAATAAAAACAGGTGAAAACTAACGAACAAATAAACGAACTAAAGGGTGAAAGGGGCCCAGAGAAAAAACATAAGCCTTTTCGAATTTTGAGCCTAACCTCCGCGAAGAAGTAATAATGTCAGAAACCCCGAAATAGCGAATTATTTTCTTGTTCCTGTAAGACCGGGGTAAATAAAGCAGAAACTTACAAAAGCGGAAATATAATATACGCAATTCAGCCAGATCCTTTATTTTCAGCATAGGTGAAATACCAGACAGGAAAAGTATTGAATGGTCACAAAAGCTACTATATAGCAATGCAATCGCTTTCCGAGAATAATGACCATGATTAGCCACTATTTTACCATAGCCCACTTTGAGTTTTCTTTAATATCCCGTACAATATTGGTCCCAAAAAGTTAATACATTCGAACAAATATGAATGCCTAACCACCAAAATTCAGAGACACAACGGACGGAAAAGTTAGAACATGTAAGATAAATGGGCAAAGACTTTGCATTAGAGACAAGTTACTCACACTTAGCAATATTCAATGATAGACCGACACTTTGGAAATGTTTGGAAATAGATGCCACGGAATTCGAGAGGCTAGATCTAGAACGGCTTAAAAGAAGTATATCATCCACATATGCAATATAAGAGACATTTACCAAATCACAAAAAGAGATGGCATAATTTTGGAATGCACACTGTGGACAGAAATACTGAAAAGATACGGTGAAAGAACACCACCTTGACGCACTCTCGAACGGATTGGAATATTCCCATAAAAATCAGAATGAAACTTCAACCGAACATAGGAATACAAAAACTGAAGAGCCCGAACGACAGAAACGTTGACTCCAGAACTGACAAGGGAAAAAATAACTTGAGCATGAGAAAAACTGTCAAAAGCTTTAGACAGGTCCAGGGCACAAAAATGGACCTCAGAACCACTGGATTGAGCCTTTAAAAGGACAGAAGTTAAAACACAGTGGGCATGCTGGCAAACAATACGCCGCCTGAATCCAGACTGATTTCGATTGTTATCCGTGATTTCTGTTACAAAAGGTAACAATATATGCTCAAAAACTTTGCTAACATTACAGGCCACAATTAAAAGTCTATAGGAATCAAAACTTACAGGATCCTTTCTACCCTTTAGCACCGAGGTTACTTCACCGCTTAAAAAGAAGTCAGGCACCGGAGAGGATGCCAAGCAAATTTGGAATAGCATCTGCAGGCGGAATACTAAATCTCGCGACTCCGTTCGAAGGTGGGAGAAAGCAATACCCTCATGATCAACAGATTTCGACTTAAGTTGTTTAGTACTTTTAAGCACTTTTTCACAAGAGACTGGGATTATATGCTTTTGCTTCAGCTTCAAGGGAGCTAAATCACTAAGGAGATACGAGAAACGAAAGTGCACAGCATAGTTAATGACAGTGAAAATACTAGAATAGTGCTTAATCTAAGAAGCCACAGCAATAACATCACTAGAAGTAGAGGGTTCCAGCTTAGAGGAATTGATCACTTGTCTCCAGTGAGAAAAAGATTTGGGAAATTCAGAGCCATTATACCATACACTATGCAGATATGCAGAATTCTTCTTTCGTCTTCTTTTTAATACCAAAAATATAGCCTACATTTGGGCGACCGCAGGTGATCCAGATACGAAGCTAGAAATTCACTCTATTTCTAATGTCTTTTAATTCGGGGACATCTTTCCAAAATGGAACTACGAGTTTTTAAACGATCTCAGACACGAAGGACGGCAGCAGCTTCTGCTTGTTTCA
This sequence comes from Artemia franciscana, assembly GCF_032884065.1. Classification (NCBI taxonomy): domain Eukaryota; kingdom Metazoa; phylum Arthropoda; class Branchiopoda; order Anostraca; family Artemiidae; genus Artemia; species Artemia franciscana. The sequence continues at coordinate 28,515,236 of NC_088863.1, read as the reverse complement.
AACAGGCAACGATCTGAAGGTAATATGTGTTTAACAGGGAGCGAGCATTTGGTAAATAAACACTGGTGCACAGCAAGCGGAACGGGATTTGAATATTTGAGAGGAGAGCAGCAAGGGTAGAAATGTATTATAGAAGGTAAATTTCCCTTCATTCACTTTTATAACAACACTTCTTATAAAGCTTGCTGCTAGTTACGGGCAACTCATAATTCAAAAACCTTAATAAAGAAAACCAAAAGTTTGAAGCTTAATAGATATCGCTAAAATTGGTGCAATATTAAGTGTCTCATCTCAGTTTCTGGAAAAGAAACTAATTTACGAAGCTTTAGAAAATGCTATGAAACAACAAACGCTAGATCGCGTTGGTGGTTCTTTTCGACACTAGAGTCAGTTTCCACTCTTACTGGTTGTCTATAATCTATGGGTCGTGTCTGGTAAGATAATAGTGCCCCTAACATAAGATGAGATTTATTTCCGAAAAAGGGCTATCAAAAGCCCAGATGGATTGAGTTAGCACTTCGCGTTGGAGGTTTAAAAAACAAGGACCGCAAGAAAACATAAAATAAGCCCGTCTTGTTATTAACAAATGATGATTATATGATTTTATTATAGGAATGCCCCCTCAAAACAATGGCACATACACAAGTCAACAAGTCAAAAAGACTAAAAACAATTAAATATCATTTCAACCAGAATAACTTTACTTACTCTTCCGTTCCTATTTTACTTAAGTTTGATACATCTTCCTTAAGTTCTTTTTCATTATTTTCTAGATGCACAGCTGGGATGCTACTTAATTTTGGGTCTTTGGCCAAATCATGGCTTGACTTAGACTTAACTTTTCCAGAAGTTTCTTTTAAAATAACTTCCGCTTCCATTTCATCTTCTTCAGCTTCAAGACCAAATGACAAAAGTCCAAAGTTCCTATAATCAATTCTTGAATTAAATAACTATAAAAAGAAAAATATAAAACAAACCTTATTCCTGTATTTGCTTTACATAAGCTTGTATCATACTTAATAGATAAAGAGAATTAAAAAAAAATATATATATACACAAGAAGAGGGAAGGGTCACACAGACTAATTCTTTGGAGATTAATAAATATCCCAAAGTTCAGGATTATGAATATATGCGTTAACGTACATATTTCTGAATTAGCATGCCTAATAAATAACACCTACTCACAAGGAAAACGTAGTTACGTTCTAACGTACCTACTTACACAGGTAACGCTGCGTCATTTTAACATACCTACTCACACAAACAACGTAGCTACGTTTTGACGTACCTACTCCAATAGACGACGCAGCTACGTTTTAACGTAGATTAATTGTGGAGTCTAGAGAATGGAACAAAAAGCTTTACCTACTCTTCAGTGGTTTTGAAAAAGCGTTTGACTCTATTGACCGAGATATTTTATGGAAAATCTTAAAGTATTATGGAGTACCTGAAAAACTAGTTAAAATGATAATAGCCCTCCATAAACGTAGCGAACGCTGTGTTCGAAGCGAAGACAGGGAGACACGGTTCTTCGGGATAATGTCTGGTGTTAAACAGTGATGCGTTCTATCAAAGTTTCTGTTTGTAATCATAATGGACTACATTTTAAGGCAGTCATCAGGTTCTGGAGTAAAGATTTGCAGTAGGCAGATCTCGGATCTTGACTTCGCAGATGACGAAAGAATATGGTCACATCTAACTCAACACTTATGCTGAGATGCAAGGATAATGATATTCAATAAGTCCAGGAATTCAAGTATCTTGGGAGTTGGGAACATGATAGTGAAATCACGAAATAAATAAAAAGGAGAATGGGACAAGCAACTTCAGCTTTCAACAAACTGAAACCAATTTGGCGTAGTAGTAAATACTCATGACGCTTAAAGCTACGTCTTTGTGATGTCCATTCTCCTTTACACTAGCGAGTGCTGGAAACTAAATATACAGCTAGAGATGCGTGTCCAAGGGTTTGAAAATATGTGCCTTAGAAGAACCCGAACATACCATGACAGGAGGAGGACACGAATATAGAAGTTAGTCTACGAACTGGTCAGCCTCTTATTACCGATCTCTTGAAGCAAAGGAGATGGACCTACCTTGGTCACGTCCTTTGAATACCTGAGGACCAACTTCCAAGAACCGTGTACGAGTGGCACCTAGAGGGGAGGTCTTGAAGAGGTCGACCGAAACATACCTTGAGACGACAGTACGACAGAGACCTGAGGACAGCAGAGTTGTTACTCTGACCGTAATTTGAGGACGTCACTGCCGCAGCTCCGCTCCGGGACGTCTGGCGAGGCTTTGTAGACGCCCTATGTGCCACACCCGGCCCTAGAGAAGCAAAGGTCTAAGGTACGGTCACATGGACAAGATAGCTACGTTTTAACGTACCTATTCCCATAGGCAGCCTAGCTACGTTTTGACGTACCTACTCACATAGACAACAGAACAAGCAATTATTAAACGTTTTTCTAAGTTGCTTAATTCAATTACGCTTAATGCTTAATTCAATTCTAAGCAGTGCCTGAATTTTGACAGCACAGAAATTAACATAAATTTGCTTTAAGCCTTCCATATTACTACCCACCATTCTTGCTTAGTCAGAATATTTCCAATTCTTCAAGCTTCCTTTTTTTCCATTTCATCAGCTGCTTTAAAACCCTTGTTATTTGTTCAAACTTTGTCCTTTGGTGCTTAACAAGCTAGAGATGGCACCCATAACGAAAATAATAAGGATAGGTCAAAAACCTTAAATATATTAAGAAAACAGACGAGTATGTTCATAAGGGACGTTTCCTATAGCAACAATTTATACGATCAGGCCTTTCTCGATATCCGTTGCAACAATATATTTGTCTATTGCAAAAGCAAATGGTCGAAGACAAATGACATTATGAGAGAAAAAAGGAAATATAAATTCAAGAATTATGATAAACAAACACAATGAGTATAATTTTTAAATTAGTATGATAAATATAATTATTATCAAATAAGAAAAGAATATAAATAAACATAAATAATAATAAAATATAACGCCAAATACTTAGAACAACGTAAGTTCGGTTTCTGCGGCCTAGACATGAAATTAAAAACGCTAACAAAATTAATAACAAAAGGAATTGGCTAATTTGCCTTCCACTTCTAAAAGAGGACTTTAAAGATTATTTTATCATACTTCTTGCTTCTTTGGTCTAACAAAAAGAAGTTTGGCATTGGCCACAACCACATCAGAAATAAAGCTTTGGTTCCCTGATTCAGCTTAAACTCCATTTATCACTAGCGAAACAAGGTCTTTGTAAATTAGTGCAAAAATTCCTTGGGAGTAGGCCTTCAGACTTTCAAGTGCAGCTACTAAAATATAGGATATCTCAAAACCTAAAAAATATGACAGCCAAGATAATAGTGTTCTATGGCTAGAAGTACATAACTGAACGCCAATTGAAAATCTGTTAGGGAGGTGTTATCCTGTTTATAAATCCTGTTCAACTGACTGCCTTGGATGAGAGAATATGGATGACAAATCACTTCCATGACCTAAAATAGTTCAACCGAGAGTACAAAAATCACACAATAAAAACATGTAAGCTGTGATTTTTTCAGAAAATATTTGAATAGCATTCTCCCAACCGTCTCTAAAAGGATAAAGATTCTCAAGAGTCATTGCTAGAGCATATGGCGTCGAAATGACTTTTCAGTTGCTGGGTCTTTTTCGCAAAACAAGAAGCAAGCCTGTCGTTGAGACTTGCTGCGGTGGGGATGGATCTCCGACCCAATATTGCCAAGCAGAGTAGCCATCCACACGGCAAACACTATGTAGCCCCTCTCTAAAGAAAAACAAAAGATTTGCATTTAACTTTCAGCAATTGACGGTCCTAGAAGGTACCCTTACCCGTATATATCTAGTACACCACGAGTTTTACCTAGTAAAAGTACCATTTTAAGATATTAAGTCTCCAATTCCACACACAAAAAATGTCATATGGAAGTAGAGCTCGTGAAAAGAAGACGCTGAATTTACTGTATTTATCGGCAAATTTCTTTTTATTATCTGTAAAGGGACATTAGAAAATTCCATGTCGCTTTAATTTATGACAGTATCTTAAAAGAAAAACTCATTTTTACATTAAGTTGACTCCACAAACGATTCGAGAATAACAAGAAGACGCAGTAGGGCAATAAACGACCATATGACGATTATTTCTCTGCTGTTCATGTCTTTTCGTTATTCTTTTCGTTTTAAATTACATTCTAGATTTCTAGATCTAGAATTCTTACATTCTAGATCTAGAAGATGATTATTTCTCAGCTGTTCTTGTCTTTTTGTTATTCTTTTCGTTTTTAAATTACATTCTAGATTTCTAGATCTGGAATTCTTACATTCTAGATCTAGAAGACGATTAAATCTCTACTGTTCTTGTCTTTTTGTTATTCTTTTCCTTTTAAATTACATTTTAGATTTGATGGGGCTCACTCCTTTTCTATATCAGATTCGTGTGATTTTTCCCTGGTTTTAATATTTTGGTTTCATTAATCATGCGGTAAAATATCCGTAGTGAAAAATCTTCCGTTATTCCATGAGTCTTACATCTATTTTCCCAAATATTCATATTATCTTCTTTTGGAATTTCACTTTTCTTGTCTGATGTACAAATAAGCTTTAAACCAGAATGACACAAGGATGTTCAAAAAGAAACAATAGGAATTATTCGGTAACAAAACTAAATTTAAACCATTTTACTTGTCACTGATTGGAAACACACCCAAGAAGTGAAGTTAGGTTAATCCTAATGAATAGTATCAAAAAATGATGATAAAATAATACTTTAGAAACAAAATTATGGAAACCTAACCCAACATAAATTAAACATAATCTAGCCCCCAACCCTAATGTGCAAATATATAGCCCAAATTATGCAAGTCCAGTGCATTCTGTCTTAGCCCTATGCATTGTATCATCCGTCACTTGTTTTTGTAAATATGGAACCGGTTTTCTGCGATGAAACCTCAGTGTAATTTTTGGGCGTGTTTTCCAATAACCAACAAGTAACTAAACCACGATTTATTTAATAACTAATCAAATTATTTAATAGTTCAGCGTATATTTTAATAACAAAGATTAAAAGAAATTATCTAATCACAGTCTATAAATAACACTTTTACAAACTAATTTTCAGAACTAAATTTTCTTTTTAGCGTACTTTATACCAATAGAAACTAATGAAGGCCAAATGTGTCTCGATTTTGAAATACAATGAGGAAACATACTTAGTCGCTCCAGATCTTGCCTGGGTAATTTCATGCTCTATCTTCTCAGGTTTCTGAATGGCCTTCCTAGCAACAATATCAGGGAAAGGATTTGAAATAACCTCAGTTTGGATTACTTTTGGGGCATAAACAGGTCGATCATCCTGGAAAACACAATAGTGGATACCTTTTAACAGGAATCATCTGATCTGGCCCAAATGTTTACCATAATAATGCTCGTTAAAATGTGTTTTATTTTTGACGTAATTTATAAACTAATTTTTGATGCTAAAGCCTATTTAGCCTAGTGGCATCTTTCTGACGCTACCCTAAAATCCTATTTTAATATTTTAAAACGGCAAAATTGGTATTAATTCATTAAATAAAAGTGTTTTATTTTTATTGAGGGGAGTCAAGGAATACGTTGAGTGTGGAGTTTTAAGCGATTGGTAGCAGGGTATATGATGTTGCAGTTGTATTTTTTTAACCCCTTCTGAGGTTTTTGTTAAGTTTTTTTTTTTTATTTATTATTTTTTCTTGTTATTCCTCCTCCATATCATGCTGTGGCATTTGGAGGGGATGTGTCTATGTTAAGGTTTTTGTTAATAATTGTTACTCAATAAATAAATGGAAGCGTAGAGGAACAGTTGAGGAAACAGCTCTTCCCTTTTTCGATTTTTCACCCAAGTAGTAAAAATGTCTTCCTAAGGGTCGGAGTGCCCGGTCAGGATCAGAGACACAGATAGCATCAAATAGGTTCTCGGAAGAATGCATAAAAGGGTTAGAGGGAAAGGGGATATACAATATCCTATATATCTGATGAGTAGAACGGAGGAAACCTTGTGTTTAAGCTAAAATAACTTAAGAAACCATTCAAAATCAAATTTACTGGACAAGCCTGAAGGATGAGACACATTACCACAAAGTTAAACAATCTTTGCTAGAAAAAAAATAGGTTTACATGCCTTAATTATGAGTAATCAAGGAAAAAATAGCCTTCTCAGGTGAAAGAGAAACCTAAAAGATAAGCTAGGCAATCACTTCTTAGAATGGTTCTAAGGAAGTTCTTAGAATGGGGACCTACAAGGTGCCAGGAATAGTAAAACACAGCTTAACGCCGTTCATTCCTGCAGAGAATCAGGAAATAGCTAGATAGTTTCGAACAACAATAATCAGTCAAATTTGCACAATTTAAGGATATTATAGTAACTGTAAGAACAGCGAATCGCCTGCTACTGATCGTATTTGTGAAGAACTGACCATCTGCAAATACCTCTCAATGTGGGTCGTTTTATGTTGACTCATATGGCAAATAAGATAAGTGCCGAAAGATTAGAAAGCAGGTACCATCATTAAGCCTTTCAAAAAGGAAAGATAGCCGTTTGTGTCAATTATAGAGGAATCAGTGGCCTTTCGGAACTCAATAAGTGTTTCTGCATAATAATCTTGATAAGATTATAAGCTACCTTAGACCTACATCTTTATGACGACCAGCATGGCACCCAATGGATTGTGGGAGGAACTGGTCTTCGCAGGTACGAATCCTGGTCTTCTACGATGTTCCACAGAAGCTGCTTTGCCGAATACTGGCAATGTATCAAGAGTGCTGTGTTGGAATCTTCGGAGAGAACATAAGAATTTTTGAAGTTATGACAGGAGAAAAAAGGATCATACTGTCTCCACTCCTGTTGATTTCCATAGTTGATTGCATATTTAGACAAATAAAGAGGTATGGGATGGATATCTTGAGGGAAGGGGACTAGTGCACGATTTAGACTTTCCAAATGATGTTCACCTGCCAAATATAACGATGCTCGTCTGATGTTCGCTTCGTCCATGAATATCCAGATTGGGACTGAAACTATAGAGTGTTTCACCAATTCCGGGTACCTTGGGAGCATACTCAGATACAGCAGCAGTTCTGAGAAAAGCTAAGAGCTTGCATAGCCTTGGCGAGCTCGGCATTTTTACGCCTTGCTTCGGTCTAATAGGACATGCAGAATAAACAATATAGGAATTCACCACTAAACAAATCAGACAGGTGTACCCGATTAAAGAGCAAAGAAGGCGGTAAATAGGACATTCACATGCCAGTTTGTATTTTGTTCAACAGGCTTTACCAGGGGCAAGAGATGGCACAATACGACGGGGAAGACCGAAATATATGTTTCGAAAGACATACATACAAGATAGACATGCTATTCATACAAGCTTTTTTCCCAGAGCAGGAAGATGTCTACGCTGTTAATTACCTGAGGGGTTATTGATGCTCTTCGTTGATTACCTCTTTGCCTCTGAAGGTACAGAAAAAGCGAAGATGTAAGATAAGAACACAATGCATCTTAGACACACTATCATTCACGACGATGTTGGTTAAACAGAAATTAAGTTTGGCAATGGATTCAGATCATCAAAGACAAAGAAATAGACAAATCATGAGATAAATTAAAGTAAATCTTCCAAAATTGAACGAAAGCTTTGGTAGAATTTCTTACTGTGCATTTTGTGTTATTTGTGTCCCAATTTGTAATTTATCTTTGAGTGTCCCGGTCGTCATTTATATTCCCTGTGTCCCGGTTTTTAGTTTTCTTTTTCTCCTTTATTTTTCAGTTTCTTTCATTTTCTTTAGTTTTCTTTTTCAGTTTTTATTTTTTTAATTTTTTTTATTAGTTTTTAGTTGTTTTTTTTTTTGCAGTTTTTACCTTTTTGTTAGTTTTTTTTAGTTTTTTCGTTTTTAGTTTTTTACCTTTTTTTAGTTTTTTAGCTTTTTTTGTAGTTTTTACCTTTTTAGTTTTTTTCTTCTTTTGTATTATTGCTTAGCCAAGGTTCGAACCTGGAACCTCTCGGACCTAGAACCTGGAACATAACGCTTTACCAACTCAGCTACTTCGGCTTGAATACATTCGTTTTTGAATTGGTATATGATGAAATAATTCAGACGTCATATGCAGACAGACAGACAGACACACAAACTAACAACTTATTTTTATATAGATAGACATTAAAAATTTCTCTTTCAACGATCTTCTTACAATTAACAATTTGTCTTTGAACGATTTTCTTAAATACTTATAATTTAAATACTTAAATTATAAGTATTTAAGATATATAAGTATCTTAAATACTTATAATTTTAATACTTATAATTAAATACTTAATATATTATTAAATAATATATTTTTTTAAATACTTATAACGATTTTCTTAAATCTTAAATAGTATTTAAGATACTTATAATCTTAAATACTTATAATCATATACTAAGCATCGTCATAACAAACATGACGACAACTAACTTCATGACGACGTACAGCTCAATCCTTATAATGACGTCACTCGACAGACAGACAGACAACTTATTTATATGTATATACTAGCTGTTGGGGTGGCGCTTCGCGCCACCCCAACACCTAGTTAGTGGGGGTGCTTCGCGCCCTCCAAGCCCCCCCGCGCGCGTTAGTCGTTACGCGCCATATTAGTTATATGTCCCCCTGTCCCCCCAGCATCCCCCTTGTAGTTGTGTCCCAGTCGTCATTTATATTCCCAGTAGCCCTGTCGTAATCTGTGTCCCAGTGTCCCAGTCTGTAATTTCTCTGTGAGCGTCCCGGACTTCATTTATATTCCCTGTGTCCCGGTCGTCAATTGTGTCCCGGTGTCCCGGTCTGTAATTTATCTTTTGAGTGTCGCGGTCGTCATTTATATCTCCCGGTCGTTATTTGTATCACAGTGTCCCAGTCTGTAATTTCTCTTTGAGTGTCCCGGTCGTCATTTATATTCCCTGTGTCTCGGTTTTTAGTTTTCTGTTTCTCCTTTATTTTTCAGTTTTTTTCCTTTTTTTAGTTTTTTTTTCTTTTTCAGTTTTTAGTTTTTTTTTAGTTTTTTTAATTAGTTTTTAGTTTTTTTTTTGTAGTTTTTAGTTTTTTTTAGTTTTTTTAGTTTTTTCTTTTTTAGTTTTTTATCTTTTTTTTTAGTTTTTTAGCTTTTTTAGCTTTATTAGTTTTTTTAGTATTTTTGTTTTAGTTTTTTTTGTAGTTTTTACCATTTTTAGTTTTTTTCTTCTTTTGTATTAATGCTGAAGCCAAGGTTCGACCCTGGAACCGCTCGGACCTGGAACCTGGAACATAACGCTTTACCAACTCAGCTACTTCGGCTTGAATACATTCGTTTTTGAATTGGTATATGATGAAATAATTCAGACGTCATATAATGACGTCACTCGACAGACAAGGGCCACCCCAACACCTAGTTGGTGGGGGCGCTTCACGCCCCCCCCCCCCCGCGCGCGTAACTGTAATTTCGTCAGTCGACACACATTAAAGGATTGCACGATTCTCTGAAGGTACGTCTATGTTTGTCTCAGATTTTGAGAGGAAAACAATAAGTTTAGCTTATAATCAGCATCTCTTGCTCTGTAGACTTAGTTTCTTCAGGTGATGGTTGAATTTTAAGCTATATTGATCTCTATAGCCCTTTAAAAAAAAAAAAATATTTCGAGAGCTTTAAGTAGAGATAGAGGGAAGTGGGTGATGGAAATTCCTTACAAGGCCTAAATTCGGAATATAAATCTGATCCTGAGAGTTTACTTGACCCATCTTCCTTATTTAGCACAAGTCTCCTCTTCATAAATTTTAAAATAACTACTACAGGGCTAAATTAACGCAATATTTGTATTGCGTTTTTGAAAAAGCATTTTTCTTTAAATTGGCATACTAACATTTTTCTAGTGAAAAAAAGAACTATCTAGATAGGTCACGATTTTGAGAAAATTGGCTCAGAAACAGTATTCTGACTGAAATGGTAGACCCAACCATAGGAAACAACTGTCAACCGGAAATTTCATAGTTGATTACAAGGGTAAGTCAAAGTTGGCCCCTTAATGGGGTGGGAGGATCATAAGGAAAGATTTAAAGGAATGGAAATTTCTTGGGAGTGCACAAAGAGGGAAGCTTTGCATAGACAGGGATAGAGGAGGAACGTACACAACTGCTCCGGCCTCAACTGGCTCAGCACTGCAGTGAGTCGTTAGCAGTAATGGTAGATTTTACTACTAACTTCTAAACACTTCTTCATTATGTATACACATGTCAAGGCACGTACATGCGTAAGAATATTTTTTGTAAAGGGACACAATAATAACAGTAAAATCTTGCTTGATAATTCAGAGAATTTAGGATTTTTCTCCCGTGTACGTGACTCTGTCGATCATACCTCATTTTCAAAGTCGTTAGCGAAAATGTTTACTTTGGCCTTATATTTACTGTGTTGATACCCATATTTACCCCCCCCCTCCTTAGGTTGACATTATTGCGAATAAGAAGAACAAAAGCCTTTTTGACGGTATGAAAAAGACAAAGTTTTTCCGACTCGAGCCAAGAGGGAAGTTGAAATTTAAAATGAGCAAACATTATTACTTTACAACCTATGTAACATTGATAAAACTGGGACAAATAAATCGATTGACGATTTTCCATGTTTTTAGGATTATGCAAAATTAGCAAATTATTGTTTTTTTAAGTTGATTGTTTTTAAAATTAATTCATTTTATTTTGAAAACCACAAATGAAACACATGGTTCAAATAAGTTATAGTTCCTAATTTAGCCCACATTACCACTTAATTAAGTGTGCCTTATCTAAAAATGTTGCTCCATAAAGACCACTCAGCCTTATCGTCTGATAAGAAAATATGCGAACCAAGTTCACTTGGCTCAAATGTGTTGCCGTGGTTTGAAAAATAATGCATAAGCAACATCATCTATGTTTAAAATTGACGAAACCAAATCAAGTGTTTAAAGGTAACAGTATAGGAGTGGGGGGGGGTCTTCTAAAGAAAATATCTTAATTAAATAAAAGTAGTACCATTATATTCTTTATATATTTAACAAAAAGCAAACATAAAACAATGACAATTCTTACTTAATAACATACATTACGTTTCTATTGATAGGATTATTATTTTTCCTTTCATTTTTATCAGAATCTTTAAAATCATTTCCAATAATGTTTTAGGATTCATCTATCCACCCACAACAGTATCTGTTTTTTGTTTTTTTGTGTTTGATGCGATTATTCATTTTATTTTCCGTTGTTCTCCGGTTTCTTGTACTGATTCAAAGTGATTCTATTCGTGAGTTACTACATAACTATTTTTATGCCGGTTTTTGGTTTTAATAAACTCTACGAAAATATCATTTTTGGAAAACGTCTTTTCAATTAATCTTCAAAAGTTATTCAAACATTCCAAAGTGAGGGAGAGAGAGAGAGAGAGAGAGAGAGAGAGAGAGAGAGAGAGAGAGAGGAGAGAGAGAGAGAGAGAGAGAGAGAGAGAGAGAGAGAGAGAGAGAGAGAGAGAGAGAGAGAGAGGATAGAGAGAGAGAGAGAGAGAGAGAGAGAGAGAGGGGGATAGAGGCAGTGTGCGAATGAAGAAAGCATGGTTTAACAGTATCAAGTTTAAGTTTTCAAGCTATAAGGCAAGGAGAGAGAGAGAAAGAGAAAAAGGCAGTGGGCGAAAGATGAAAGCATGGTTTAACAGTATCAAGTTTAAGTTTTCAAGCTATAAGCCAACAATGACAAAACTAGTTTCTTACTTGACCAGTTTCCAGATCATCAAATTTAGGAAGATTGTATAAAGTATTTCCAGCTATTTTACCGAATATAGTGTGTTTGTTTTGCAATTCAGGCGTGGCTCCAAGAGTGAAAAAGAATTGCGAAGCGTTATCGTTTCTTCCTGCATTTGCCATGGCGACTAGTCCACGACGAACAAAGCGAAGTCTTGAATGGAATTCGTCCTAAAAAGAAAGCTTTCCGAATTCATTTTTATTTTAGAAGAAGTGAAGAAGGGAATAAAGTGAAAGTCTAAAACCAATTTTAAACTGGAACCCCAAGTGGCAGCGTTATTTTTAGAAGGAGAAGATGAAGAAACAATGAGGAACCTAATCAAACTTATATTTACTCAATTTTTTTAAATCCCCAAAAAAATTTTATCTAATTTTCTTTTTTTTACCGGAGTTGTCATGTAATAACTATTCTACAGTTTTCCTTTAGAGAGTCTGGGCTCTTTGGCCTTAAAAATAAATGCAGCGTAAAGATTAATTGTGGCATTGTTGCAACTTTTATTACAAGTTCTCTACCTTAATCATATGTTAAGTATTATATATTGTTCTTGTATAGTCGCTTATTTAACTTCTAGTTTCAAAGGAGTCTTCGGTGCCATGAGCCTCTCTTTCTGTTAGTACAGTTCTTTAGTTAATGAAGTATCAGCAGTGAAACAATTTGAAATTACTGAGGGTAACTCTAGTTATCGTCTGATTTCCCACAATACCGTGTGGCAAAATGTAATATATTAGCAAAAATTTCTCAAGCATAGGATAATATACGGTAGCTCGTCGCTGGGAAAATCGATGGGGATCAATGATCAGCTACTGTATATGAGATGGATATTGCGGTTGTCTAATAAAATCAATAAGAGATAACAAAAAGATAAAGAACACGGCGCAGGACTTTACAATCCCTACCTGCGGTGCTGATTCCCGTTTCATGGCCCTTCTGCCACGAATTGCAATGAGGGGTTGGGGGTCACCCATCCTGTACTTTTGTGTACCTTTCTTGTTTACCTTCCCCAGATTTCTCCAGGTACCTACTTAGAACATGGTTGACTCTGGCTGAGGTTAAAGAATCACACCATTGACCTCCGTTCCACGCCAATTCGATCGACACCAAGACTTCTACCCTCATCGAAAAGGAATTTGAATTCTAGTGTGCAAACCAATCGGTTATGACGTGCTCTAATAAAAATTAATCCGATAATTACTTCAATAATTCAAAAAGATTCCTTCTGACACGCGGGATTGAAACAGAAAACTTTTCATCAAGAGGCACAATAACACCAATAAAAAAATGCAAATATACAAAGATGCACCAACAGAAAAGCCTACTACGAGAACTGCTGACATTGGAATTATCTTGACTTCAAAATAAAAAGATCCCGAATATTTTATCTGTATTTATTTTTTTGAAAAAATGCTAAACTTCAACATAAAGAATAAGAAAGACATTATTACTAAAAACTGTGTGTAGTAGAAAAAAGAAAGGGAGTTTTAACAGCATATTTTTTTCACATCAATCTTTTACGATGACCCAAATCGTAGAGTCAAAGTACCTTAAAAGGAGCTCCATAAATAGATTCTCCATTTTCACCCGTTCCAGTTGGATCACCCCCTTGTGCAATAAAGCCTTTCACGACTCTATGGAAAATTGTACCATCATAATAGCCGTTCAGGCAGTGTTGGACAAAATTCCGACACGCTTTGGGACATTCTTTTGACCATAGTTCGATTTCAAAGTCACCCAATGAAGTTGATAAAACAACCTGAAACAGAAAACTATAATTTATTTCACCATATCGCTAGATAATTATAAGCAAGTATTTAAATAAGATCACAGCTGATAAGCTAGAATACCTAAATAATTGATTGGCCTATAATATTGGCTAATATACGCTAATAACTTCGAAGTGGAATGAACTACAATGATAGCAGCACATCACATACCGTCCCATATTTGGTACTGGGAACCAAGGTAAATAAAAAATGGCACTACAACTCTAGTTAGCCCTTCCCTTTGATTACACAGACTCTGGACAAAAATACTAACATTATTTGGGGAAAAATAAAAAAAGAAAAAACTTAAACAAGAGAAGTTGGTACATTCATTTTTTTCACTTCCACCAGAAAACTGAGCGTACAATAAATGTACCAGATGATCAAATTATAAATTTTATTCATAGATATGTCAGTCTTCTAAAAAAAAGATATGTACTTTTTATGAAAATACTGCCGAGCATTGCAGCTTTTTCTAGCAAAATGCTCAATTTTCGAGTTATAGTTTAAGCATCCTACCAGGCAATATTGATTTTGGAATACAATAACCTAAGACTAAAATGTCTTTATATATTGGTATTAACCAATAAATATTCCAAATGTATTTCATTTGACTAATTCTCCCCTCTCCGTGTGCCACAATAACTGGCAGGGCGCAGGAATCACTGATATTGTTGTGCTGAGTTGGAAAGTAAACTGTCGAATTAAAATTATTTTATTTTCTTATAGTAGCTCACTTACGATCACTTTACCCCAAAGAACAGATATTACTGAGTTACAATCAGTGAAACTGCATTTGGAAAGCCAATAACAATACGAATTACCTTATTAAATTTCCTATTAACTATAAGAAAACCAATAGCGTTAGGAGAGTCAGAAACTATATTAGGAAAGCCTTAAGAAAGAATTAGATTCCCCGTTGAAGGGAAGTCCACGGGCTTCCCTCATTTACTGCTACTGCCTAAAGCCCCCTAAAGCCAATATGAATCTCTACTCTTCCATCCAATTCTGGTCAGAGCTTCAGTCTTTGCTGTAGCTTTTTCTTATGAGCTGCTTCTGTGCCATTTGAAGATCTCCTACTTTTTTAAAGCCCTGGATGGATTCCCAAAACTTGTGTTTTTTGGCAACATATCATCCTTCAATCAAACAATTATGTCAAGTAATACAAGGTTCTGGCTTATCTTCTTCAAATTCGCCAAACAAATATGTGTTAAGTACTCAAGTTTATGAAAACTATCCTTGTTCACATCTTAGCTATTTATATTTTATTTATTTTAACAAGAGCATTCAATGCCATCCTCCTTCATTTCCTAATATCAAACTGCTCATAGTAATGAGTGATAATTAATGAACAAATTTTGTCAATACGAAACTAAACTATAAAGAAAAAGTTTAAAAACAATATTACATCAAAAGAATCAATTTTTTATACTGATCACAAATATCCGATATTCACCAAGTTAGTAGTTTGTATAGTTTTAGAAATATACTATAGACATTAATCATACTCTTAATAAAGCACAAATTAAATTTCAGTGCAAGTTACATTAAAAAGCATGGGTTTGAGCAAGATGGCAGACCCTTATTTATTTTAGAATAACTAAGTTTATTTCTAGCATCACTATTTAATTTAATTTGAAAAAAAAACTGCCTTTAATTAGCTTCTGTGAGGCGTGAAAGATTTTGTGAAACGTGAAAAAGTTTAATTTATAATTTAAATTATATTTTAATTTTAAATTCTAATTTAATTTTAATTTATAAGTACCTTACTCCATCATGTTATTTACTCTTTGTTCATCTTCAGAGGTTTCACGATAGAAACTTTTTTCCTTTTTGTTAAATTTTTGGAGAAACTTGTATTAGTTGGCAAATTTGCTTTTAACTATGTACCATTAATTATGCTTGTCCTACAATTTCATGCCATTGACCTCTTATGTTCTTCGAGTCTTATGTTCTACTAAGTCACACAAGCAATTATTCTATTTGGGAAGCAGATATTCTATAGATGTTTCAATCAGCCCCAAGAAGCTTCAAATTAACCTTTTCTGACCGATAATAATTTATCTTCATAATTCAAAGTAAATGAGAAATCCCGAAAAATCTCAAGTGTCTCAAGTCGTTCCCTCAAAAGTTGAAACACCAATTGCGTTGCAAAACTAATAATCATGACAGCAAGTGTATACTCAAAAACGATAAAATATAGTACCTTTTCTGTTGGGACCACCAGAACTGATTTCGAGGGGGGGGAGGGAGCCACTTTGAGCGGTAAGGCAGAATTAAAAAACATAAGGGGAGGCAAATTATATAGAAAAAAAACTTCAGAGAATAGTAACAATTTTAAAGGTTGCTTTAGATTCTTTGAAAGCCTTCATTTATGCATAGGTTTATTTGACAAAAGAAGAGGATATTGATATTGTTTTTGTTATTTGATGGAAATAAGTGGAAATTGGACTTGATCAATGCAAAAAAATATGTCAAAATTTGGAGGCCCTTTGGTTCCAAAACTTTAGCAAGTTGGGCACGAGGCCACGAGAAGATAAATCGCACATCTCTTCCAATGTTTTATTGTAGTTAAACAGAAAAAAAGCTTTGTCTATAGTAACGAATTCATACCAACAGAAGTTTAATGAAAATTCATATTTCAAGTGAATCTACTTTTTATACATCCTCCGAATATCCAAATTTCTTTAAGTTAAAAGTTTATTTAATTTTAAACATTAATTACAGATACACATCGTTTATTAAAATTTATACAATGAAAGGCCGAATGCACTGAAGGTAATGTCGTAGCCCTTGTTAAAGCAGTTTTTCTTTGAAAAAGTGAGCCAAAGAAATGAATTCAGTATACAGAGTTAAATAATTCAAACGCATTGCGAATAGTGAAATGGAAAAGAAAATATAAGGTCAATATTTTTCAATTTACCATGGAGAAGGTCCTTTGGGGTCAAAGAGGGGAAGGGGAAGGAGGGGTACCGTGTCTATGCATACTTATGATGGTCCAAAATTAGATAATTAAAAGCAATATAAGACTACCTTCCCTTCAGTAGGTGGTTCTTGAATATAAATATTACTCATTTCTACAGAGTAACAGGTCAGGTGGTCTCTTCAGATAAATCCTGAAAAAAAAAGACATAGAATTACCAGTGACAAAAAATTATACTCTCTCGGAACTTTCACTAAAATGCACAACTATGCCATGCCAAGGAAGAATGCTGAACACACACTTCAAAAGTTTATTCTGATATTTTTCACCATCAAGAATATTGGATAAGAAAAGTAAAATGAAAATAATGGTCAATGCTTGACAGAATTAACTAAGACTGTGAACCTTAATGGGAAAATTTAGCCTTGGTAAATCAGTTCAAGAATTTTAATGAAATTTTTAGCAAATTCCTAACTAAATAAGAATCTCTTCGGATATCGATAAACACTTGCAAAACCATTACTAAAACATCATCAGAGCCTCAATCTTAATTTCTTAACTGGTTATTCCAAAATTATAGTTACAAAACTAAGGAGGGAAGGGTGGATTTATAAGGCAAATATTCTCTGATATTATAATTTAGTGAAAAAGTAAAAGAAATCAAGATTTTACAACCATGCCAAATCCGGACAGAATTGTAATTTATGTAATGTTTACGATAATAGTACTATTTGAAGGAAAGCCTAAAAAATTCGGAAAACTGCTTTAGAACCATTAGAAACACATATTTTTGACGTCAGTACAGGTGCACTACTTCAGTTTAGCCCCAAGCCCATTTGGGAAACATCTAGCCCTCTTTATATGATGCAACTGTATTTTACAATAGTGCTACTCCTCTTGTTGCTCCTTGATTAGCGGTCGCAGTTGTATAATATTAGCAGTTACTATTTGTTTTTAAAATACAATGGCAATATAAGTGAACTGTACATTTATCCATTAGGGAAGGGAGGGTAAAGAGAAACGTTGCCCCATTAGGAATGAGATAATTAGGTATTTCTGGTTGTTTTGATGCATTTTTCAGAATTATTTAGGGTTACCTTCAAATTGTCCCATGGTCTAAAGAGTTACCGGTTCCCATGCAGGTAAACCCTTTTAACTCAAAAATCGTGCAACTTAATTGCTATAGGCTCAATCTCCGTTTAATTGAAGCCACATTCTGCTCTGACCTTATTCAATTCATCCCCCCTGCAACTCAACCCCTGTTCAGCTCAACTATCATGTAATTGAAGCCTTAATTAATTAAACCCCATTTAGCCCAACGCCCCTGTTTAACACAACCCTGTTTGACTCGACTCCATTCAGCCCAATGCTCTCCAAATTAACAATATAACTAGAAAATGAAATTCAGCCGGTTTTTCCGGAAGTGATATAAGAGGACTCAAATGAAATGCTCTTTACTCATTGGTTAATTATTATGTAAGTATTTTTGGGGTTCTTTTCATGCTCCTTGAATTAAAACTAATCCCCTCTCTAAAAAGGAATAATTTATCCTTCTGTTTGAAATGTGTGAAAGTATATCGAAATATATTTGCAGCAATAGCTTCAACCCAGTACAGATAAAAATCACAGTCCATAGTGGTCAAAAGCCTAAAAACATGTCTGAAAAAAAAAACTGCCTTGAGAAATAAATTTGCTGCTATGACTCATTCAGGAATGATCTCTAGTATTTAGATACTTAATAGTAAAAGTTTATTACACAAACAAACTTATGTGAATTTTCAAAAAGAGCTAGAAACGCTGATAAGTCTTTTTTTTCTTTAGTGCCAATAGGGCGCAAGAACATCATAGAGAGCCGTTTAAGGTCATTTGACAGCTACTACTCATATTTAGGCACTTTTTATAATTTTGTCATGACAACATCATCATAAAATGTCATATAGCACCAAAATATGATTTAGCGTCATTTTTGGAGGGTGGATGTTTGAGACCATTAAAAGTCTACTGCTGGAATCTACATGATTAAAAATCCTTCAACTCGTGCTTAAAATTCCTCTCTAGAATTTTTTCAGATGTAAAATCTCTTTTTCCCTTTACAAATGGAAATAAAAAAAGAAGTTTTGAAAAAACAACCAAGCGAAAAAAATACATGAAAATTTTGAAAGTTGATAATGAGTTAAAATGAGTGTCACAAAAACAGCCATAAAATTTAAGCAAAAACAAAGAATGAGATAGATCTACTGTGAATGCTTATTGGTACCACCTGCTTTAGTTTACAACAGTATAGAATAGACCCTAGTGAATAATTTTGGTCTAAAAAAAAGCAACGTCTTCAACTATATGATCTAAACTAATACAATTGGCATAAAATGGAAATTTTGCGAAATGTTATACATTTATTGACTAGAATAGTTTCTTTAATCTTTTGGAAGTATCTAGAGAATCAAAGTATATTTTTTTACTCTCCAAATAGCAATTTAAAATAGACAAAACTTTCATTGAAATTAATTTGTAAATAGAAAAGATATACATCATTTTCCAAAGACAGACAATTTAAATATTTGTTTTCATTGTTACAAAGACGTCATAGTTGTCAAAATTATGCAATGGCTCTAAAGCCAAAACCACAAGAAGGCGGCAGCAATTTTTTTTGTGGTTTGTTCTATCCAAGACAAGAAAAAACCCACCAATTTTCAGAAATGGTAACCTTACGAATCATTACCGAGTTCATCTTCTGCAGAATGACCCTAACAAAAGCCTTTTATGTAACTTAAAATATCAAATTGAAAGAACTTAGCGAAGTGGGTACAAAACTATGGGTTTTGCCTTATAGGCCTACTCAACAAATTCCTTCCTGGACACAAATTAAAAAATTATAGTTCACAATAAAACCAAAAAAAAACTTCATTGAGCCATGATCTTGTGATAGATCTATTCCTGAATGGTTCTTTCAACTTGGAGAAGTTCTGAGATTAGCCAGATGGGTAATATAAATTAGAAACTGCAAGCAAAAGGAGAAGCAAATCTTAAGCAGCAATAGTTCAAAGTTATTCTTGGGCCTTGGGCTGAGAAACAAGCCCTGTTTCAGTGAAACAGGGCTTGATTTAAATAGGGGTTGAGTTAAACAGGGTTGACTTAAATGGGAGTTCAGTTGAACAAGCGTTCACTTAATGAGGATTGGGTTAAATAAGGTTTACTTGCACAGGGGTTGAATTGAATAAGAGTTGAGTTATATGGGGGTTGAGTTCCATGGGGTATAAGTCGGATAAGGGTAGAGTTAAACAGGGCTCAGTTGAACAAGGGTTTGATTAAATGAATTCAGTTGCACAAAATTCAGTTAAATGGGGGTTCCAGTACACACAGACCCAGCAATTTATACCAAAGTTTACTAATGTCAGTAGCACTTAATGGTAAAAGAGGTGTACATAACACTATTCATTATAATAGCCCTATAGGCATATTTCCATCATCACAATGGTTATTAACAAATTTCTGTTGATCTGTGAAAAACTAAAACATAATTGTTACCAGTAGTTAACAGAAACATATGGTTTACCATAACTTTTTTAGATGGGACCTTCAAATGAAAGCAAAGGTCAAACAGGCAGTTTTAAATTTCAATTCAGAAATAAAACTGCAATCCTTAACTATAAATCACAAATTCCACAGCTATTTCAGGAAAGACCAAATTGTATCTTTATTAAATCAATTGTAAATTATGTAAGTCAATTATATACAAACGCACACACACACACACACACAAACACACATTTCACATAACTATTTCATTCTAATTCGAAAATCAATGATATATATATGACAATTGTGAATGCAAGAAAAGGGTTTTAAGAAAGGTTCAGAATAGATGTTATAGCTTATACAACAGCTTTGATTGAAACCTCTTTTCTTGAAGGACAGTATATAGAAACATAATATTTATGGCATTTGCAAAAGCTGTTTTACTCAGTGCCCCTAGGAAGAGTGGCATGATTTTGTCTCTTTGTGCATTCTATTGAATTTTTTTTATCTCCATAATGTGTTCAGCCTATGGAATCTATTAGTTATAATAGTAACAGTAAATCCCCAGGAATCCAATTCTCTTTTTTTTGTATTTTAGTTTATGTCTATTTGTAACAGGAAAAGCCTATAGCTTACTCTCTTTTTTTTTAACAAAATAAAATGGCACTTAGACTACTCAGAAAATAGGATGAAGGCTACTATAATGGTATCTAAAACAGTACTGAATAAAATGGTAGCCTGTTATTGACAGATATACTGCCTTTTAATTATTGAATTTTTGGAAGACTGTAGGCCTAGGCCTCTACCAATCTTTACTTAACAACAAAGTAAAACTGTGTTTCTGCAAATTAATATGTGGTAAATTACAGGGGCAAAATTCTCTATGGGATATGGAGGGCAACTGCCCTCCCAGGCCATGGTTTGCCCCTGCCCCAGATGAAATTTAGTTGCTTCAAAATTTGGTCAAAACTATGATAATCCTGCATAATTCATGCATTCACAGAAGTAGATTAGTCTTCTTTGGTATATCTTTACCTGTATGGTATTGTATGTCTCATTTATCAGTTTTAATTATAATTTTGACTTGATTTGGGAAAATTGGCTCCAACTTTGCCATCCCCCCCTTGGATTTTGACAATATTATGTCACTGGTAAATTACCTTATTTTAGATAAAAAAATATAGTTTTTTCAAAAAGTAGTCAATCTTTCTCGGTAGGAATATAAACTGGGCCTATCCTAGGTTTTAGTAGCCCTAGTTTACGGTATATCTTATGCGGATTTAATCACGCAAATATCTTTTGTATTTTTCGGCTCTTGAATTATGCAAAAAATAGATGGCATTACTTGACTTACGTAATGTTGATAACTAATGTTGACATATCTTACCACTACTTGTTTTTGGTCCAAAAATGGCTGTTTTTGCATGACCTGTCAAATTCTGTCCTTTTCTTTCTGCCCGTGTATGCATCATAACGTTCATCGGCTGGTCCAGAATACTTCTACTGAGCCATTGAAAAACATATTCATTGTAGCCATGGCTAATACTGCCTAGCCGTTTGGATTTTTTTTCGGCTTCCATGTATGACTGTGCTGTTTTTCTATACCATGATAGTTTGTGTGCTTCAACAATTGTAATGCACCGTTTCTGTGGCAATGTTTTTGGAAATTTCCCTGCACCCATTTTCCCTGAGCCGTTACTCATTAAAAAAGAACTACATTAGTGTTAGCCAAAAGTTTCTAAACTACAATTTCTACTTCAAATATCATATATATATAAATATATATTTATCTAATATACCTATTCGATATATATATATATATATATATATATATATATATATATATATATATGATACACCGTATAATATGTATCAAGCCGTGAGACAGTTTTGGTGCTTACGTCATTCTCTAAAGATCTTACTGGCAATAGGAGCAACGCAAACCTGTATATGTTCGCCCAAAGCTAAGAGTAGAGTAATTTGACTGGCAATAGTATCAACACAAACTTTGTTTATTTCGCCCTAAACTGAGAGTAGAGTTTCTACTGAAGTCCATACCATATCGAACGTATCTTTCAATGTCGATAGGAAATACATAGCCAAGGCTTTACCTCCTCAATAAAAAACAGTTAGGTTTACAGACAGTCTGTAACTCTTCTTCTGTAACGTCTTGTAACTCTTTAAGCAGCGTAGGCTACATACTAAGTTTAATTTACCGGTGACTCTTAGGTAGTTTTCTAAAAAAAACAAAAAAACAGTCGTCCTATTGTGCTGTTGTTTTATATTTTAATACGTCTTATTACATTGACTAAAATTATATAATTTGAATTTATGCATAGAAAACAATTCTTCTGTAATTTTTTTTTCCATATAGTTTTCTTGATAAGTTTTGAATGCTAAAAATTTTTTCTTTCAAATGCAGACATTTTTCTCTCAAAATTTTTCATTAATTTCATAGTGCTTTCCTTAGTTTGAGTTCTAAAAAATACAATGAGAACTACCCACCGATCTTGGTTGCAATGCCACGCAGGGGTGAAAATAATTCTAACCATAAATACCTATGAGTACACTCGCATCACCATCTAATAACTTTTTTTGTGCTCCTGTACAAATATGGAGGCTCAAACTACATTGAGCCTCCCTTCTGGTTTCTGTTTTTACCCTTGTATCTATTGAACTATTACAAAATATATCCAAAAAATGAGTCCGATGAAACTGTAGGATTGATTTTGTACATGTGGCTCCTCACGAAATGAATCTATATAAAAAAAAAAAAACTCAAAAAGCTGTTTGAATCAAACCTTCCGATGGTTTGGTGCTTTGGTGAGTTGTTAGTAGTATTAGTAGTACACACATTAATTTACATTACACACAAATCTGAAATGAATCGAAACTTGTGTAATGCAGGACAGATGACAAATTTCGTCATGAATGGGGAGCAAACAAAGAGCCTCGGAAACCTAAGAAAGTGCATGAAAATCATATTAATACAATACCTTTTACATCATAGCCTTCATAAAGATCAATTCTTTTCTAGGTCAAAACTGAATCCCAATTGATGTAGCCAAACACGAAACATTACTAAACGCCAACTATAGTCAATTACATTGAGTGACCTACAATTATTTGAATTTTCTAACAAAAAATTTAACATGATTGGTTATATGGATATTTTATGGTTTTTCTCTATTATCAGCTCTCAATAGCATTTTTGATTAAGGCCCTAAATAAAATATATACGATGATAGCTTAGAAAGGTGTTCCTATCGTGTTTACAATATTTTGAGGTCTTTGAATACATAATGGTTACAAAATTAATGCTTTCTTGTAATATGAGGAACGGGCTAAATTGAACCAGTTCTATAATTATACATGACTAACATGACTAACGTATCTAAGAAAACCTTTTTTGGGGACGAAGCTTAGGTATATCAATGCAGCGGGTATTAGTGTGAGTGCTCTTGTCGAAAAAATTGATTCCTCCTTACAGATATTCTTAAAAACGAGTTTAAAAAAAGTTGTAAAAAATTATGGTAATTTTTTTTTTCAAAGCAAGCTGCCGTGTTAATACCGTTTTACGAGTCAGATGAAAATATCGGGGAGGGGGGTCAAAACTGATAACTACCCCTTCCATGATACGGCCCTAGGATGTAAGAAACTTATCGTTCAATTAAAGTACTTCTTATTACGTTATTTGGAACAATTTAAAAGAATCATATTCGGCAATATGTTATCCTTTATCAGCAAAATATGTTCTAACCATCTTAACCTTCATCTCATTACAGCCCTATGAAAAGGGATTAAACCCTATTTTCCTTCAACTTATTGTTTGGTATACTGATAGTCAAATGGGTACCCATAACTGCTGTAGATGATTCCTCAGGAAAACACGCAAACTCTCTTCCGTCTTCAAAAGCACCCACATTACAGAACCGGGTTTACCATATTTAGTCTCAAATATTCTAGTTTTGGTTCTCAGACTTAAATTATCTTCCTATTCTTCTACATATTTTTAATTGCAAAAAAACACTCTAGACGTAGCTATTTTACTTTTCAGTAGCTATTTTATCTTTACTGCATTCACCGTCTTAACTGATTACTACTTTCACAAGGATTAAACTACTGCAGAACATCTGTCATTGAAGCAAATCATCTTTCTGCATACTTCTTGGTGAAGTGAATATTTCCGATTTTTCTAATGTGGTATAATAATCCGATTTTTCTGTTTATTTTATATGTTATTTACAAATATTCCTCTTCCATTATGGATGTTGCCGTACCACCATCATTATATATTGTAATAAAAGGTTATTTATTAGTTTGCTCAATTAATTTAGTTTGCTAACTTTTATGGCACCTTTTAAGAAATTTTACACCAAAATTAGCTTATAAGGGTTTATTTGCCTATTAATTACAAAGCTAAGCATAATTTTGAAATTTAGATATCCTACATCAAGATAAGTCAAGAACATGTTCCAGGAACGATAGTTATTTCTCTGTGATATTTCCATAATTTATAAGCCTGCCACAGGGACAGCTCGGATAATTTCCAGATGTATAACATCATCAATCCTAAGATTACAAACTCTATTAACAGCTACTACAGTACAGTGGCTATAGGAATCTCCTCCTGACAAAGAAGTCTGAAGTGCGAGTCGCTCTGTAGCAATGATTTGATTAAGTAAGACCATAAAATTTGTTTCTTTTCCAATTTTATTCTTTAGTTTTGATAACTCTTTAGAGTTTGATAACTTTTTGGCCAAGAGCCAGGGATTGATTCCTATCTTGTATTATTTTAATAGAAAGTTCATTTAAAATACAGCCTACCTTTTAACCTAATTCAACTTTATGTTTTGACAAATGGATACCAAAAAAACGCTTTAACACCTGCCAAAAAATAATGCAATTTGCTCTTTTAATTACATTAACGTTTCTCCAATTTTAAGCTCTAGACCTGAAGCCCAGTAAACCCTTCGCTCTGGGTATGGTCTTGAGCTTTATTTGACAGAGCACCTATTTTTATTTGTTTTTTTTTTCGCTTTGGAATCGCTTAAAATTTGTGGTGCTATCATTAAAGCGAGAATCACACTTACGATATAATTGGGGTACAAGGGGGATGTCTTTCAAGTTCTTATATCTCTCTTTTAGTATTTGTTTCTTAAACTATAATTGGAGCATAAGGGAAAGACTTCCCAGTTAATATACATAGTTATTTCTATGTGTTTTGAGTTGAATATTAGTTTGCTTTTGGTTATCATCTTGATTGTTGTTATTAGTTTTATTATCAGTAATGTAACTGGGGTTGAAGGGGCAACTTCCTCGCTCATGTATCTAGTAATTTCTGTTTGTTTTCAGTTTGGGTTGAATATTAGTTTTATTTTTGGTAGCGATAAGATTGGTAGTAGTAGTGGTAGTGACACGTAAACATTGCCTTTTTGTCAACTGATCTTCCCCTTTAAGCATTCCTTTAAAGTTCCAAATTAATACCCAAATTGCCCCCCTTGCCATTTCCCAAAAATAAAAGTTAATACACTCAGTCATTCCTGAGTTATGCCCCCTTGACAACCCATCCGTTGGTTACCCTCCAATTAGTTTTAACTCTTATAAAGAGCACTAGAGCTTTGAATTTCAAATAGAACGAGACTCCTCCAAACTTTAAAAGGTCACCCTTTCTTTAAAAGCCTTGTGTGTTATCAATAAGAAACTAGCATAACTGATAGCCCTTGCCCTGAAACTTGGAAGAACTACCCAACTTTGAACTATAGTTATTTGAAAGTCGGCCTGACCCAGCCCTTGACCCTGAAAGTCGGAAGAACTACCAAACTTGGAACTATAGTTATTTGACCTTTTTAGACCTTTTTATTTATAGACGTTTTTGACCTTTTTATTTGACCTTAGTTATTTGACCAAGTTTTTGGAAGAAAATGAAGAGGGGGATGGTTGCCCTCCGATCACTTTGGACTCTTAGAAAGGGAAAACTATAACTTTTGATTTTAAATCAAAAAAGCATCTTTTTTTCACCGAAGTTTATCCAGCAATATCTTCCATAAAAATACTTATATGTTAACAATGAGCAAATTACATATCTTACAGCCCTTGCCCTCGGGGCTGTGTGGGTTTTCGTCAACCCAGGAAGTATGGGTTTTGTCCTTTGAACTATTTTGGACAAAATTGCCATCCCAATTTTTTATCGTATGCATTGGGGGGATAAGAGGGGCTGTGGAGGGCTAGTTCTCCTCCGATCACTTTTGACTCTTTAAAAGGACCCTAGAATATCTGATTTCCTATCGAATAAGCTCCTTCCGAAATTAGTACGACCACCCGTTCCATAAAAACCTTATATACCCCTGGGTCATAACTTACAACCCTTTCCCATGGGCTCTGGGGATTTTGTCAACCCTTAAGGCATTCTTATATGTTAATTGAACTTCAGAATATTTTGAACAGAATGACTATATCAAAATTTCCATCGGATGCATTTGGAGAAAAGAGGGTGTGGGGGCTCGTTTCCCTCTAATCGCTTTTGACTCTTAAAAGGAAACTAGAACTTTCAATTTCCAATCCAATGAGCCTCCTGCAAAGTTTATGCGACACCTCATACATAAATACTTTGTATCCCCCGGTATATAACGCATAACCCTTGCCCTCAGGCTCTGGGGGTGGTCTCGCCCACATAGGCCTTATTAGACAATCTTCGAATTATTTTGAATAAAATGACCATGAAAAGAGGACATGGGGGCTAGTTGCCCTCCGATCCATTTTGACTCTGAAAAAAGGTGCTAGAACTTCTGATCTCCAATTTAATGAGCCCCCTACGAATTTTATACGACCGTACTTTCCATAAAAATAAATGTTACTAATAAAAAAATATATTACATAAATATATATTAAAAGCTTATATGTTAACAAGGGACAACCAGCACAACTTATAGCCCTTGTCCTGGAGGCTCTGGGTTGTTGACATCTTCAAAGACACAATTACTGGACCTTTAAACAATGTGGAACAAAATGGCTGTCTCAAAATTTTGATTAGATGTATTAGAGGAAATGATAGAGGTGGAAGGGGGCTGGTTGTCCTTCAATCATTTTTGACTCGTTAAAAGGGCTCTAGGACTTTCAATTTCCAATCAAATGAGCTTCGTCCAACGTTTCTGTGACGAATTGCATAACTTATACTTACTGTACCTTTCAACTATTCTGAACAAAATGGCAATTTAAAATTTGTATATGTGTTCTGGGAAATAATTGGTGCTGGGGAGGGATGGCCAATGGCCCTTCAATCACTTTGACTATTAGAAATGACACTAGAACTTTCAATTTTCAATCGAATGGCGATCTTTTGAAGTTTCTACGACATATCCTTCTATACGAAGTGCCTTGGTTGGAAAAAAAGAATAAACAATAAATTTTGCCCAATTTGCTCTTTATTTAGGCAGCGATATTGCGCTGCCTATTATTTCTAAGCAGAATAAACACCGGAGAAAAGAGCACGATTGCTTACAAAAGTAAATTCTCTAAGATACAAATCTTAAGATATAAATTCTATGTTAGATAAAAAAAAAAACAAGTTTTTTGAAATGAAAGTAAGGAGCGACATTAGAACTTAAAACGAACAGAAATTACTCCTTATATGAAAGGGGCTTTTCCTCCTCGACACCCTGCTCTTTACGCTAATTTTTTTTATTGTTTTAAAAAGTAGAGTTGCGAGAAAGAATCAAACTTTAGCGCAAGGAGCGGGGTGTCGAGGAGGAAAAGCCCCTTTCATATAAGGAGTAATTTCTGTTCGTTTTAAGTTCTAATGTCGCTCCTTAATTGCATTTCAAAAAACTTGTTTTTTTTATTTAACTTCTGAAAGTTTTTGAATTAATGCATGTCTGATTTTGACTCTCCGTACATAAATTATTAAAATGATATTTGCATATTAATTCTTTTTTTGGCTAAATGGCTTTCTTTTAGTTTTGATCAGACGATTTTGAGAAATAAGGGGTTGGGGAAGGAGGCCTAGTTGCCCTCCAATTTTTCGATTACTTATAAAGGCAACTAGAACGTTTAATTTTTAACGAACGTTTTTATTAGTAAAAAATATACGTAACTTAAGAATTAACTTACGTAACAAACTTTTATATTCTTATATTTTTGATTATATATATGAGGGGGTTTGTCCCCTCGTTAATACCTCGCTCTTCACACTAGATCTTAAGTTTTGTCCCAATTCTTTAAGAATGACCCCTGAATCAGAAAGGCCGTAGAATAAATAGTTGAAATTACTAAAAATAATTTAGCATAAAGAGCGAATCTCCTTCTAAATACCTCGCTCTTTACGCTAAAGTATTTTTAGAACCCCTCATATGCGTAATAATCTCTGTTCGTTTTAAGTTTTAATGCTTCTCCTTACTCTCAATTGAAAAAACTTTTTCATGTTTATATTTTCATTCTTTTTTTTTTTAATAGTAATGCTAGAAAATTGTACGCCCTTTTCATTGAATTTCTCTTCCCCCATGAAATATTCCTCCAAGGAAAGATCCTCCCATATAGCTCCCTCCCCTGAACCCCACGCCCAAACAAAAAAAAACCTGAAAACGTCGGTACACTTCACAATAACCATTACTGTATGTAAACATTGGTCAAAGTTAGTAACTTGCAGCCCCTCCCCCAGGGACTGTGGGTGGTAAGTCATCCCCAAAGACATAGTTATGATGGTTTTCGACTATGCGGAACAAAATGGCTATCTCAAAATTTTGATCCGTTGACTATGGGAAAAAATGAGCGTGGGAGGGGGCCTAGGTGCCCTCCAATTTTTTCGGTCACTTAAAAAGGGCACTAGAACTTTTCATTTCCGTTAGAATGAGCCCTCCTGCAACACTCTAGGACCACTTGGTCGATACGATGACCCTTGGAAAAAAAAAAACAAATAAACACGCACCCGTGATTAATCTTTTGGCAAAAAATACGAAATCTCACATTTTTTTTGTTTCCCCCTATTTTCTAAAATAAGGCAAATTTTTTTCAGGCTCGTAACTTTTGATGACAAAGACTAAATTTGATAAAACTTATATATTTGAAATCAGCATAAAAATATGATTCTTTTGATATCTTTTAGCATCGAAATTCCTTTTTTTAGAGTTTCGTTTACTATTGAGCCGGGTCGCTCCTTACTACAGTTCGTTACCACGAACTGTTTGATATCTTATTCCCCACTTAGCTTGGTTGAGGTCCATTGACCTCTTTTGAAAGTTGTCCTAACGACTCGAAATCAAAGTCATCCTTCTTTCTCTTTTTACTGAGAACGAATTAGGCCCAGAATAGCCAAAGAAAAAAGTAGACCAGGTACCTATAAAGAACTTACCAGAAAATAGAAAAAATAGGAAATTAAAATTTATTTAGGAACAAGTTTATTGTTCAAGTACAATAAAGATTATAGGTTACAATAAAATTTATTTATTATAAAATTTAAAGATTATAGGTTACAATAAAGATTATAGACCCCAATTTTAAAAGATAGTTAAATTGATGACGCATATTCCTAAATCAAGAATCTTACGGACAAAAGGGGGTCAAAGACATGAATTATTATTTAGTGCGAAATATGATAAGCAACTCAGAAAATTTTCAAGATGAAACAAGAGGATCATGTTCAAGAAGTGAACGATTCTAAAGCGACAATAGTCGACATCTATGAGCATTATCAGACTCTTAGTCTCGTGCCTGCCTTTGTTCTTAAGATACCCGGGTTAGATAAGAAAAGTTTTCCAAGTCAAAGACAATAGGTATAAGTTTCTTACTGTGTGGCCGAACTTCGGAAAAAAAGCTTTCAAAGGGTTATAATAGATATAGCATAGACAGCAGATATTCAATTTACTTCTAAGAGAGGGATCTTCACATTTGAGGTAATAGTTTGATCTCTGTTTTCAGGGAGTGACAAAACGGTTTTAAAATGAGATGGTTGTGTAATAGTTACACTAAATACCAATATGCATCTAATAAGAGAAATCTTCGTAATATTTACAGATCTTCAAGATAATGCTAATAAACATCTAACATCGTAGTCGATTAACTATTTTCAAACTACAAAACTCCCTTTCATGCTATATTAATATTATCTCATAGGATTTCCAAATCATTCTGCCATTGTTTGGGGCTTTGTTAACTTTTTCACGCATACGTATCAGTTTCAAGCAATCCTTTGATTACGACAAAAAGTTCAAGTATAAATTGATACTGTTAAACACAAGTGTATTTACCAGTGAAGTTATATCCAAGGAGATTTGTACTACGGAAGGCCCAAAATCGAAAAAAGCAAATTAAATGAAATACTGGAAAATCCCAGTAAATCGTGTGGATTAGAGCCTAGTTTGAAGGCCTCATCCGCTCCCTACTTACATAACTGTTGTTACCAGTTTCCTAAACAAAATCCATGTAATAGTTAGCATTTAGAATAATCCAAGAATAAGTAATTCTCTCAAGATTTATATCCCCCCAGAGAAGTATTTTCATTTCTTATTTTCGCATTTTTTCTAAGGCAACCGATTACTAGCAAGTTGCTCTCTAGCCTTTTGTCTCTCCTTGATAGCCCCATTTCGAGAGAGAAACAAATTTGTGTGGTAAGCTTTGATTCATAATCACTAATTTCTGGAAAAATTCTATTCATTCCATAAAGACTATTAGGACCTGAAATTGAAAATGTCATGTAGGCCCAATAGTCATATCATGAGCCTATTAGCGTTCTGTTCCATGGTCACGAAGAAGCGATTAGTAGTGTGATGTTTTTCTATTTCCCCTAGTTGGTAAACAAGAGCAGAAATCGGTATATGATATTATTATTACGCCTGCTGTGTCCTTTTCTCTAAAAAGATTACTTGTCCCAGTGAGATAAATTAGGACTATCCTCGGCTTCTTCTTAATAGGGAACTAAATACAAAACAGACATTAATTAATCCGCGAAAAATGGATTATATTGCCTTCCTGAAGAAGACGGTCAGTTAGACATTTTGGATCAGACCTAATTTTGTATGTCGTCGATTGCTCGAAGTTTCATTTGGCTAGCTCTATGAAATCTTGTCGTTTTGCTAAGACAGGAGAAAAACTTAAGCTTTTGATCAAGTGACCAGTGGTGAAATTGGGGGGAGGGGAAGGTTTCGGAGATGTTATCCCCGTATATTTTTGATATTTCCATTGAAAAATATCTTTATGGTATTTTCAATCAAAAAAATTCAACTGCAACAAAATTGCCTTAGATTTCGAAAAAAAAACACATTTCTCTCCCTACCTTTCGTGAGTTTTTTCACCATACCGTGGCATGTGTATAAAAATGTGACTTTTTTGGTGATCCATGCATCTAAAATTCGTCGAGTCGAAAATTAGCCCATCAAAGGCTATTAATATTATAAAGACAGAAAGAAATACCTACAAAAATGGGTGAGGGTAATCTTTATGAGCCCTTCGGCAAAAATGCACAATTTTGTGGTTTTCTTGAGAAAGGGGGTTATGAATAGGTGTTTATTAGGTTTTTTTCTTATTTCTTTTTTTTTGTCAAGGTTAACCGTATCAAACCATGATCATATAATATCTAGAACAAGCTTATTTAAGAGTATATTTCAATATTTAGTGTTCTTCTTAAGTAAAAATGAGATCCTTCCGTAGCAAAGTGTCTATTTCTGCTATTTTCTGAGGCAAAACATAAATTTTGAAGGTTAAAATGAAAACAGAAATTCACAAATTCTCGCAAAATCCGGCCCTAGTTAAGTGTTGCAACGATGCTAAGTTTTGGTTTAGAATCTGGCAAGATTGTGATAGGCCCAATTCCGGTCCTGTTAACTGTCCGTTTATGGACTAAACAAAAATTTGACAAGCAACTGAAAGCTCATCGTACTAAATTAAAAGAAGAGTACTCCTCCAGAATCGTAAGTGACCCAAAATTAATCTGGAAAGCCTGGTTGAGCGAACCGGTCGCCGGAAAACCCCATGATTCGATTAGCGAAAAAGATTGGGAATCGTACTTTTCCAACGAATTCAGTGCCCCCGGCCCAAATACGTGTAATCGCTTTGCAAACCGGCTAGAATTGGTATTATCCAGCCACTGTGTCCCTGATTTCGTCGTTACATACGGAAACGTACATGAAGCTATTTTAAAGCTGAAGAAGAAACATTCCCTTGGTGTAGACGAACTGTGCGCGCTAAATCTGCTACACGGTACTACTATGCTTATTGAATATCTGACGCTGCTATTCCAGATTATTTTCACCACTGGTATAGTGCCTGACTCTTTTTGTGTCGGTTTGCTGTCGCTCATCCTTAAAAAAGGGAAACCAACAGACCAATGCTCTTCGTACAAGCCAATCACTGTTGCTCCAGTGCTCTGTAAAGTTCTAGAGATCTTAGTCTCAAAAGAAATTCAATATTCGTGCCGAATGCCTGACCACCAGTTCGGTTTCAGACCGGGTCTGGGTTGTGCTCACGCTCTCTTCAGTCTTGCCGCTATTCTAGCAGATTCTCACGAATCTGGTGATCCTGTAGTGATTGGTGCTTTTGATGTGAGTAGAGCGTTTGATTCGTCGACTCACGCTCAGGCCCTTTTAGCCGCTTACCAGCAAGGTGTAAGCCTCCGTGTCACTAGCGTACTGTACGATATGTATTGCCGTTTAAAAGCGCGTATAAAAATAGGTAACCGCATTACATCAGTGGTTGTTCCAGTAAAGAAAGGTGTCCGCCAGGGTTCATTATTATCCCCAAGTTTGTACAATAACAGTTTTTTAAATGCCCAGGCATGTGTAAATGTTTCATGTATCTCCAAGAATATAAATGTGTCGCTATTTACATACGCGGACGATCTATTAAATCTAAGTCGGTCTATTAGGGGACTGCAATCAAATTTCCCGATCCCGCGTGATGAATACCGAAAAATCGGCCTGGCTTTCAATACTTCTAAATCTGCAGTTCTTTTTTTCAACGATAGTCCTTCTCAGTCTGAGCACCTCCTGCTGGGTAGCGAGTCAATTACCGTTTCATCTCACGTCGTGTATCTCGGTTTACCCATAGGCCGTAACCTTAATGAAACTCGTCTACTGCTCGTCAAACACGTCGAGAAAAAACTTCGGACTGCGTATGGGTCTATCGTCGCCAGCAGGCTCCTCTTATTCCGAAAGTATCTCGCGAATATGTATAACGCTGTCGCACTGCCGCATATTCTATACATCGCGCCATTTTGAAATTTATTAACTGACACCCAAAAACGTAAGCTCCGGTCCCTTTATTTTAGGTTCGCGAAGTTCCTGCTGCAATGCCCCTTGTGGACGAGAAATGCTTATATGATCGATAAACTTAGGATTGCAGGCCCCAGTATCGCGGTAAACCGGTTGATTTCTAATTTCCAGGCAAAATGGAACCACCCCTGGCTTAAACATTTCTACAGTTCTTGATTATGTATTTTCCATGTTGTGTTTTAAATTTCTCTCCGTTTTTCTTCTCTTTTTTTCCTTTATTTATTTTTTTTTCATTGTACTCCGTTTTGTTCCATGTGAAAAATACGGGTAATAAATATTTTACTTACTTACTCACATACATTCGTCCTTAAATACTCACATGATCATTACAAAATGAATTGTTGTTATGTACTGTGGATAGTTCATGCAGTGATACCAACGATCATATTGTTAATGCAGCTGCGCTGCAACTAATAAAAAGAAGGCCATTTGGTCTTTTGGAGGGTAGGTGAGGGCCGATACCTCAATAATGTTGAGGTGCTAGCCACAATCTTCCTTGCACTTGACGGCCCACATTCTCATATTTCGTATGAGAGATTCATGAAATCGACGCGATAGAGGGAATTCATCTTCTACTTTTTCTGCATTGAAATTAAATAAAAAAAATTTGTAACTGAAAGTAAGGATCAATATTAAAAATTGAAACGAACAGAAATAATTACGTATTTGAGGGGGGGGGTTGCTCTCTCCTCAACACCTCGCTCTTAACGCTAAGTTTTTGGCACTTCAAAAAAAGTTAGGAAAAAATTTAAACATTAGCGTAAAGAGCGAGGCGTTAAGGAGGGGGCAACCCCCCTCATATATGTAATAATTTCTCTTCGTTCTAATTTTTAATGTTACTCTTTACTTCCTCTTGAAAAAACTTGCGTTCTTTCTTAATTTAATTTCTGGTCGTTTAAAAAAAAGATATCTGGCTCCACTTCCACGGAAAAATCCTCCTCCCCACAGAAATATAATCTGGACAATTCAGTTCTACCAAAAATATATCATGGATGATTACCCTTAACATCTCCATACGCAAAATCGAATCGCTTAAGAGAAAGTATGACATATAAAGGCATTTCTTACAGGAATTCTGGCGTATTCTCCAACAAAATTTCAAAACAAAAGTTCTCCCCCTTGAAACTTCCCTGTCTAAGGAAAATTCCCCCTGTACAAAATCTCCCCAGTAGAAAGTTCGTCCTCCTCTCCCCACCCTAACTATGTATGCATACTTCCCATTAAGAAATACGTAAATAATGGGCAAATTATATGATTTAAAGACCTTTCCCCAGGGGCTTTGGGGAGTCTCATTGTCGCCGAAGACATATTTACTGGTCTTTCAACTATGTTGAACAAAGTAGCTATCTCAAAATTTTGATAGGACAATTTTGGGAAAAAAGCGGAGTGGAAGGCGGCTTAGCTGCCCTTCAATTTGTCTTTCACTTAGAAAGGACACTAGAACTTTTTATTTTCATTAGAATGAACCACTGGACCGATAAGATCACCCCCGGAAAAAAAAACAACAACAACAAAAAACACGCATCCGTGATCTTTCTTCTGGCAAAAATTACAAAATTCCACTTTTTTGCAGATAGGAGATTGAAACCTCTACAGTAGGGTTCTTTGATACACTGAATCTGATGGTGTGATTTTCATTGAGATTCTATGACTTTTATGCGGATCTTTCTCCCTCTTTTCAAAAATCAAACCAATTTTCTCATGCTCGTAGCTTTTGATGGGTAAGACTAAACTTAATGAACCTTATGTATTTGGAATCAGCATAATGAGTTAATTCTGATGATACGTTTATTGGTAGGAAAAATCCATTTTTTAAAAGTTTCTCGTACTATTGAGCCGGATTACTCCTTACTTACAGTTTCTTCCCACGAGCTGTTTGATGAATGGATTTGTAGCAAGCGTGTAATTTGTGTGCTGAATTGTGACAGGAGCGACTGCTCCTATTTGTGAAGACGATAGATTTTTGGTGAAAACAACAGCTTAGAAAGTATAACAATATAGTGACAAGACAAATGAACTATGGCAGTAAAAAGCCTGAGCTTTAGCATAGCGTAAGCTTTAATGCAACATTTAAGGAGAACAGGTCTAGTGAGACTGCACTTTTCTTGACAAAGGGGAGGATAGGAGGGGCACGAGGAGTGGATGAAAATACACTTAATTTTTATTTTCATTACAAAATTAAAAAAAATTGTCCTCAATATTTCTAAAAATAACGTTTTTGTAAATCTAAAAATTGAAATATTTACTTAAATTGGCACCCCTGCTAACGCCTGTGATAATTTGCGTCTGTTTCATATTTTGATTATATTTATTTGTTTTTTATTTAATTAAGAGATTTCATTTATTTTCATATTTAATTTAGCATTACTGAGGGATATTTTGTGTAATATTTTGTGAGTTTTCTTTTTACCAAGTTATTTGCTTTCCGCTAATTTTACTTTTATCTAAATTATGAACATCTGTCCACATTTTTGACGAAAATTGGGCAGTAGGCAAGCTAAGTCAATCGCTAAGCGGAGAATTCTTGCCCAATCTAATTGTCTTACATCCAGAATGGTCTTACATTTATTTAGTATTTCTTTTGCTTTGCTCGAGTTTACTTCAAAAGATTAGTTTTCTTCTTTTTTGAGCACTGAAGACGGGTTGGTGGAGGTCCTTGCCAAAATACTCCCTTTTGGCATTTTCGCTTCTTTTCTGTCCGCTGGCTAATATCACCCTCGTTTTTCTCGGCTATTTCATTATTCATTTATTATTTTTTCTTGTTTGTCATATATGTTACATTGCAATGAATATCTCGTATCTCATAAACGTATCTGACAGTTACAAGATTAAACCAGTTTTCAATTTTGTCATCTAACGAAGCAGTTGATGAAAGGAAAGCGTTTTCTTTTTGTTTCTGGCTTCAAAAACAAACCACAGAAAATATTTTTAATTATAAATGGGGAAAAAAATCTGTACTTGGCATGTTCACAGTTGTTTGATTTAAATATTCTTTCGGCCGCTGATTTCAGTTTCACAGTACTCGATTCATCACTTCCTTCTTGGAAAACAAAACGAGTTTTATTCTTTTGATTATCCGAACGTGAAATATCAAGGGAACTCAAAAATGAACGCAAGAGCTGTGTTTTTGACACGAGAGTTCATTAAAAGTTTGCACTTAGGGGCACATCAAGGTTTTACTTCTGTATTCTCCGGAAATTCATGTTTCAAGTTTGAGAACAATGTAATTGAATCCTGCCTGTTAGTTTGTTGTCAAGAAATCAATGAAAGGAGACGAAATGAGCCTGTTTAATCGGTATCAGTGAAAATAGCGGAAAATTGGAGGAAGAAAATGAAGAACTACTATTTACCGGCTCTTACTCATTTGGCCTTGCCACCGCTTGCCACCAAAGAAGTGATGACTATATTTTGATTAAGAAGAGAGATAAGGAGAGGTGGGGGAGGGGGATAGTTATAGACTGATCAATTCTTAATTACCAGCGTTTGAAAGGGGGTATGACAATTAAACAACCAAAATAAATTTACAAGTTTACCACTGATACATGATTTTTCTTATCAAGATTGCAAGCTTAAATAATTAGTTTTCCCAATGTAAAACGCGACACTCACCTTTTTTGTCATATCCCTTGATAAGTTTTTCTGGAATTATATTCACAATAAATACTAAAATGCAAAATGGGAGGAACTTTCTCCCCGGAAAATTTGGCCTCGGGAAAAATCTCCCCCCCCCAAGAAAAGTTCTCCATCGGAAAAATCTCCCAGAAACTCTCTCTCCTACCAGAAAATATTTTCGCATTGAAAATGCCCTCCCCACCCCATAAAATCAACCTTCCGTTGAACCCCCCCCACCACCCCAGTAAAATTTCCCCGTCTAGCAATACCTCCGCAGAATATTCTCTTCTGATAATTTCCCCCATGGAAAATTCCCCCATACGCTAAATTGAGCAGCTACAGAGAAAGTACAAAAAAAAAATGCATCAAAATACCGATGAGATGTCCTAAAGCAGAAAAAAAGCAACAGGTATCAAATACGGTTCTAGGTCAGAGGCTGGCTGGTAGAAGTAGGTCAGAGGCAGTCGTAGAAGTAGTAGCAAAAGGGGTATAATATCGGTAGCCCTAGAAGTTTCAGTTTAGAGCCCTAAGATGTTGCTGGGATAATGCCAATACACCCCTTCGATAAATCACATGTACATAATGCGTTTTGATTTGGTTCAACACCGCCCTCACCATTCCTTGAAAGTTTTACCAATACCCTTCGCAAATAGCAACAGTATTAATACAACACTTCGTGGTAACGAACTGTAGAAAGGAGCGACCCGGCTCAATAGTAAGCGAAACTCCAAAAAAAGGAATTTTAATACCAATAGTTACATAAAAAATCGCATTATTATGCTGATTTTAATATATAGTTTCCTTAAGTTTAGTCTTAACCATCAAAAGTTACGAGTCTGAGAAAATTTGTGTTATTTTAGGAAATAGGGGGAAATAGCCCCCAAAAGTTGCAGAATTTTAGCAAAATTCACACTATCAGATTCAGCGTATCAGAAAACAATACTGTAGAAGTTTCAAGCTCCTATCTAAAAAAAATGTGGAATTTTGTATTTTTTGCCAGAAGACAGATCATGGATGCGTTTTCATTTTATGTTTTTTTTCAGGGATGATCGCATCGATCCTATGGTCCTAGAATGTCATGAGAGGGCTCATTCTAATGGAAATTGAAAGTCCTAGTGCCCTTTTTAAGTCATCAAATAAATTGGACGGCAACTAGGCCAACTCCGATGCTCATTTTTCACCCAAAGTCATCAAATCAAAATTCTGAGATAGCCATTTTGTTCAGCATAGCCTAAAAACCCAAAACTGTGTCTTTGGGGACTACTTAATCTCCCACAGTCCCTGAGGGAGGGGTTGCAAGTTACAAACTTTGAGCATTGTTTACATATAGTAATAGTTATTGGGAAGTGTACATATGTTTTCAGGGGGAATTTTTCGCGGTGGGGGGAGGGGGTTCGGGGGAAGGGGGTTACACGGGAGGATCTTTACATGAAGGAATTTATGATAAGGGAAGAGAATTTCCACGAAAGGGCCGCAGGATCTTCTAGCATTATTTAAGCGAAATAAAAGGAGAAAAAAAAAAATTCAACTGCAAGTAAGGAGCAGCATTAAAACTTAAAACGAATAGAGATTATTACGTATATAAGGGTTTCGTCTACTCCTTAATATCTCGCTCTTTACGCTTAAGTATTTTTTAGTAATTTCATCTATTTATTCTACGGCCTCTGTGATTCAGAGGTCATTTTTACAGAGTTGGGACAAAATTCAAGCTTTACTGCAAAGAGCGAGGTATTGACGAGGGTGCGAACCCCCTCATATACGGAATAAAAATATACAAATATAGAAGTTTGTTTCGAAAGTTAATTCGTAAGCTACGTATATTCATTACTAATAAAAACGTTCGTAAAAAAATAAAAAGTTTTAGTTGCTTTTTTATTTAACCAAAAATTGGAGGGCAAATAGGCCTCCTCCTCCACCCCCTTTTTTAATCAAAATCGTCCGATCAAGATTATGAGAGAGCCATTTAGCCAAAAAAAAATTAATATGCAAGTTCCGTTTTAATTATTCATGTACGGTGAGCCAAAATCAAAACATGCATGAATTCAAAAACGTTTAGAAATTAAATAAAAAAAAAAAAACAAGTTTTTTCAACTCAAAGTAAGGAGCGACATTAAAACTTAAAACGTATAGAAATTATTCCGTGTATGAAAGGGGTTGTCCCCTCTTCGACGCCTCGCTCTTTACGCTAAAGTTTTTATTGTTTTATAAAGCAGAGTTGTGAGAAAGAGTCAAACTTTAGCGTAAAGAGCGAAACGTCGAGGAGGGGACAACCCCCTTCATATACGGAATAATTTTTGTACGTTTTAAGTTTTATTTTTTTTTTATTTAATCAGTCATAGGAGCAGAAGTAACAGTAGGAGAATTGAGAGTAGTATTAGTTATTTCATTAGTAGTATTAATAGTAGTAACAGCAATAGTATATTGGTCTACTTCAACATCCCCTTTTCATGCCATTAATAGTTTCAATTTAATATTTTAAGCCGTTTCTGAGATGTGGCTGATACACCCCTTTGTAAACCTGCATGTACATTGTGTCTTGATTTGGCCCAACGTCCCTCTCAACACTTCCTGGAAGTTCCATATTAATATTATTGGTCTTAGTAATAGTAGTACCAAGTTTACCAAGTCATGAACTAATGGAATGAAACGACCAATAAAACTATTTAAATTATTCACGGTTGTATAAACTAAATTTTCAAAAAACTTTCAACAGTAGAACCAATAATCAACTTAATGTAGGCATATTCCCTCGAGGTACCCACTTTAATTTTCAGTCTGCAGGCAAATTACGGACCTTTGAGATCTTCGTCAACAAAGTTAGCTTTTCAAGCTACTGCGATCTGTTTGCACAACTGATAACATTTGATCCACTTTTAGAAAGGATTTTAGCAGCCCGTCTAGGAAGAGAGGAATACAATAGAGATCCTATAATTGCATGCTATGTGTATTGACGAAAGTTCCATGCAACTTGGCAAAAATTGGAAAAGGAAATATTATTAAGGTTATTTTGAATAATCAGACTTTAATTTGGAAAATGAACCTTGCATAAAACTGAAAAAGTTGAGTAGCAACGCTGACTAACTCCAAGAAAAAAAAGATAGTTCCGACACTCGTCGGTGAATATCGACTTTCACCAATTTCGGACATTCACGGTAACAGATACAATGGAAATACAATCTGAGTTGAAGAAACAAAATTTATTTTCATTTTTGTATGGGATTATAATCTGACCTGCTTCCACTACTCCCATTTCTCATCAAACTAATGAAACTTTAGTGTACAAATTGGGGAGCTAGGGGATGGTAGAGTATCCCCCCATAGATGATAATTTATGTTTCATTCAATTGCTAAGGTCACCCTTTAATTTCATTTGAAAACTAGTTTTTAACTAGTCAAGTTTTTTCCCCAAATATTTTCTTCTAAATCTAAATAAAATAACGTAAGGTTTTCTTAAGAAATAGGAAAAACATGATTTTAGAAATTTATAATACATAAAAGAAATTTTGTTGTAAAAAGCATTGGCTGAAGACCAAAATACGAATTATCAACTCGAATATTACTTCTAAGCCCCCTCAAAAAAAAAAAAAAAAAATGTTCAACTAATAGTACGACTCACTCTTTGCTTACCGTTCATTCTCATACAACATTCGCAAGCAATCGGTTTGCTTCCGTGGATTTTTCATTTGCTTATGTTTTTATGGAACTAACACAAAATAAGGTTCCTGGTGCCCCACTTCTGCGTATAATAAGAGGTTAGGTTTGCTTGATTGTTACTAATTCAAAATAGCACGTACACAGAAGAGGGGGAGGGGTGTGTGCTGTACCGCCTTAAATTCAAGCTTAAAAAATATATACAGTGCATTTTATTTAAACTTAATATTCCCAGTAGTTATAGTGCTTTCAGAGCTGTCATTCCTACATTTCACCCACTCTGAAATAAATTCATGCGTTCGAGCCTGAATCCTTGACATTATTAAATAAAAAAAAAAACTAGTTTTTTTTAACTGAAAGTAAGGAGCGACATTAAAACTTAAAACGAACAGAAATTACTCCGTATATGAAATGGGTTGTCCCCTCCGCAATCCCTCGCTGTTTACGCTAAAGTTTTTAATTGTTTTAAAAAGTAGAATTGTGGAAAAGAGTTAAACCTTAGCGTAAAGAGCGAGGGATTTTAAACTTAAGCAATAAGTACTTATAATGTTTTCAGAGTTGTCATCCCTACATTCTGCCCACTCTGAAATAAATTCATGCGTTCGAGCCTGAATCCTCGACACTATAAGGCTCATTCCGGAAATAGATTTGTTATTCTACACATCCATGTCTTACAAATACACTTTACATTCCGGTTGCATTTATTCAAATAAAAAAACACAGCTCTATTTGTAAAGCAGTTCCTTCCCACGTGCCACCCACCCTTTTGAGAAAGGTCGACTTTCATAATGCCACGCGACTAAAACTTGAGAAGCCTCCTTTCAAGATCTTAGCTGAAATTTAAGAACGGAAGTCCTACTTTTAAATAGGAATCGAGCCTGGTGGTATACGCCCTCCAAAGTTAGAATCGGAGGTATGAATAAAGTAGCTTGTCATTGAATTTGTCAATGAATAGAAATCAACAGGCAGTAGTGAATGCAAGGCAGTCAATTCGTTCAATAACTTTGCTTGATGAAAGTATATTAAGAGGGGTACAGCGGAAGTAGGGGGTAAGAAGAGTTAACACCAGCTGCTCGGTCAATTATGCGTGTCTTAACTAGTTCCATTAGAAATTTTAGTAGAAAGAAAAGGAACTTAAAATTTTTGTTTCCTGAAAATTAATCAACAAAGTCCCAGAAATATTTAATGTCAGTTTAGAAGTCCGAAGTGTCTCATTCTCTCTTGAAGAATTTTGTCAGAGTAGCTTTGCCTTTCAAGTAGCTTTTCCAGGAATGGAGCTGAAAATCACATACACAAAAATTGCAAACAAAATCAGTTTTGAATAAATTGAGAATCAAAAACAATATTTAAAAATCTTGAGTCTTGTATCCAAAAAACCAAAGATTTCCACTTCATCAAAAGTATGTTTGGAACTTATTTCTATCACGTATAGATTTTTTGCTGCTTCTTAGAGTCCTACTCCTCTTTATCGTAGTGTCTGATCGTTTTAGTTTGACTTCTTTATTTATTGCAGTTTGTGTTCGTTTTGACTTTCACTTATTTATTGACACGGATTTATGGTCGTTTTACGATTGAAATGTTATTTGAATTTATTTCTGCTCATATTTAATGTGATTTAACTCTTTTGAAAACCTTTCTCTAGGTAAAAAATTTTTAACATTAATTTTTGTTCCTTCTTAAAGGACATGGTCTTTTTCAATGGTTAAACTATTAATATTTTAAATCTTTCCGGTTTTTCTCGACCCAGAGTTTGTCATACTGCTCTTTTGTTTGACTAAATTTGCAATAATTTTTCTCAGTAGCTGTACTTAAATACTTTGGATGGATGGCTACGAGAAATGATATTCAAATAAATGGGTCGAATATCTGCATAACTTTTTGGGTTCTATAGGGCTTACAGAATTTTAATCCCCTTTGCGTGTCGTTGTCACAAGCAGTTGCTGTCACATATAGTCAAAGTCACTGTATCGAGCCGTTGTAGTCAAAGTTCCAAAAGGATCAATGTTCATAGGTCACAAGCAGCAGAGTTGCAATTAATTGCAGTCCCAAGAATTCACTGTCACAAGTAGTCACATACATAAGCAGCAACAAGTAGTAACAGTCGTATGCTGTCGCAGTCGTTAATAGTTTCAGTTGCAGTCAGAAGTAGTTGTATTAGTAGTAGTAGTATTAGCAGTAGTAGTAGTAGCAGTATTAGTAGCAGTGGCAGTAGCAGTAGCAGTATTAGTAGTAGTTGTAGCATAAGTAGCTGCAGTAATAGTAGAAGAAATAGGAATTGTTAGCAGCCCTGAAAGTTTTGATTTAATACCCTCAGTCGTTTCCAAGATACTGC
Organism: Artemia franciscana; assembly: GCF_032884065.1. NCBI lineage: Eukaryota > Metazoa > Arthropoda > Branchiopoda > Anostraca > Artemiidae > Artemia > Artemia franciscana. The sequence goes on along the minus strand of NC_088863.1, from coordinate 28,472,320 downwards.
TGACTTACCCTTTTTGACAACGTGTATATATATGTACATATATATATATATATATATATATATATATATATATATATATATATATATATATATTATATATATATATATATATATATATATATATATATATATATATATATATATATATATATATATATATATATATACTTTTTTTCTTCTTTTGTATTAGTGTGAAATAATTCAGACGTCATATGCGGACAAACATGACGTCACCTGATCCACACACAGATCCACACATAGACAACTTATTTTTATATATATAGATATATATATATATATATATATATATATATTTATATATGTAAATATTTCATTTAGTTCACGATACATCCTAACAACCGCTGAATGTTTCACCTTTATGCTCTTAACCCTTCTGGATATATCATAGATGGGCCCCTCTCACAACCGCATTTAGTTAAATCCCCCCCACCCAATAAGCCCTGAAAGTTTCAACTTATTACTCTAAGGCGTTCCTGAGATGTTGCTGATTTACCCTTTTGACAGCCTGTGTGCGCATAGTGTCGTTTGATTTAGTTCAACATCTCTCAAATATCCCCTGAAAGTTTTATTTTAATACACTTAACCTCGCTAGTAGTATTTGTCGCAGTAGTAACAGTCGCAGTAGTATTCGCATACAAATAATGCCTTTTGGTTAGTTCGACATCCCCCTCATCATTCCCTGAAAGTTTGAACATAATGCTCTAGGCCATTCTTAAAATATTGCTGAAATAGATCTTCAATTCAAGATGTCTGAAAACCTTAGAACGAGGATTCATCCCCACTTTCTGCAAATGTGAGGGCTGATAAAAAAAATAGAATAGGGTTCACTCGAACAAAAATGTTCAGTTCTAGTCGGTAAATGCAAGGGTTATTCATTAATTACCTTTCAAAACATTTGAATTTTACTGCTAATAGTAAATAAAACAGCAAAATTAATCGTTAACTCCCGAAGAACTGTCATAAAAAGCTAGGTTTTTCTCTTATGTTAGGGCGTTCATCGTAAGGGACTGAGGTGAAAATAAAATTTCAGTTTAAGTTAGTGCGAAGTGAGAGAAGCCATTCTCTTACTTTGGATAAGCTCTGTCCTTTTAATTTTTTAATTCCTGCTTGTTTTAAATAACAAAACTTAATAAAATTGATAAAAAGGGGTAAAAATCAAAAAGAACACTGAGAAATTCTGGTCTTTAATACGGTTTTTTAGGCTTTAGGTGCCCTTTCCTACCACAAAGCGAACTCCTCTCCTCCTAAGAAGTTGGATAAAACATCAAACTAAACAATAATTCCGACCATCCTGGTCTCTTTCTGATTTCCTGGTCTCTGTCTGATGTCCTTTAATCCCCCCCCCCCTTTATGCATTTAAGCATGTAAATGTTCGCTCAGATATTTCCAGGTAAAAATCATTCAGCAATAGAATAGGACTGTTGCCCTCTCTACACTCTCTTTGGAAGCGGTGAATGAAGTGGTGTTTGGAGATAAATTGTCCCCAAACCCTTCTTTCAGAAGAACTATTTTCACAAAAAACTTACGGCTTATATTCCCTTTGCAATTTTTTGTTTTTTATTTTTCTGCTCTTCAGTGGTTTTGATATATCAAAGAATATATGAATATAATACATTACATATAATAAACATATATAAATAAATATATATTATACGAAAAACAACAGTTTTGCTATTATTCTATGTCTGAGATTCAGTTCTATCCAAATACCAAATTACAATTTTGATATTAAGTGCACACGGTTTTTTAGATTCAGATACACTGAATACTGGTTGAGAATATTTGAAGCAAGGATAATTTTCCTGTTTCTTAAGTAAGTTTAGATCCTCTAAGAAAATTCCAATGGATAGGTCTGAGACAAATGGTTTCGATGAGATCAGTATCTTGTCCTTCTGGTGCATGTTACCGCTGCGGGGAGATAAAAGCACTTCAAAATTTATATTAAAAATGGGGAATGGGCCTAAAAATATTTCATTATCGTCGCAATTGTACTTAAAAATGTTTGATTATCGTTACAATTGAACTTGTTTGCACTTTTAGCCCCTTTGGGACTCAAAATGAATTCAAAGCCAATTAGTGGGACCAATCAAAAGACCCTGGGTGTTGCCAGGATATCAATATGGCATTTAATATCTCGTGAATAGCTTAGGGGATTAAATTGAAAATTTCAGGAAGTATTGAGGGTAAGTGGATCTTTGGTTTTAATTTGGATCGGACCAAGAAGTGGAGAGGAGTCGCTTAACCTTGTTTATCTCTGTTCGGCCTAAACGCTTAGGCACCATAAATGCCTGTGGGAGTAGAATCAAATCCCAATGAAGTAGCGATGTAAACCAAAAGACACTGAGTACACACCGGTAAAAAAAAAAAAAAGAAAAAACACCTCCTCGATGTCCCATGAACAGCTTGAGGATCGAACTAAAACTTTTAGGGGATGTTGAGGGTCCAAGTCAATATCGACTCTTGACTTTGGGGGAAGGGTAGGGTATCTAAACACACGGTGCGTATCCAGGTCGTCAATATGGCATACCTGCAATATCCTGGGAACACTTTTGAGATGGCCTTGAAATTGCCAGGCACTTCTTTCTTTTGGGAAGGGGAGGGGATCCTAACATCCCTGATAATTCCTGAAATCCTCATAAAACTTAGATTCTTCAATGCTATAATGATAAAAGAGAAACTGTTTAACTTTTTCCAGTAAAGTTCAAATGGTGCTCTGCTATTTAAATGTTTAGGGATATGGCAGTTCCACCTTATTTTGTGGTAATCTCTGTTTTTCTTAAGCTTCAATTATTCATTCATAGTAGTGAATGCTATTTTTAATTTAGATATTGTTATTCATTATAATCTATGTTCGTTTTAGGCTTTATATATTTGTTCATAAAAATTTCTTTTGTTATCAGTTTATATGAGCTTATTCCTACTTGTTTCAAGTTTTAAATATGGATCTCTAATTTTTTTCGAAAGTATTTTTAAGAAAGTATTCTGAAGTAATTCCTTAAAAGGAAACTAAGCCAAACTTATATGCAGGGTATGTTTTAAGTGAACTTAATTAGCTTGATCGCAAATTAACGTGTTAAAAATGGAGTACAGAAACGTGCGGAACGTCTAACAAATTTTTGCCACCGTACGAGCTTAATTGATTAAATTACCAAAACTCTCTTTCGCAAGTAAAATAACTACATTATTTCTTTTTGAAAAACTTAAGCAGGGTTAAGAAGATACGTGTAAAGGAAATTATGACACTGTAAAACAAAAGTAAAAAAAAAAAAAAAAAAATACATTTCAACCATAATAACAAATTACCATTGTCAAGTTTAGTTTTTTTTTATGGCACTTGGTATTAACCAAGTGACATATAGCAATCGCAAATTCTGTCGGTGTGTCTGTCGGTCTGTCGGTCCCGGTTTTGCTACTTTAGGCACTTCCAGGTAAGCTAGGACGAAGAAATTTGGCAGGTGTATCAGGGACCGGACCAGATTAAATTAAAAATAGTCTTTTTACCAATTTGACCATCTGGGGGGGGAGTGGGGGCCGGTTAGTTCGGAAAAAATAGAAAAAATGAATTATTTTTAACTTACGAATGGTTGATCAGATCTTAATTTGATGTTTGGAAGGATATCGTGTCTCAGAGCTCTTATTTTAAATCCCAACCCGATCTGGTGACATTGGGGGGGAGTTGGGAGGGGGAAACCTAAAATCTTGGAAAACACTTAGAGTGGAAGGATCGGGATGAAACTTGGTAAGAAAAATAAGCACAAATCCTAGATACATGATTGACATAACCGGAACGGATCCACTCTCTTTGGGGTAGTTGGGGGGGGGGGGAGCTAATTCTGAAAAATTAGAAAAAATGAGGTATTTTGACTTAAGAACAGGTGACCGGATCTTAATGAAATTTGATATTTAGAAGGAATTCATGTCTCAGAGCTCTTTTTCAAATCTCGACCAGATCTGTTGACATTGGGGGGAGTTGGAGGGAACATCGGAAATCTTGGAAAACGCTGAAAGTGGAGGAATCGGGATGAAGCTTGGTGGATAGAATAAGCAAATGTCATAGACACGTGATTGACGTAACCGTACTAAATTCGCTCTCTTTGGGGGAGTTGGGGGGAGGGGTTCAGTGCTTTGGCGAGTTTGGTGCTTCTGGACGTGCTAGGACGATGAAAATGGTAGGCGCGTCAAGGAGCTGCACAAATTGACTAAATAAAGTCGTTTTCCCAGATTCGACCCCGTGGGGGGCTAAAGGGAAAGAAAAAATGAGAAAAAAATGAGGTATTTATAACTTACGAGTGGGTGATCGGATGTTAATGAATTTTGAAATTTAGAAGGACATCGTGACTCAGAGCTCTTGTTTTAAATCCCGACCGGCTTTAATCCTCTGATTTTCCTTTTAAATCATTCTATTGATTCTTGAATTTTGTTAGAGCTCATAGCATATGAGCTCTTGGCTCTTAGCTCTTCTGGCCTCGTCACAAGTGCCATATGAACTCTTAGCTCTTGCTTTAAAAAAAATTTGTCTTCGTAGAAATTACTGGTGCAAAAAAAGCTGAAGACAATTTATTGTCTACAAATCAGCCTTTGCCAACATCAAGTGCCCTATTAGTCATACAATTGTTGGAAGTATCTTCGTTATTTTTACAATAACAATATTTAACCGTTATAAGCCTCAAATCGAAACAGTACGTATAACAGAACTTTTCTTCCGAATTATCACTGAAACTTTCATTGAAAAAACAGCGTCAGAGAAATGAGATAAAACATTATTTCGAAAACCTCTCTAATAAACAGTTTGTACTAACCAACTTCAAGTAAGGAGTGGCTCGACCTAATAGTAACCGAAACTCTAAAATAAAATTTTGATAACAATTAAGGCATTAAATGAATTGGCTTTTAGTGCTGCTTCAAAATACATAAAATTCATTAAACTTAATGTTACCCATCAAAAGCTACAAACCTGTGGAAATATGTCAGATTTTGAAGAAAGGGGGAAACCTATTGAAAAAGTTAAGCGACTGTAATGAAAATCACCCCATTAAATCAAGTGTAACAGAGAACTCTACTGTAGAGATTGAAAGCTCATATCTACAAAAATGTGGAATTTTGTATTTTTGCCCACAGAAAGGTCACAGATGCGTGTTTGTTTATTTATTTCCTTTTTTCAGGGGTGCCCATGTCTAACCAAGGGTTCTAGAAAATTTTAATATGTATAATTCAAATGGAAATTAATAGCTCTCCTGCGGTATTTGAGGGACTAAAAGGTTGGATATCAGCTCCCCCCATAACATCCCATTTTCCTCAAAGGCACACGATAATAATTTTGAGATAGCCATTTGGCTCAGCATAGTTGATAGGCCCAATAGCTATGACTTAGTTGATGACATCACCCCCACTGCCCCTAGGGAAAGAGCTGAATGCTATGCAATTCGTCCATTTCTTACACGCAGTATTTGTTATTGAAAATACAGTGCAAATATTTTTTAGAGGGAATTTGCCGTAGGGGGGGGGGATTTTCCACGGGGTGAATCTTCTGTAAGGAGGAAATTTTCCACAGAGGGAAGAGGGGAATTTCCTGGTATGATTAGAAAAACGATTAGAAATTTAAAAAAAAGTTTTTTTTTTCAAATGAAAGTAAGGAACAACGTTAAAATTTAAAACGAAGAGAAATTGTTCCTTCTATGAGGGGGATTGAGAAATTGAGATATTGAGGAGAGGATGTCCTTTCTCAATCCCATAAAACTTACGCTTAAGTTTGATTTTTTGTCATAATTCTTTAAGAAATACTGCTCAAACACAAGGGTTGTTGAATTTGAGTGAGAAGTATTTTAAAGAGCTTTAATACTTCATCGTAAAGAACAAGGGAATGAGGAGGTGGTCTTTTGCATAGGAAAGGGGTCCTTACAGTCCCTCTCATGTACGGAATAATTCCGGTTCGTTTTAGGCTTTATTAATATTCCTTATTTTTATTTTATTTGTTTTTTGCTTAATAATAACAAAATTGAATGCCGCTTCAATGGGTATTGTAGACAGCTTGTTAAGAATTTTGTTACTAAAGGTAAGGTACTATTCAAAATACGTCTTCTGCGCTAAGTAGTCCCGAAATTAACAAATAGAAATCTAAATTGATGACTTTATTTATTTTAACTTCAAGTTTAGTATACACTGTTTTATTTAAGAATAACTATAATAACACCAAATAAAATTCCGAAACAAATAATGCAAACATCACTGGTATGACAAACGGTTATGAAAAGGAAGACCAGCTCAAAATCCTGAAGGCAAGAAAGGGTTTGGAAAAAATTTCCCTAATGGAGCACGGAGAAACGGTGTTTGTCCTAAAAATAATGGGTATGGTGGCAGCTGAAAATGACTAAGGTCAAATAAAGGACTAGCGTTTGGAAGAGATGAAGTTGGGGGTGACTTCTCTTTAGTTGGAGTAATTTGTGGTGCTTCAGTCTCTTCAATCTCCTTTTTTGGAAGCGTTTTTGTATTTACATATGCATCATGAAGCTTTCTCATATGCTTTTTCAAATCGAAGTTCCTGCAAAATCCTTTTCCACAAATAGAACAAGTAAATGGTTTCTTCTCATTGTGAGTATGCATATGGAATGTCAAGTTGTAAACTTGATGGAACGCTTTGTTGCAAACAGAACATTTGTATTGTTTTTCACCACTATGTGTCAGCTTATGATTTTTGTAATTTCCTTTTTGGTGGAACCCTTTGCCACAGAACTCACATACGAAGGGCTTATGGTTGGCATGGATACGAATATGAGTGTTCAAAGTGGAACTTCTGTTAAAAGCTTTGCCGCAAACATTACATCGATGAGGCTTGTCTGAAGTATGGATAATTTTATGACGGCATAATGTAGACGCCTGTCTAAATCCTTTCCCGCAAACCTGAAAAGAGATTTGTTAAAAGCTTAGTAGTAGTATTCATATGAAGTCCGCTAGGATCTTGCTTGCTCGCTTCTTTGTGTTCACTGAAAAACGAGCTAAATTAATCAAGGTAAGAAGCGCGAAAATTTATACAATTTTTTTTTGAACGAAAAAAGTAGTCAAAGTCTTTGGAAAACTATAAATATTAACTAAAAAAAAAACAAATTAAAACAATTCAAAACTAGAAATGTGACATCATGATAACAACCTTTCAAAGGGTGGACGGTCCTAGCTTGAAGGAGGAGGTAACAAAAAGCTTGCGAATCTGTCTTTTATGAGCTGATCAAAATCCTTCTTCGTAAACGGGAAAACAAATGGGTTAAAGATGGCTTACTTTTGATAGTACAAATACAAAATCGTGTGTTGTTGCGTTTTTCCACTTTTTCTTTGCGCTGTAAAATGAGCCAGACTAGTCAGGCTAGAAACGCAGCAGTCTATACATAATAATTTTGGAGCCATGAGAATGGATATGGTATATCAGGCCCGAAAGATAGTATGTAAAACAACAAATAAACCCAAAAGTGGACATAGTTGGTAAAGCTAATATGCTTGCAAGGAATATATATATATATATATATATATATATATATATATATATATATATATATATATATATTATATATATATATATATATATATATATATATATATATATATATATATATAAAAATATAAAAATATTCTTCCTTTACTTTACAATTATCCCGTAGATGAACAAAAATAAATATTTTAGAATCATCTCTACAAGTTAATTACTGGAACGTTGCTAACAAGCACTAATAATTCTGTTTTCCGCTTAAACCCTCAATGAAGTTCTGATTAACCGTAACATACTCCCCCATTTCCCAGTTTTATATTTTGCTTTATTACGAGGGAGTTTTATTTGAGGGAAACCACTATGGCTAAGAAGAGGGATAGACGCATCAAAGGATTAACAGAATGCACTCGTTACAAGCTAAGCCGCGTGAAATAGTGCTGTGTGTAAAAGAGATTTTCATCGCTTGGCTGAGCTTGCATTGCTCATTGCAATAAGCGGCTGTACATGGAGTGGGAGATGGACTACAATAGTTTCGTAAGACTGCGATGGCATAATACTTTCGATGTCTAATCGGCTAAGGAAAGGAAAATGAAGATGAATTCAAGCCTTTCCTTTGTGCCATATTTCAAAACGTGTTTTTAAATTTTTGCTTATTGTAGGCTGTAATTTGCTTTTTATTAGTTGCATCTACTGCTGCAATGGTGCTTCAAAATTTTTTTTTGAATAAGATTCTTCTTTCTAACATTTCTAATTTCTATATTTTCACTCAAGTTGCTGTGTAACTTTTCTATTAAGCTTAGCGAATTTCAGTTATTTGAAATATTTGCTTGTATTACATTTTTAGTACTCTGTTTCTTATTCTTAGAACTTCTATTTATTTCAAGGGTTTAAAAAAAAATTAACAACTCTGCCTAGTAAGTTTTTTTTTCTTTTGCAGGCATGTTTATCTTTAGTTTTTCACGAACGATGACTGTTAAAAAATTAAAGAAAATCTCGAAAATAAGAATTCAGAGTATATTCAGTTCATATGTACATAGTAATGTGTTTAGTCACTGTGAATTTAAGTAGCGAGCCTATTAGGCTTATGTCACTTGCAGGCACCTACGCGGGAATTCTTTTCGGGGGGGGGGGGGAGGGCCCAAAACCTTCGAAACGGCAGATATAAAGTAGCACTTTTTTTTATTTAGTAACTAAATAAATGCAAAAAGCACGTATATTGGAAAATACAGATTAACTTTGATCTGTAGTATTGTAGCGGATGAGAGGAAGAAAACTGAAGCCTTCTTAGGCTTCAGTCTTAACCTAAGTGATTAGTCTTACCCATAGCGATTTAGAACCAGTGATTAATCTATTATATCCCACTGAAAGGGAAATTTTAGGGTTAACAGTGCAATATGGGTGCTGGGGGGGTAGTTCTTCCATTGCGAAAACATCGATTTTAATAAAAAATGATTGTTTCCAAAATTGATCCATTAAAAGCTATACTTTATCCTGAAAAGGGGGGATAAACGCCTTAAAATCAAGGATGATTATATTTTGTTGTGGAAAGCAAACTCTCTTTACGAAAAAAAAAAACAAACAAAAAAACAGTACAATCGCTAATTACTTCAAAGAGGGTAAAAAGTTAGACAGAAAATGGGTTAATAATTGGGCAGTGACTTGACTGGATAATTGCATGCTGTATAATCCCAAAAAAGGCTTCACACGTGTATCTATATTCCTAATAAATGTCCCACTTTTGCCAGAAATCCCCAGAAACCATGGGGAAATTAAACATTTCATAACATTTCGGGGGGGGGGGGCGTGCCGGAAGGCCCCCCCTGTGTACGTGCCAGGTCACTTGTTCGCCTATGAATCTTTGAAAACCTTTTATTTGGGGTCTCCAATTTCTTTTAAATGGCACATAGCAATTCATAGACTATTTTAATTACCCTTATTCCATGACTATCTACCTTAGTTATGTCCTAGGATAGATGGATGATAGACTATTTATCAACAAGTGAATTGACATCATTTGTTATGCAATTCTGAAAAAAAGGCTTATGGCAGCTTTGCCCCTGAATCAGACTATCTGTATTGGCCTTTTGTCTACTTAACCGTGGCTCGATGGCAACTTGATTTGAATTCAAAGTCACGACTTTATAATAATATAGTAATGAAAAATTTATCAACAAGTGAAATGACATCATTTGTTATACAAGTCTGAAAAAGGCTTATGGCAGCTTTGCCTCTGAATCAGACTATCTGTATTGGCTTTTTCTCTAATTAGCCATGGCTTGATGGTAACTTGATTTGAATTCAAGGTCACGACAATATATTTATATAGTAATGAAAAATTTTGAGAAGCCTAATGTTAATAAATATGAAATGATCAGATGGCCGATGAAGATGGATTTTTACGGAATAAAGATCTTGATCAATGTTTGTATTGCGTCTTAAAAAATTATGTATCAATTATAATTGGGACTACTTAAAAATTGGGACTACATTTTGTAATGACAAAGGATTCCACAGCCAGTTTTTGGTAGTATTGGGTCTGAAATTCAAAAAAAAGAAACGGCATGAAAAATCAACAAAATTAAACTAAAAAAAAATGCTGCACCAACCACCTTAAAAATTATATAGTAATATATATTCAAATTCTTAAAACAAATTTGTAAGCTTTTCAGGCCTTTAAATCATTTTTAAATACAATTTTCTCGAAACCAGAAAACAACTTACCATCCTTACATGAACATCTTCAATAAATATGGCACGCAATATGTAAAATTAGGGAGCAGTAGGTGAAAGTGTCCTTCTGTAATTAAAGTAAATTTTGTTTTCTTCGTTGGGCTGATTTTTTACTTTATCTGTGCTACTGAAGGAGAATGAATAGAAAATGAAAGGATAGTTTCAATCTAACAATCCTCCCCTCAAATGTATTCACGATTCTTTACTTACATTGTCTATTTTATTCCCTATTAAACTCATTTCCCAGAAAGACTTGGACAGGATGGGTTCTTGCTGAAACCATCTTGAAATCTCCGGATTGTGAAGGTTGTCCCTCATTGTCCATTTAAATGTTCTTCAACTGCTTTATTGGTATTTCTAAGAATTGTCCTATCGCTGAAAAAAAATTTCAACACTGATAGCCTAAGGGTCTATGAATAAGAAGAACTTGAAATTTTGGGGAAAACTTCGGTCAGGAAGACGCCAGTTCAAAAAATTAAAATTACTAAATAAAATTAAATTAACAAAGTTTATAAGTTAGCAACAAGAAGTTATGATTGTCCAAAACAGCACTACTGAAGTCTCGCAGCATGAAATTCTTGGAGACAATAGTAAGCTTTAAACAAAAGTGAACTTATTTATCTACCTTGCAAATAAAAGGTCGTGCTCCCGTGTGAACTGGCATGTGTCGTGTAAGGTTATAGTGAGCGTTAAAAGTCTTTCCGCAATCTGGGCATGTGAAAACTTTTGCTTTCCCAGCATCATCTTTCGATGTCGGTGTCTTTTCATGATTGCTGCCATCGTTCAATGATTTCGCTGATTTTAAATTTTCCGTCTTTTGCTTCAGAAGAGATGATCCGCTACTCGTGGGAGAAAAAATGGATTGTCTCGAGTCTGCAAGGAATTACAACAAATTAAGCAGATATAGTGAACATCTAACAGAAAACCGGAAGTTTACCATTCCTCCTCTTTATTTACAATATTAAAAGCACCGTGAAGTTCTCTTAATACTGAATAAGAGCAAAATTACCTGTTCTGAAACGACCAGAGCTTTGTGTAGCATGGGAAACTTAAAATCTAGCAAGCAAATTAGACTAAGACAAGGATTTGTGGGCCAAGCTATAGAGCAGAGGAATTTTATATTATAAAGGAAATGCATACGAATCTATAGTTAAAAACGTTTTTTCTTGGTATCATCATTCAGTAATTGAAGTCAATTTAAATATTTAGAATACCAAGTATCGTTTTGAGGAAACTTAAAGGGGGGGGCTATGCTGAGCTTTGACTTGAAATTCGATATTTTTACTCATCAGACGACATATTGCTAAAGATTTTCAAACTATATTTTGGAAACCAGGGGGTGAACTAGCGCTACAACCATTGATACATCCGACATTGCCATTGATATGACCATGTTGTACAAAAAGAAAAAATATTTATTTTATTAGTTGTTTCATTTACATACAAACCTATGGGAAATACAATAAAACGTAGAAAAAATTAAAGTATATGGAAGTTAATGCTGTTTAAAATCAGTACTGATTTAATTTTAATTTTAATGCAAAATTTTAATATGCTGAAATTTTTTTCTAGAAATTTGATAGCCTTAATTTCGGGAGTCAAATCTTTAAAATTCCACACACAAGCCGCAATTTCAACATACACTGTTTATATAAAATAGCTCTGCTAGAGTCACGCATGGATGCTTGAAAGCAGGGGTGTAATTTGTTACGGAGCAGGGGGGCAACTCTCCCTCCCAGACCTCAGTTAGTCTCTAGATCCCAGTTTGCCAACCTAGCTGAAATTTAGTCTCCAAAAATCTTGTCGAAACTAAGATGGGCCTGCATAATTCAACCATCCACAGAAATGGGGCAGTTTCTTTTAGAATATCTTTACCACTATATATGGTAACTATATGGTAACTATATGCCACTATATGGTCCATTTTTCAGCTTTCACTATCATTTTCACTTGATTTGGAATAATTGGCTCCAACTTTGCCCCCCTCCCCAGGAGCTTGACGAAATCACGCCACGGTTGAAAATACGAAAATGTCAAAGTATATGAAACAAATTTGAAAAAGAGAACTGACTACTTCAAAGAGCTCAAGAACAAACACAAGAGCCAAAAATCCGTTAAACGCAATTTGTAGCAGAAACAGAATGAAGAAAGAAACTAACAATCAGTCAATGATGCGAACTTATTAGACTAGACAAATTTGTACAACGGAATTGTGCTGTTATTATGATACCTTCCGTCTTCTAAACTGATTGACACCTTCAAACCTAAGTTTTGACACATGCATACTTTTCCATTCACCCATGAGATTTGGATACTAATATGTGGTTATGATACCAGAAACTAATAAGCTTTTGTCTGTGGAAGTTCAAGAAGGAAAATGTTTAACCTCATTGGGTTGTCAAACATTCGATGCCGTATTCAGGGGAGGGATTAGGGGGTTTGAACTCCCCCCCCAAATATTTGGTTGACTCGTGAAAACACAATAAAAATATATAAAACCACAATTTTGATGCGTTATTTAACGTTTTTTACCCCCCCCCCCGAACAGAAATCATGGACATGGCCCTGCATATATTTAATAAGCTTTAAATAAATTTAACAAATGCCAAAAAATTATCCTCAATGAATCGTACAATTTGTTTTTGTGTTTGCTCTAAATTGTACTTCTGTTCTGCACCTGAAACAACTTTGGTTTTCAAATATCACCTTTCCCGTAATCTCGTGTCTTCGAACAAAAATCAGGCAAGAGAGTGCTCCCTAAATTGGAGTCTGCACACCTAGGGAAAATACTACTCCAAGGTTAGCGTTTGGATTTTAATTATAGGCAAATAGACTGCCAAACTTTTTCTAGAAAGGAGAGAAAAGATATTATTTACGACTTTTCTATAAAACATCTATACTTTTGTCAGGTTTCAACTTTTTTCTCTTTTGAGGAGCAGCTGTCATCAAACAGTTCGTGGTAACGAACTGTAGTAAGGAGCGACCCGGCTCAATCATAAACGGAATTTTGATGCCAATAGTTACAACAAAAGAATCGCATTTGAATGCTGATTTTAAATATATAAGTTTCATCAAGTTTAATCTTACCCATCAAAAGTCATGAGCCTGAGAAAATTTGCCTTATTTTAGAAAATATGGGGAAACACCCCTTAAAAGTCATAGATCACATTTTTTGTCAAAAGACATATCACGGATGCGTGTTTATTTGTTTTTTTTTTTTTTTTTCCCAGGGATGATCATATCGACCCAGTGGTCCTAGAATGTCGTGAGAGAGCTCATTCTAACGGAAATTAGAAGTTCTAGTGCCCTCTTTAAGTGACAAAATAAATTGGAGGGCACCTAGGCCCCCTCTCACGCTCAGTTGTTTTCCAAAGCCACCGGATTAATATTCTGAGATAACCATTTTATTCAGCATAGTCAAAATACCGATAAAATATGTCTTTGGGGACGACTTACTCCCCCATAGTCCCCGTGGGAGGGGCTGCAACAAACTTTAACCAGTGTTTACACATAGTAATGGTTATTGGTAAGTGTATAGACACTTTCAGGGCGATTTTTTTTGGTTGGAGGGGGAGGGGTTGAGGAGAGGCAGTTACGCGGGGGGACCTTTACATGGAGGAATTTGTCATGAGGGAAGAAAATTTCCATGAGAAGGAGGATTTTTTAGCATTTTTTGAAAGAACAATGAAAAAATAAATATGAAAAAGTTTCTTCAGCTGAAAGTAAGGAGCAGCATTAAAATAACAGAAATTATCACGCATGTGAGGGGTTCACCTCCTCCAAATACCTTGCTCTTTAAGCTAAAGTAATTTTATTAATTTCAACTATTTATTCTACGGCCTTTGTGATTCAGGGTTTATTCTTAAAGAATTGGGACAAAATCTAAGCTTTAGTGTAAAGAGCGAGGTATTGACGAGGGGGTGAACCCCCTCATATACATAATAAAAACATACGAATTTAGAAGTTTGTTACGTAAGTTACTTATATTTTTACTAATAAAAACGTTTGTAAGACTAAAAGTTCTAGTTGCCTTTTTAAGTAACCAAAAAATCGGAGGGTAACTAGGCCTTCTCCCCCACTCTTTTTTCTCAGAATCGTCAGATCAAAACTAGGAGAAAGCCATTTTGCCAAAAAAAATAAATAATATGCAAATTTCGTTTTAATTATTGATGTACGGAGAGCCAAAATCAAAACGTCCATTAATTAAAAAACGTTCAGAAATTAAATAAAAAACAACAAGTTTTTCTAACTGAAAGTAAGGAGCGACATTAAAACTTAAAACGAACAGAAATTACTTCGTATATGAAAGGAGCTGTTCCCTCCTCAAAGCAACGCTCTTTATGCTAATTTTTTTTTTACTGTTTTAAGAAGTAGAGTCGAGAAAAAGAGTCAAACTTTAGCGTAAAGAGTGGGGTGTTGAGGAGGGATCAGCTCCTTTCATATATGGATTAATTTCTGTTCGTTTTATGTTTTAATGTCGCTCTTACCTCCTTACTTTAAGTAAAAAAAACTTGTTTTTTACTTAATTTCTGAATATTTTTGAATTAATACAGGTTTTGATTTTGGCTCAATGTAGCCAACATGAATAATTAAAACGAAATTTGCATTTAATTTTTTTTTGCTAAATGGTTTTCTCAAAGTTTTGATCGGACGGTTTTGAGAAAAAAAGGGGCGAGGGGCCTAGTTGCCCTCCAATTTTTTGAGTCACTTAAAAAGGCCACTAAAACTTTTCATTTTATTTACGAACGTTTTTATTAGTAATAAATATAAGTGACTTTCAAAATAAACTTACATAACGAACTTCTATATTCGTATATTTTTATTACGTATTTGAAGGGGTTCGCCCTCTCGTAAATACCTCGCTCTCTACACTAAAGATTTTTTTTGTTCCAGTTCTTTAAGAGTGACCCATGAATCACAAAGGCTGTTTAATCAGAATAAATAGCTCTTTTGAAATTGTTAAAAATACTTTAGCGTAAAGAGCGAGGTATTGAGGAGGGGACGAAATCTTTACGTAAAATATCTATTCGGTCTAAGTTTTAATGTTGCTCCTTACTTTCAGTTGAAAAAAAAACTTGTTTTTTCTTTTCAATTTCTGAATGTTTTTAAATTAATGCAGGTTTTGATTTTGGCTCACCGTACATGAATGATTAAAACGAAATTTACATATTAATTTTACTGTTTTTTGGCTAAATGGCTTTCAAAGTTTTGATCGGACGATTTTGAGAAAGAAGGGGCGGGGAAGGGGACCTAGTAGCCCTCCAATTTTTTTGGTTGATTAAAAAGTCCACTAGAACTTTTAATTTTATTTTCAGAACATTTTTTATTAGTAATAAATATCCATAACTTTCAAATTAACTTAAGTAATATACTTCTATATTTTTATATTTTCATTACCCTCATGAGGGGTTTCACCCCCTCGTCAATACCTCGCTCTTTACACTAAAGTTTGAATTGTGTTCCAAATCTGTAAGAAAATCCCTGA
Source organism: Artemia franciscana (assembly GCF_032884065.1). Lineage (NCBI taxonomy): Eukaryota > Metazoa > Arthropoda > Branchiopoda > Anostraca > Artemiidae > Artemia > Artemia franciscana. The sequence goes on along the minus strand of NC_088863.1, from coordinate 28,456,610 downwards.
ACCACAATGGCCGTTTAATTAGAATATATGGCTCTTTTGAAAATACTAAAAATACTTTATCGTAAAGAGCGAGGTATTGAGGAGGAGACGAACCTCCCACATATAGGATAAATTCTCTTCGGTTTAAGTTTTAATGTTACTCCTTACTTTCAGTTGAACAAATTTGTTTTTCCTGTTTAATTTCTCATTGTTTTTTTAAATAATGCTGGAGAATCCAGCACCCCCTTCATGGAAATTCTCTTCCTCCATGGAAAGATCCTCTCATGTAACCCCCTCCCCACCACCAGAAAAACCCTGAAAACGTCTGTATGCTTCCTAATAACCAATACTATATGTAAACAATGGCAAAGTTCATAACTTGCAGCCCTTCCCCCGGAGATTGTGGAGATTAAGTCGTCCTCAAAGACATAGTTATTAGAGTTTTTGACCGTGCTGAACAAAATAGCTATCTTGAAATTTTGATTCAATGACTTTGGGAAAAAATGACCGTAAGACAGGGCCTAGTTGCCCTCCAATTTCTTGGTCCCTTAAAAAGGGCACAGGAACTTTTAATTTCCTTTCGATTGAACCCTCTCACGACATTCCAGAACCACTGCATCGAATAGATCACTCCTGGGGAAAAAACAACAGCAACAAAAAACAAAACAAAAAACAAACATGCATCGGTGATCTTTCTTTTGGAAAAAAAATACAAAATTTCAGATTTTTGCCGATAGGAGCTTGAAACTTCTACAGCGGGGTTATCTGATAAGCTGAATCTGATGGTGTAATTTCTATTAAGATTCTACGACTTTTAGAGGGTGTTTCCTCCTTTTTTGAAATCAAGCCACATTTTCTCAGGCAAGTAACTTTTGTAACTTGGGTAAGACTAAATTTGATGAAACTTATATATTAAAAATCAGTGTAAAATCTAATTTATAGCCTATGTTGGTATCAAAATTCCATTTTTAAAGTTTTGGTTACTATTGAGCCGGCTCACTCCTTACTACAATTTCGTTACCACGGACTGTTTGAAAAATAAAATAAAGAAGGAAACAAATAATTCCAAGAGATTGACTTAAACTTTGAGTATATGTCAGTCTATTAGCTATAGCCCACTTTTTCCGAATATTCTGTCTGCAAATTTTTTATACTAGGGGAGTGAGCAAAGTCCGGTCTCCGGGTATATAAAAGTATTATTGTAACTCTTCTGCCACAATGTTTAGCATTTCATTTGAAGCAATTAAGAATCCTAGATTCGCTTCATTGCTATAAAGGGGGGTAAATATTCCGTTGTTCCTATTATTGACCTACAGATAAATTGAACATACCAGTATATGCCATTTTTTATGTTCTTTCTGAATATAATAAACGTTTTTCTTGCAAATTCAATTTTAAGCCCTTTTACGACTACTACTACTACTAATAACTCACTGCAGCACCAAGCCGCCTGAGGCTAACACAGCTACGCACGCTCCTCCTCCAACCTAATCTATTTAAAGCCTCCCTCTTTACACCCTCCCAGGAAGTTCCCATTTCCTTTAAATCTTTATTTATGACATCCTCCCAACCCAGACAAGGACGACCTGCTTTCCGTGTAGCCCCAGACGGTTGGCCAAAAAGGACAATCTTTGGTAACCTGTCATCCTTCATCCGTAGAACGTGGCCTAGCCATCTCAACCTTTCTTTCATTATAGCCCCAGAAAGCGGGATTGAACCACACTTTTCGTACAACCTACTGTTTGAAATACGGTGAGTCAGCCGGGTACCCAGAACAATCCGTAGGCAATTTCTCTGGAAAACATCTAGTAAATTTTCATCTGCTTTTCGGAGTGCCCATGCTTCAGAGCATGCACTCGTACGGGATTCTGATTAAGCCCTTTTAGGACCCTTGAAAATAATAATGTCATTCAATATATTCTTTTATTTGAAAATGGTTTATAACATTTGTTTCAAACTTACTATTTCATTATAAATCTATTTTGTAAATGTTGTATAATCCATAAGCATTGATTTGTCAAGATTAAGTTGATTAAAAAAAATCAAAATAAATCTGCTATGTTTTCTTCTTGTTCTGTTAGGCCGTTTAAAAACTGTCGTTTCACCCATTTATCACAAAATATCAAAGCTGACAAAAGAAACATGGCGGATAGAAAAATAGAGGAATTGTTTTGAATTTTTTATTTAACTTAATCATGATAAATTAGTATAATCTTAGAAATTGGATTAATAATAAAATAGTAAGTTTGAGATCCATGGCTTAAGCCTTTTTATACCCAAAAACTAGAAATTTTTTTGTCATTTTCAAGGGTTCAAAAAGGGCTTAAATTTGAATTTGTGAGAGAAGCGATTATTATATTCGTAAAAAGCATAAAAAAGGCATCAAGTGGTATATTTGCTTTATTCATAACTCAACAATATGAACATCAGAATGTTTATCTTAAAGGGTAATGTCAACATTCAGGGTCTCTGATTTCAGTCAGCAGACGATTTATGAATAATGTTGATGGAACTAGGAGGGGAAACAAATTCTCCCGAAGTCGGAGACAATCTAAATCATTTTTTCGACACCTTAAAATGGTAGTATGCCAATAAAAAAAAAAATTTATGCGATTTTCAAGTCAAATTTACATATATATAATTAATGTTCGTAAAATAAGAATATGAATCGAACTCATTTTGGATGTGTTTTCTCACTTTTTCGAAATTATGCAACTTTTATCATATTAATAAACTTTGGATCTGTGAACGTCACATATTTGGAAATGACAATTGGCAGCAAATTACTTCATATTTACCTTCCGTTTATATAAGTTTCTGTTTCTGTTGAGAAAGGTCATTTTTTAAAGAATATTTATTGCCATGAATGATATGATGAGAAATTCTACTAGATGGCCCTTTTCTGAAGGGTTTTTGTGAGAAAGCTGTAGGCCTACCACATGATCAAAATTTTAATGGCCGCCATTGATAAGCCAAGTAAACTAAACGAAGGAAAAGTTTACCCTGAGGAGTCTTCAGCTATCAGAAATAAAATTTACATGGGAAATATTCTAAGTAAACCCAGAAAGATGAATGCATGCTATATAAAATTAGCTTACTCTTATTAAATTGAAAAAATAAAATCTTTATGGAAAAAAGTGTTGATTCATAAAAAAATAGTTTTTCGAAGGAAAATTTTACAAATTAGGCGAGAAGAAGGTCAGTTTATTCCCAAAATCCTATCCACAACACAAAACTAGTGTTTACCTGCAATTACAGATCCAGAAATATCACAGTCTATGGCAGGATCTGCAGGAGAAGAATTTCCTTTCTCCAATTCCTTATTAGGGATAGGGACGTTCGGAAAGCAAGACCTCAGATAAAAGTGTTGGTATTGTTCTATGATTTGCACAAAATTTGCGGGAAATCCTCCCAGTGTCTCTGCTATCCCATTAGGATTGACTGGAGTGTCACTAATCCTTAGGGGTTTCGGTCGATGAATAAGCTGCTCATTTTTTTCCATAAGACGAGCAATCGAAAATGAAAGGGATTTCTTTTTGTCTGGTTTGACTTCTTCTGTAGTTCTATGTTCAGATTCCAATTTTGAACTACTAGATTGGTTGAGATCCATCATCTTATGTGACAGACTATAACATAAGAAAATTATAGTGAAAGTTCATAGAAATTTGTTAGAAAACTTATAGGGATTTGTTAAACTTTGTAGAAATTTATAAAAAAATTATACGTAAGGAACATAATATAAAAAATATAAGAAGTTTGTAGAAAACTTTCTGTAAATATATAAAAATCTATATATAGGGAGGTTTACCCTTTTTCTAATCTTTCTTACTGAATAATTGGGCGTAAGTAGCTACTCTGGTCAAAAGGAATTGAAGTTCTAAGATATGGAACTTTGGTAGTAGTATACGTATAAAAGTGTTTTTTTTTTCATTCTAGTTCCAAGTTTACATCAATCATTAATCTCAAATGTACGCAGCAGAAGTTATTAGGCTACCATAAGAAAAATTTGTATAATTTTATAAGAGGGGGTTCATACCATCAAAAAGCAAGTAATTTTTATGATATCATGGAATTAAAATTCTTCCGCATTTTTTTTTAATTTTTATATTTATTTCTTTTTTTTACACTGGGGGTATCGTATCAAACCAGTGGTCATAAAATATAGAACAGTCTTCTTCGAATGCAAATTTTATTCTAGTACCAATTTTCAAGTCATAAAAGAGAACATTCAGGAAAGTGCTATTCTTACCTTTGGTTAACAACAATTTTGGGTAAAAAAGGCTAAAATGCTGTTGAGCGATAATTAAGTGGCCCATCCACTGATAAATATCTTTCCCATTACGGGGCTATACTGAAATGAAGCATAAGAGAAATGTGTGACACACGTGGCGCTCCAAGCATGGACACTAGATGGCGGAAAGTGGGCAGCTCATCGTAAGAAACACTAACAGTTTGCATAGTTCTGCTTCTGTACCAGCTATTATGGGTACCTCACTGGAAAATTTTTGTGTACAGGGGTGAAAGAGGGATATTTAAAGTCTAAAAAGTCCATTCTTACCCAAAATGTAAAAAAATTCCACGAGACATCCTTCAGATATCTATGGAAGAAGCTTAAATCCCTTACATTTTCTTTTTGCGGATTATATCTAGGCCAGGCACGTAATATTATTTTTTATACAGTTCTGGGAATGAGCTTATCTATTTCAATTTCCTCTAAACAGTAAAACTTTCAGGTCAAACGTTTAAAGAAGCAATCTGTAAATACAACACTTGCAGTTACTAACTGACTATAATTGTTGAACTCCAAAAACACTTTCAGGAAAGGGATGTTCAGACTTTTAATATAAAATGTAGGGGATCTAAGGACAGTATCCCCCAATTTTACAGGCTAATCTATATTCAATTTAACGTTTGAGTTTGCTCTATACTTACATTACAAAGAAAATCTGTTTTTATTTTATATATCAAAAGAAGTTTTGATGACTAAGTTCTTTTAATGTACCTTAAAAACAAGGTTTAAACTTTATACAAACTGCAATAAACTACTTTTTGAGGCTGCAAGCCCTCTTGCGGTAATTGCAACAATATATTTTGTCATTTCCACTGTCTACAGAATGTGAAGCTTAAATCCAGAACATATGCTGACATATGTTATCTATATTTTCAGCTTTAAAACCGTTCGTGGTAACGAACTGTAAGGAGCGATGCGGCTCAATAGTAACCGAAACTCTAAGAAGCAGAGTCTTGATATCAGTAGATACACATAAAGAATTGAATTTTGATGCTTATTCAAAATATTTAAAATTCATCCAATTTAATGGTATCCATCCAAAGTTACAAGTCTAAGAAGATTTGCCCAAATTTTGAAAAAGATGAAACATCCCCAAAGCATCAAAAGATCTTAACGAGAACCATTCCATCAGATTCAACATACCAGAATGCCTTACTATAAAGGTTTCAAGCTCCTATGCATAAAAATGTGGAAATTTACATTTTTTTTTTGCCAGAAGATATCGGAGGAGATTTCTTTTTTAAGGGTTTGTCTTATCGAACCAGTGTACGTAGAAGATTGGAGGTGGGCTCATTTGATTAGAAATTAAAAGTTCTAGTGGCCTTTTGAGTGACCAAAAACATTGGAGGGCATCTAGCCCCCCCGCTCATTTTCCCCAAAGTCACCGGATCAAAATTTTACGATATAAATTTTGTTCAGTATAGTCTAAAAATTTAATAGCTATGTCTTTGAGGATGACTTAACCCCCCCCACAGTCCCTGAGGGAAGGGCTGCAAGTTTTGAACTTTGCCCATGGCTTACATAAAGTATTGGATACTGGTAAGCATACAGACGTTTTCAGGGGGATTTTGCTGGTAGAGGAGGGTCAGAGGGGATATTTTAAAAATTCTACGGAGGATTTTGTCAGGGGGAAGGGAATTTTCCATGGAGGGGGAGTCAGATTTCCCAGCATTATTTTAAAAATAATCAGAAATTAAAATATTAAACAAGTTTTTTAACTGAAAGTAAGGAGCAACATTAAAACTTAAAACGAACAGAAATTATTATGTACCTGCTCCCCCCTCGTCAATACCACGCCGTTTACGCTAAAGTATTTTTTTTAGTACTTTTAAAAGAGCTATTTATTCTAATTGAACGCTCTTTGTGATTCAGGGATCATTCTTAAAGAATTGGGACAAAATTCAAACTTTAGCGTAAAGAGCGAGATATTGACGAGGTGATGACCCCTCATCCCCTGTTCAACGGATAGAATAATTTCTGTTCGTTTCAAGTTTCAATGTTGCTCCTTACTTTCAGTTAGAAATTTTGTTGTTTTTTTAAAATTCATTTGAGGGCAAATTATGGTGCATTTAAAGTAAAGGTTTGGGGGTTGTACTTATCCTTTATGCGAAAAAGTGAAACTATTCAATTAGATTTTGAACCTTGCATCTTATGGTTTCGGAAACAGTTCTCTTTCAAGCCAATCTAAGTTTCTAAACTTTGCTACAGCAATCAAGCTCATAAACAGACACTTATTGCGAGGAGAGGACAAATTTAGGGGGAAGAGTAGACTAATTCCTCATAAAGTCTGATCAAAGAGATCGTGGTAATGAACTGTAGTAAGGAGCGACCCGGCTCAATAGTAAACGAAACTCTAAAAAACGGAATTTCGATGCTAAAAGATATATCAAAAGAATCGGATTTTTATGCTGATTTTAAATATATAAAATTTAGTCTTTGTCATCAAAAGTTACGAGCCTGAGAAAATTTGCCTTATTTTGGAAAATAGGGGGAAACACCCCCTAAAAGTAATAGGATCTTAACGAAAATCACACCATCGTATTCAGCGTATCAGAGAATCCTTTAGAAAAAATTTCAATGTCCAATCTACAAAAATGGGGGATTTCGTATTTTTTGCCAGAAGACAAATCACGGGTGCGTGTTTATTTGTTTGTTTTTTGTTGTTGTTTTTTCCCAGGGGTCATCGTATCGACCAAATGGTCCTAGAGTGTTGCAAGAGGGCTCATTCTAATGGAAATGAAAAGTTCTAGTGCCCTTTTTAAGTGACCAGAAAAATTGGAGGGCATCTAGGCCCCCTCCCACGCTCATTTTTTCCCCAAAGTCAATAGATCAAAATTTTGAGATAGCCATTTTGTTCCGCATAGTCGAAAACCATGATAACTATGTCTTTGGGGATGATTTACCCCCCCCCCCATAGTCCCTGGGGGAGGGGCTGCAAGTTACACACTTTGAGCAATGTTTTACAATGTTTAAATGGTTATTGGGAAGTGTACCGACGCTTTCAGGGGGATTTTTTTGGTTTGGGTGTGGGGTTCAGGGGAGGGGGCTATATGGGAGGATCTTTTCTTGGAGGAATATTTCTTGGGGGAAGAGAAATTCAATGAAAAGGGCGCAGGATTTTCTAGCATTACTATTAAAAAAAAACAATGAAAATATAAACATGACAAAGTTTTTTCAATTGAAAGTAAGGAGAAGCATTAAAACTTAAAACGAACAGAGATTATTACGCATATGAGGGGTTCTAAAAATACTTTAGCATAAAGAGCGAGGTATTTAGGAGGAGATAAATACTTCGCTCTTTATACTAAATTATTTTTAGTAATTTCAACTATTTATTCTACGGCCTTTCTGATTCAGGGGTTATTCTTAAAGAATTGGGACAAAACTTAAGATTTAGTTTGAAGAGCGAGGTATTAACGAGGTGACAAACCCCCTCATATATATAATCAAAAATATAAAGATATAAAAGTTTGTTACCTAAGTTAATTCTTAAGTTACGTATATTTTTTACTTATAAAAACGTTCGTTAAAAATTCAAAGTTCTAGTTGCCTTTTTAAGTAACCGAAAAATTGAAGGGCAACTAGGCCTCCTTCCCCACGCCTTATTTCTCAAAATCGTATGATCAAAACTAAGAGAAAGCCGTTTAGCCAAAAAAAAAGAATTAATATGCAAATTTATTTTTAATAATAGATAGATAGATAGATAGATAGATAGATAGATAGATAGATAGGTGTATTTCAAAAACCCGTGGGCCATATACACACAAAAATATAAATAAATAACAAACAAGCAAGGAAATTAACAACAGTACGAACACGCACAAAAAAACAGAATTCAACGCAAAAAGTACCTAATCTAACTACAAAAGAAATTAATCATATAAAACTTTTTCTTCTTATTAAAGATTTATCTATATATACTCCCACTCGAAATATTGTAGTTGGGTTACTATTTTGTAGAATACCCGGAAGCATCAAATTAATCCCATGCAAATAAATTTCCCGTAAATCCAAGAGCATCGGGCATTTCCGGAGAAAATTATCCAAGTCTTCATCATCATCTTTACAAAGGGGACAAACATACCGCCTATCAGGACCAACTATCATTTTATTTTTGTCGAACGTTTTTTGCCTGTTCTGGATTGGAAGACAATTTGCCCTAAGCTGAATCCAACGACGTAGAATCATAGCCGGTAAATTAAATTTAAAATAAACTTCCTCCCCAAAACTAGGTTTTGCCTGATTATAATGTTGTAGGGTTGTAGAATCAAAAACCAGCCCTTACCAATGCTGAATTTCCTGACTCTCTAATATAAATCGTACCTGGCTTTCTAAATTTGTTGGTACATCACGAGAGCAAAGACCATTATTCCATAAATAAGGTATTCCTACTTTTTCTAGTAATGATTTAATTTGGGATGGCCACGAGGTTTTTAAACCACATTTCAAAATCTCTTCATATGCCACTCTTACTAGTCTATCTTCATTACTCTTAGTTAACTTCAACCAGAATCTAAGCATTAAAATATACCTACGTAGCTTTAAAGAAAACAGGCCCATATCACCTTTCAGAATCTGTGAATGAGTTGTCTGATGTAGACCAAACACTCTTTTATAATACTGGAGCTGAAGGGACTCCAGTTGCTGCACCGTTTCTTCACCCCATATCTCTGCTCCATATTCTATCACGGGTAAAATTTTTGTGTTAAATATTCTTTTATGCATTTTTAGGTTTTTGATCCCCATTATCGTCGGGTTTCTAAATATAGCTGACATGGCCACCCTACCTCTCTTAATTATTTCATCAACATGACTCCTTAGACTTCCATTTTCCGATAAGATAAAGCCTAAATATTTTATTCTTTTACTTATAAATAGTTCCTTATTATTAAATTTAAATGTATATTTTTCATCGTCCCCAACCTTCCTTTTTTAAAAAATAATAACTTCGCTCTTTTCATTTTTCAGCCTTAACTTTTTTATATGTAAATATTCTTCTATGAGATTCAAAAGTCTGTAGATCTTGCGGTTTATTAGCCACCAAATCAATATCATCTGCAAATAATAAGAGAGATAGTTTTTGAGTCCCTAGGCCAACTTTCGGAGCCCATCTATTCTCATGAAAATTAACAACATCGTTAATAAAAATATTAAACAACTTAGGTGAAAGGGTGCTGCCCTGTTTTACTCCCCGCTTAATATCAAAAAGGTTCGAAAACCTATTACCAACTTGAATGATTCCACTCACACAAGTATACATGCTCACTATCAATCTAACAAATGAATGGGGAAGGCCAATATTTAGCATGGCATCCTTCAATAAATCTCTGTCGACACTATCAAAAGCCTTATGGAGATCCAGAAATCCCACATAAAGACAAGTTTTACCCTTTCCATATTTATCTATTATCTAATATTTATATTTATATTTATCTATTTATCTAATATATGTACGGAGAGCCAAAATCAAACATGGATTAATTCAAAAACTTTCAGAAATTAAATAAAAAAAACAAGTTTTTTGAAATGAAAGTAAGGAGCGACATTATAACTTAAAACGAACAGAAATTACTCCGTATATGAAAGGGGCTTTTCCTCCTCGACACCCCGCTCCTTGTACTAAAGTTTGATTCTTTCTCGCAACTCTACTTTTTAAAACAATAAAAAACTTTAGCGTAAAGGGCGGGGTGTCGAGGAGGAAAAGCCCCTTTCATATACGGAGTAAATTCTGTTCGTTTTAAGTCTTAATGTCGCTCCTTACTTTCATTTCAAAAAACTTTTTCATTTTGATTTATTTCTTTCTTTTTTTTTTTTTTTTTTATTTTTTTTTTTATTATTTTGAAAAAAGACTCTGATCTGATTGAAGGAATTGATTTTCAACAATTTTTAGGTGTTTGAAAGAAATTCCAGTTTTAGGTCGTTGTTACCCCACGCGAGGGTACAGCGAATACATACCAAAATAGCGTATACGTATAAAATAGCATAAAGCATACACATAAAATAGTCACAATACTATTTGCCAAAGGCCAAATAGTTAAGGGTGATGTTGTTTTGGGACAGACGTTAATTGTTGGAAAAATATGTTCAAAGTACGGGTACAAAAAATATTGTAGAAAACCAGCTCAGTTTTAGAACCGTCTCGGGCTAAACAGAAAGCCGGCCGTCCAAGGTTGGGGTGGGAGGATGTCATAAAGAAAGGTTTAAGGGAAATGGGAACTTCTTGGGGGGTGTAAAGGAGAAAGCTTTAAATAGATTAGAATGGAGGAGGAGCGTGCGTAGCTGTGTTGGCCTTAGGCAGCTAGGTGATACGGCGTGAGTTTTTAGTGGTAGTAGTATTCTACCTTTACCGATTTTCTATATATGTTTATTGACCAGATGTTCAGCTTTGATTTGATAGATATATTGTATTCCCAAAGGCTCACATATGCTATTTTTTTTAGAAATAGCAGGCAGGAGTTGAGTACCGATGTTGGAATGGCTTATCTTGAATTTCAAAGTAATTCCAAATCAAGGACTAAGTGAAATTTACAAACATCTTTTTTTCATATTATTTGAGACAAATACTTCTCCATTAGACATGTTGAATCGAGTCAAATAAAGAAGAATGACCTTGATGTCTAAGGAAATAGCTATGCGGGTGCAGAAGATCGCGCTTCCTTAGCAATTATCTAAAGTGTGTTTGCTCTTCTTTTTCTATAATAACAAGAAAATGTCTGTCTATCATTTACATTACAACAATGATTTGCCTCTTTCTCAACTTGTGCCTTTTCCTAGTTTTATTTTGTTTAGCAACTTGAAAATGCTCTCTAAGGGTTAATCTCAAAGGAAGTCGGAAAATTTTCCTTTTCCGGATTCTTTGTAGCCAAGAATCTCAAGGCGCATATTTTGCCCTTATAAGTAAAATCAAAATAAATCAAGGCATGTGCAAAAGATTCAATTTTTAGTTGTAATTGAGTTTAGCTTATGAAATGATGTTAAGTTAAATCACTTCGCAAACTATCTTGCACTGTTTTTTGTTTTGATTATTTTTCAGGAAAACTCCCATAGCCATTTAAAGGTCTTTTTAATTCAACTTCACAAATCCGTAGTTTAAATACATGATCTTCATTTGAAGTTGACATACCCCAACACCGACAGCTAGTTCAGATTTCCCTCCTAAAATTACCTGTGCTAGGGAGTGGAAAGTACTTTCGAAAAACTAAAACATGTGGGTCTCTTAGCTCCTTTAAAAAGAGAGTTGAAAAGTTTCTAAAGGATTAGATTTCTTATATCTGTTTATTCTATTATTATGCTTAGAATATAATTAATATTATTGTTATTTATTATATTTTGTTTGATACTTCAAGGGGTACGAGTGGAGGACGGGTCATATTAAACTTATTGTTAATTGACGGCATTCTAGGATAAAAATTTGAGAAGAGGGGAGACCACGTTCAGTGTATGTATTGTTTAAGACCCAAACGTGTATCAATGCACAAAGAATTGTGTTAAGTGTATGTTTATATTTTTGTTTTTGAAATTAATTGTATAACCCTGAGCAGACTTTACAACGTTTATTTTTGCAACGAATGTCTTCTTCTTGGTCCCTCTTTGGAGTTTTTTCATAATAACTGAGCGGAAGAAAATTAGATCTTTATTCTTCCGTTTTTGCAAATATCTTCTGCAATTGCCGCTTAGGATTCGTAACCGGTATATTTTGAAAGATATGGTGTTTTCGATATTTCCTTCCACTTAATTGTTTAGCTTACTTGTGTTGCTTAAGTAGCTGAGATGTTGCTTGTTTCTTGTACATTTTTTCTTGTTTATTGTTTCCATTTTTTTTTTTATTTTTGTATTCCTCTAAGTGCATTTTATATATGTAAAGAGGATTTAAATAAATTATTATTATTATTGAACTTTAACTTAAAAAATCCAATGTTCGAGCTTATCTAACAGATTTTCCAGCCGCTAAATGTTTTTCCTGTATGGTAACAATTTAACATTATAAATTAAATGTTAGAACTTTCAAGATAAACAAAATTGCAATGCTTAAAGCAAAAGTAGAAAGAATTTTGGGTACTTGTGTATTTATCGACCCCGTTCAAGAAATGAAGTCAGGTTAATCCTAATGAACTATACCAAAGTATGATGAAAATATAATGTTTTAGAAACAGAATTAGGGAAACTACGACAAAGAATTATAAAAAGCAGGCCACCCAGAACGCATTGCATATAAATACCTAGCCTAACATAAATAACGTAGCCTAACCAAAATACCAACTCTGTATATTAAAAATTTAATTGAAATATACCCGTAACGTAGTTTTTCTACTGAGCCTAAGCTAATTGTCTCTGAATACAGACAGCTAAACCGGTTTTTCTGAGATCCGAAAGATCTAGTCAGATCAAGAACATGAGTGGGGTCGCTATAATACATACCTGCCGAATTTTAAATTGATACAACTCCTATGAGATAAAATACGAACAGAAACTTTAAGAAAAACTATACTATGGAAATAAAGAGCGATTGGAATTAAACTTAAAAGCCATAATAGTGTAAAACATACCGTAAGTAAAAAAAATTCAACTGTAACTAACAAAACCCACCTGATAATTTTATAGGCAAAACGACCCAGATTATTTTATAAACTTCTAGTTTAAATTAAAAATAATTTACGATGTTTAATAGGAGGATGCGAGCTCATGTTAATCAAACAAAGACAAAATATTAAAAGATGATTCGAAAAGGAAATATTTCTAAAAAATATGGTAAAACATATGTTACATGCAGTTTTACATCCCCTATATTAACTAGTTTTGTCTGAAAACAAGCCCCTTAAGAAAATCTAAATGATGTGTCTGGTCTCATACCATTCTAGAGAAGTTGGAATTCTATGGAAATACTGCTCTGATGAGGTTTTGGTTGTATTAGCTTTGCCTAATTATAAGCTTTTTCTAATTATTAGCTTTTATAATTATTACCAAAACCAGCAGTTAATATCGCCTTTAATTTTATCTCTTTTAAAATTCGTTCGCCATTCGAGTTTTCCCGAAGGTATGACTCGTATTAGAAGCTATTCAATATAGTTACGGGGCAACAGTCCTCATTATAGCTTGAATATTCATCTTATCTTGAAGTTGAAGCCGCACTGTCAAAAAAGTTGCTTATAAAAAATAGAAAGCATGCATGTACCTGGCCTCTAGTTGTTCCTTTTCCAGTTTCCGGGATCCTGTTTGACACTGATTATGATTTAACTTTGAATTCGAAACTGATAAAAGACATTTATCATGTCATGTTTATGCTTCCGCTTACATCCACCGAAAAAAAGAGACAGTCGCTGAAATTAACCAATGGCAGACCGTTTCTTGACATCTGCTGCAAAGGAGCACCAATGAGGTTTTGTGCTCTTTTTGATTGCCTGACTGCTGGCAAATATTACGTTGCGCTAGAAGGCTTTCCATTTTCCAGTGAGCTAAAATGAAAAGGCAATATATACAATAGGGTTTCCTGGTGCTTAGAGTACTTCAAAGAAAAGCGGTTTTTAGTGATGCTTTTTTATTGAAGTATAGACCCTTTCTGTAGAATTGGTGTGCTTTATCTCGATAAAAAGAAGTTTTAAAAGAACATTTTAAAACAATTCGTTATTGTTTTTCATTTCTATACTGGTTCTTTCCTAGAGTTTTGAAGCGTTCATTGAAAGGATAAAATGTGCACTTTTCCCCATAGTAGTTTTAAAAGTGGAACACAATGCTGTCACGGATTAAAATCGATTAAAAAAATTTACGCAACCTGAAATATTTTTTTCTTTAACTGAATTATTGTAAATCGTTATACAGAGTGACCAAATTATTCAAAAACTTGGCTTTCAAAAAATGCATACTCAAAGCAAGGGTCTCAAAAACAATCTTTTAAAAGTTTCAAAATAACATTTTGAATTAGAATAATTCAATTTTGCAGATCTGAAATGGGTATAATTTGATTTTTTCTTACAACCTATCACTGAACTTAGATGGTGCTAATGCTGATATTATTACCAAAAACCAAGGGCGTATCCAGGATTTCTTCGGTGAAGGGGGGGGGGTGTAAAAAAGTGGAAGACCGACCCAGAATTTGTTTGTATGTATTTTTGTTAAATTATTACGAGGCGGCCGAAAATTTTGCGTTGGAGGGTATTCAAACCCGGTACCCTTCTCCTCGCTAGATAGGCTTTCCCAACAAATCATTGCAGCTCAATGCTGCTTAAGACTAAGACAGCTGCAGAAACTCACTACCTCCCACATTATTCAATTCAAAGAATCAGTTTAGAGCAGTGGTTCCCAACCGACTTGGGGCCATGGCCCACCTAGGCATTTCTAAAATCCTGATGCCCCCTCGTAATATACAAATTTTGTTATTTGCATATATTCACCGGAAAGAAGTTTTAAAGGCCAGAAGTAACCAGAGACATCAGCATTTCGTGCTATTTTTAGAAATTTCCAAACATTGTTTTTGCGATTAACTTTGGTGTTAAAATATTCCAAAATCAATTTTGATGTTTCTTTTTTTATTTGGAAGATTTTTGTCAGGCCTTATTTTTAAGTTTTCACTTATTAAGGAGGCTTGAAAGGGGACTTTTAAGCCTCCAGTTGAGGATTTTGAACCATGGAGATAATAATAGTACTCATCTTATGCTTCCCAGACTTTTATCTCTAGAAATGGCACTAAAAATGCCATTTTGGTTCCATATAGCACTTTACTATGAAATTGTCAGCACAAATCTATAAGAAGCATTTTCATACGATCAAGAGCATTGAATTGATTCGTTAACCATTTCTCTATGATGTTGCAGTAGCCGGCTTGTTTTCCTAGTCAGAAGACAATCTATGAAACTTATTAAGGATTCTAGGGGGATTATACAAGAGGGGTGTATGTGTGTAAACCTCAGTTTTTAGCTTTTCAACCATTTCCATACTTCCACTCCATAAATGAGACCAAAAGGGTCATTTCCATCGCCATTTTGCACTTTATGATGGCACTATTAAGCCAAATTTATTAAAGGCACGTACATATAAAAATCCGCTTAAAATAACACCTTAAATAGCTCCCTGTAATGTACTGATGCCCCCCTAGTGGCGAAGAAACAAAAAAAACATTAAAAATGTAATGCAAGTTTGTTTTGTTTAAAACAAAACAATTTTTAATTTTTATAACACTTAAAAAGAATTTTGCTTGTTGTTTAATGTGGCGGACTGTAATGGCGCCAGGAATTGCTCTTTACTAGGTTACAGCTATCACTGCCACCATGGTGTAGTACCATCTTAGAAATTTAACTCGCTGACAGTTACAAAGGAGGATAAGTGTATGCCATCAAGCGTAACTTTGCAAAAAATGAAGTCGATAGTCATTACAACAGATAGGATTGACAACAAAACAACATTGTTTACCCATGCATTGAGAAAAACAAACTATTGAAGATCAGGGAAAAAAGTAATTCGGTAATTCTAAGAGCATTTTATGGAAATTCTTAGGCGAATACTTTTTTTTTCTTGGAGACAGTCTAAGGGAGGGAGAGGGGAGTAAAATAGATCGAGGGTTAGATCCGATATGCTACAACAGTCGATTTTAAATACAGTTTTCTATATTTTGTTGGTGTGCACCCTTCCCCAGGCTTTATCCTCGAAAAGCATCAGTTAAATTTATCGTTTGTTCTGAAAAATAAGAGGACAAATCCAGCCCAAATAACCTGCGTTACCTCCGGTTTTAAAACTATATTGAACTAGCTGTTGGGGCGGCACTTCGCGCCACCCCAACACCTGGTTGGTGGGGGTGCTTCGCGCCCCCCCAAGCCCCCCCGCGCGCGTAAGTCGTTACGCGCCATATTAGTTACGCGCCATTGTAGTTGTGTCCCTGTGTCCCACCTGTGAATATAGATAAAAGAGAAAAGATTTCTCTTTTCGTTATAGATATATATATGTTTTTAACTACGTAAAACTTGTGAATATACAACATTCTTCGATGTCCCATTGTCTGTGCATATAAATAGATTGTCAGGTTTACCGACTCTTGAACATGCAACAGAAAATTGTCCATGGGAAAAACAATCCGTATTCAGATCTATACCTCATTATTCTAATGATTGCCCTTGAGCTTTGTGGATGGTGATTGCTAATCGAACATTCCCTGTGTCCCGGTCGTCATTTATATTCCCAGTATCTCGGTCGTCATTTGTGTCCCAGTGTCCCAGTCTGTAATTTCTCTTTGAGCGTCCCGTTCGTCATTTATATTCCCTGTGTCCCGGTCGTGATTTGTGTCCCGGTGTCCCAGTCTGTAATTTCTCTTTGAGTGTCCGGGTCGTCATTTATATTCCCTGTGTCCCGGCTTTTAGTTTTCTTTTTCTCCTTTATTTTTCAGTTTTTTTCCCTTTTTTAGTTTTTTTTCTTTTTCAGTTTTTAGTTTTTTTTAGTTTTTTTATTAGTTTTTGCTTTTTTTTTCTTTTTAGTTTTTTTGTAGTTTTTACCTTTTTCTTAGTTTTTTTTAGTTTTTTTCTTTTTTAGTTTTTAGTTTTTTACCTTTTTTTTAGTTTTTTAGCTTTTTTAGTTTTTTTAGTATTTTCTTTTTAGTTTTTTTTTGTAGTTTTTACCTTTTTTAGTTTTTTTTCTTCTTTTGTATTAATGCTAAAGCCAAGGTTCAAACCTGGAGCCTCTCGGACCTAGAACCTGAAACATAACGCTTTACCAACTCAGCTACTTTGGCTTGAATACATTCGTTTTGAGCAGCTTCCTCGGGTGTTGCCATTGTAGGTTCTTCAGTCATTTTACAATTAGAAATTTCTCTTTCAACGATCTTCTTACAATTAAAAATTTGTCTTTGAAAGATATTCTTAAATACCTGTGTCCTGGTCGTCATTTATATTCCCTGTGTCCCGGTCGTCATTTGTGTCCCGGTATCCCAGTCTGTAATTTCTCTTTGAGTGTCCCGGTCGTCATTTATATTCCCTCTTGTCCCGGTCGTCATTTGTGTCCCGGTCTGTAATTTCTCTTTGAGTGTTTTTTCTTTTTAGTTTTTTTTAGTTTTTTACCTTTTTTCTTTTTTCAGTTTTCCTTTTCTTCTTTATTTTTCAGCGTCACTATGAAATACATATCGCCAAACCTTTGTTTTTTAACTAAAATCTGGTAGGCATTGATGACCTTATCCAAGTCAAAATCCCAAACCCAATCATCATCGCTATCATTTTCAGTTTTGATATGTTTTGACTCTCGCTGTCCAGGTGGATTTTCATCTAACTGCGCAGTTTTGCGTTCTTTAGCCGCAAGCCTGTTTTCTTGCTGTTCTTGTGATCCCTCGGCACGCTTTCTTTTCTTACTTTCTCTATCTGCCGCAAGTTTTTTGGCATAGACTCTTTGAGCAAATTCCTCGGCTGTTGCCATTGTAGGTTCTTCAGTCATTTTACAATTAAACATTTTTCCGTCCACGATCTTCTTACATTTAAAAATTTGTCTTTGAACGATCTTCTTAAATACTTTTAATGACGTCATCGTCATAACAAACATGACGATAACTAACTTCATGACGACATGATGCCATGACGTCACTCGACAGACCCACAGACAAACAACTTATTTTTATATGTATAGATATAAAAAAAAGTTTGTTTTCAGCTGAAAGTAAGAAGCAACATTAATACTTGAATCGAACAGAAATTATTCCGTATATGAAGACATTTATTGGGAGTGGTGAGAATAATTTTTTTATTATTATTGTTAGCCTTTTTTTATGTATATTCTGGTATTAAGGGGTAATTGAGTGAGAGTGTTTTTGTCCTTCTTTAATTTTTGTTTTTTTAATTAATTAGGTTGAGAATGAGAGGATTGCAGTCGTCCAACATCAGGCTGTTTGAGCCTTCCCCGGGCGGTTGTGTGTATTTATAGTTTTTGTAATTTAGTAGTTAATAAAGAGTTCATCCATTAAAAAAACATTTTCCTCAACCCTCGCTCCTTACGCTGAAGTCTTAAAGTTCTTTAAAAATACTTCTCATTCAAAGTCAACTGCTCTTGTGCTTGAGCTTTAGAGCAGTTGAACTTTGGGAGCAGGAAACTTTGGGACGTCTTTGGGGGAAAAGGGGTGTGTGGGGAGGGGGACTAGTGGACATTTGATATTTATGGTAACATGAATAGGACAGTAGAATGCTTAATTTACGTTCAAATGAGCCCTATTTTGATCTTTTAGGACTATTGGCTCGATACGAATACACCTGAGGAAAAAACGAAAAACCAAAAAATAAATAAATAAGCCCGCATCTGTGATCTTTCTTCCAAGAAAAACTACAAAATTCCAGATTTTTGTATATAGGAGCTTGAAACCTTTACAGCAGGGTTGTCTGATATGCTGAATCTGATGGTGTCATTTTTATTAAGATACCTTGACTTTTGGGGATGTTTTCCTTTTTTTCAAAATCAGGCAAATTCAGGCTCATAACTTTTGATGGAAAACATTAAACTTAATGACTTTTATATTTTGGAATCAGCGTAAAAAGACAATTTATATATATATATATATATATATATATATATATATATATATATATATATATATATATATATATATATATATATATATATATATATATATATATATATATATATATATATATATATATATATATATATATATATATATATATATATATATGTATATATATATATATATATATATAATTGTTATAAAAATTTCGTTTCTTAGAGTTTTAGTTACTATCAGCCCGAGTTGTTCAATTACAGTTCGTTAACAGGAACTGTTTAACATATAAATGTGCCTGAATTTGATGCCAAAAAGTAAAAAGGAAAAAAAATATTAATATGAAGCTGTGCCTGAATGTGATGTCAAAAAGTAAAAAGAAAAAAAACGTTAATGAGTAAAGCACAGAGGTTGACACTACAGAAAAAGGGCCACCTTTTCGGTGGAATTGGACTCTTCGGCTCTGTTTGACCTTTTATCACCTCTTGAAAAGCCTGAATCACGTCATTTGGTATCCTCACTCGCACACTTCTTATCCTTTCTAGTTCTTTTTTGCCACTTCAGTAATTGTGAATGTGGTAAACGGCTTTAAAATACAACCAAATCTGAATACTCCATTTTGAGAAAGAACAATAGTCGGATTTCCAACCGAAGCTGGCTTTTCAGCTTCGCTATGACTCCCATAGCGGCCTTATACCATTGGAACCAACAGGAGGGCGTTCCTAGATCTTTGAGCCTTTTTGATTCTACTGCAAAGTAATCATTAGGTCGCTCTAACGGGGACAATTGACAAATTTCAATTCAGCTCGTTTGGCGTTTGATAAACCTATTGATCTTCATGAGAGGAGTTTGATCAAGTCGAAAATTACTGGAGTCAACAATCAGGATAGAATCATAAGAGTGGATCTAAATATCATGGGAAAGAGGCGGTTATGTGAATGAAGTATGGGGAACAATGAGGAACAGTTAAATGCCGTATGGAGCAATTCGTTAAGAGCCCATTAAAATTTTTAGAAGATAGGTACTACTACTGGAGCAAAGGAACAGGAGTTGTGTTTGGTACTTGTATGATATAGCCCCTACCTAATTTCTTCTAATAGGGTTCTCTGACACTCAATAATAACGAAATATACCTAAGTATAACAAAAATATAATACTTTAGAAACAAATTTGGGCTATAGGCCTATATCTGCACATTAAGGGGGTGGGGTTAAAGTATAGCGCGTCTGCATGTGTAATGTGTTAGAAACAACTATTCTACACAGTATGAAGTAAGAATTGTTTTTTAACTTCGCATTGTTCAAATACTTTACCTCCCACACCTTAATGTGCAAATATATAGCCCAAATTATATATTTTCCAATTACTCTGTTACTTCTCTTTGTCTTGTCTCATTCAAAGCTGAATAAAATTAACAAAAAATGATCAAACAGTTCTATAATGCCTCAATGAATGAACAACTTGAGTGGTAGGGGCTATATCAGATGAGTACCGAATGTTTTACTAGAGCAGTTCATGCGTTATTTGGAAAAATAATTAGAAGTGCGTAGCAGAGAAAAACTAATTTTGCTGTTTTTGTGTGTAGTGCTCTTTGTTTCTCATTTAATCAACTTTTTTTGTGCATTTGTGAAAAAATAGCAACTATATTATTGTTGTGAATAATCAGCAAGCCCATTAACAGTAACTCCATTGAAATGGAATTATTATATACTATTTAGGAGCTTAGAACTGTCGCCACAGAACACCAGGCAGGAGATCAGGCGGGAATTGTGGCCGTTGATACCGTGCCCTTCTCAAAATATAAAGACTCTTTCAGTTTTCCTGTGATTTCTAAAATTTGCTATACGGATCACTAATTTTTTGCAGTCTTTTAAATTTGTTTTCTTATTTCAAGATGTCACTCCCAAACAACTGCTGGTTATTCAGAAATATCTGAGAGCCATATTTTAGTTTGTACCCCTAATCTGCCCCACGTTAGAATTTCTGTAATGGTTGTGATTTAACCAAATGGCAAATTTTATTCAAGCTTGCTTAGCTTAGGATTAAGGGTGATAGCAACCCCGCTCTGGTACATATTAAATAAAAAACAAGTTTTTTTCAACTGAAAGTAAGGAGCAACATTAAAACTTAAAATAAAAATAAATTATTACTTATATGAGGGATTTTCCCCTCCTCAACACCTTGCTCTTCGTGCTAACGGTTTTCGGCACTTTTAGAACGGCCCTTGTATTTCAGGAGTCGTTTTTAAAGAATTGGGACAAACTTTAAACTTTAGCGTAAAGAGCGAGATGTTGACGAGGGGGTGACCCCTAATATATGTAATAATTTCTGTCCGCTTTAAGTGTTAATGTTGCTCCTTACTTTCAGTTGAAAAAATTCTTTTTTTAATTTAATTTTTGATCATTTTTAAATAATGCCATGATATCTGGCTCTACCTTCACGGAAAAATCCCCTCTTCACCGAAATTTCCCCTAGACAATGTTCAATCTTGGTGAAGTTTACCCCGGACAATTACTCTTAACACCTCCTTGCGCAAAATTGAGTTGGTAAAGAGAAAACAAGACATGAGAAGAATTCCGTACAGGAATTCTGGCTAAGCCCCCAGCATATAATTTCCCCTGAAAAGTTCACCCCCTGGAAATTACATTCTCTACGGAAAATTCTCCCCGTACAAAATTCCTCCAGCATAAAATTCGTCCTTCCCTCCTCACCCGAAAAATGCCCGCATACTTCCCAATAGTATACGTGAACAATGGGCAAATTTTAAAGACCTTTCCCCAGGGGCTCTGGGAGTTCATGTTATCTCCAAAAACATAGTTATTAGGCATTTCAACTATGCTGAACAGAAAAGCCATCTCATAACTTTGATCGGACGGTTTTGGGGAAAAAGTGGTATGGAAGGGGGCCTAGTCACCCTCCACTTTTTGATCAACTAAAAAGGGCACTAGAAGTTTTAATTCCCGTTAGAATGGGTCCTCTCCCGATTTTCTTCGCCAACCGGGTTGATACGATCACCTCTGAAAAAAAAAACCAAATAAACAGGCATCTGTGATCTTTCTTCTGGCAGAAAAAACAAAATTCCACATCTTCAGAGATAGGAGCTTGAAACCCCTACAGGACATTTCAGTTGTTTTTTGTTTTAATTCTTCGTTAGTTACATATAAAAGCTTCATTTCTTTAAAAGTTTTATAATATAAAACAATTTACATTGTGGATGACTGGTTCAAACTTTTATCTTAACTTTTCTGAGAAAGCAGAAGCAATATTTTTCCATCGATTTAAAATAATCAGAAACTGAATTACGAAACAACAGACAACTTTGAAATGCAAGAAGAAGAATAAACTATTGGCTGTTGGAATCTGGAATCAAACTATTGGAATCTGGATAATAATATAAACAATTCTGGAAGAACTTAAACCGATCAATCCTACTATGGTTCTACATGATACATTAATTTTGAAGCCCATATACATTGTGATTTGACCTCTAATAATAATTTTCTTCGAGTACTAATACCTTAAACAGATCAACCCTTGTTGGATTGAATTATGAATTCGCATTAAAAAAAAACAGAAGTTTATTGTCTTGAGCAAAACTAATTATTCTATACATTTATCTAAAAGGAACATGAATATTGATAGTTTCAGTTTGTCACTTACTTCATGAGAGTGTAGGATTTATTCCATCCTCATTGAAAGCTCCTCCCCCCCCCCGTAAAATTTCTTGTAAACAATTCAGCGTGAAAAATTATCTTTAGAATACTTTCATTTGAAAAAAACTTGAATTTCGAATCGTTCACTCGTTCGCTCCGGAAATTCCCCCTTCCGAGTAAATTTTTTCCCAGAAATCCAAACACGCTGAAAATAGCCCCTGGATAATTTCCTGGGACATCTCTATATGTAAAATTAAGTTGGCAAAGAGAAAATAAGATAATTTAAAAAAATCATATATGAATTCTGTCAAATCCCCCCCCGAGTAAAATTTACCCCTGGAAATTTTCCTCCCCAAGGAAAATTCTTTCTATGGAAATCCACCCGAAGTATAAAATCCCCCACCCAAAAAATGTCTGTCTTTATACTTCCCAATAACAAATATTATACGTAAACAAAATACAAATATCATGGGCAACTTACAGACCTCGCCCCGCGGATTGTGTGTGGTCATTACACCCCTAAAAACATAGTTATTGGATCTTTCAACTACACTGAACAAAATGGTTATCTTAAAATTTTGATCAGATAACTTAGGGAAGAAAAGAGCGTGGGAGGGCTGCTAGTTGCCCTTCGTTTTTTTTTTGGTCACTTAAAAAGGGTACTAGAACTTTGTACAATGCACTCTCTTTCGATCTTATAGGGCCATTATTTCGATACAATAACCCTTAGGGGAAAAAAATGAACATCCGCCCGTAATCTTTTTTTTGGCGAAAAATGCAAAATTCTACATTTTCAAACAGTTCATGGTAACGAAATGTAGTAAGGAGCAACCCGGCTCAATAGTAACCGAAACTCTAAAAAATGGAATTTCGATATCAATAGTTAAATCAAAAGAATCGCATTTTAATGCTGATTTTAAATATATAAGTTTCATAAATATCAGTTATACCCATCAAAAGTTAAGAGCCTGAGAAAATTTCCCTCATTTTAGAAAATAGGGAGAAACACCCCTTAAAATTCATGCAATCTTAACGAAAGTCACACCATCAGATTCAGCGTATCAGAACAACCATATTTAAGAAGTTTCAAGCTCCTACCTACAAAAATGTGGAATTTCGCATTTTTTGCCATAAGACAGATCACGGATGCGTGTTTATTTATTTGTTTTTTTGTTTGTTTTTGTTTTTTTCCCAGGAGTGATCGTATCGACTGAGTGGTCCTAGAATGTCACGAGAGGGCTCATTCTAATGGAAACTAAAAGTTCTAGTGCCCTTTTTAAGTGACCAAAAAATTGGAGGGCACCTAGGCCCCCTCCCACGCTCATTTTCTCCCAAAAGTCACGGGATCAAAATTCTGAGATAGCCATTTTATTCACCATAGTCGAAAACCTTATAACTATGTCCTTAGGGACGACTTACTCCCCCGCAGTCCCCGTGGGAGGGGCTGCAAGTTACAAACTTTAACCTGTGTTTACATATAGTAGTGGTTACTGGGAAGTGTACGAATGTTTTCAGGAGAATTTTTTTAGTTTAGGGGAGAGTTGAGGGGGGGTTACTTGGGAGGATATTTCCATGGAGAGAATTCTCATGGGGGAAGAGAATTTCAATGAAGGAGGCGCAGGATTTTCTAGCATTATTTGAAAAAACAATGAAGAAATAAATATGAAAAGTTTTTTCTACTGAAAGTAAGGAGCAGCATTAAAACTTAAAACGAACAAAAATTATTACGCATATGAGGGGTTTACTTCATCGTTATACCTCACTCTATACGTTAAAGTATTTTTAGTAATTTCAACTATTTATTCTACGGCCTTTGTGATTCAGAGGTCATTCTTAAGGAATTGGGACAAAATCCAAGCTTCAATGTAAAGAGCGAGGTATCGACGAGGGTTAAACCCCCTCATATACGCAATAAAAACATACGAATATAGAAGTTCGTTACGTAAGTTAATTCGTAAGCTACGTATACTTTTTACAAGTGAAAACGTTTGTAAGCAATTAAAAGTTCTAGTTGCTTTTTTAAGTAACCAAAAATTGGTAGGGCAACTAGGCTTCCTCCCTCGCTCCTTTTTTCTCAAAATCTTCCGATTAATTAATATGCAAATTTCGTCTTAATTATTTATGTGCGGAGAGCCAAGATCAAAACATGCATTAATTCAAAAACGACCAGAAATTAAATAAAAAAAAAGTTTTTTTAAATGAAAGTAAGGAGCAACATTAAAACTTAAAAACGAACAGAACTTACTCTGTATATGAAAGGGGCTTTTCCTCCTCAACGCCCCACTCTTTACGCTAACTAGTTTCTTACTGTTTCAAAAATAGAGTTAAGAGAAAGACTCAAACTTTAGCGTAAAGAGCAGGGCGTTGAGGAGGAAAAGCCCCTTTCATATACAGAGTAAGTTCTGTTCGTTTTAAGTTTTAATGTTGCTCCTTACTTTCATTAAAAAAAAACTAGTTTTTTTTATTTAATTGTACCAAGGAGCTTGAAACTTCTACAGTAGGGCTCTCTGATATGTTGAATCTAATGGTGTGATTTTTGTTATGATTCCTTGACTTTTATGGGGTGTTTCCTCCCCTATCTGAAAAATAAGGCAATTTCTCAGGCTCGTAAATTTAATGGGTAGTACTAAACTGATGAATCTTATATATTTGGAATCAGCATAATAATTTGATATTTTGATGTAGCTATCGATATAAAAATTCCGTTTTTTAGAGTTTCAATTACTATAAAGCCGAGTCATTCCTTAATCGCAGTTCGTTACCACTAACTGTTTGATTGTTTGTTTGTTTTTCCAGGCATGATCGCATCGGACCAGTTACCACGAATGCTTCAGAGGGAGATTGTTTGATTGGAAATAGGAAGAGTCAAAAGGGAGTAGAGGGTAACCAGTTGCCCTCGTACACCAACATTTACACCTACAATCACCATTTTACCTACAATCAACTACAATACAATACCTACAATCAACTTTTTGAAACGGCGATTTTTTTAAATGGTTGAAAGGTTTAATAGCTTTACCTCTGGGGATAATATGCCCCCCAGAGTAGTTGAGTTGAAGAGAGTAAGCTACGCAAGTTACCCATTGCTTACATATAGGTTTTGTTATTCGCACTTTACTGAAAAAAACACATTTTAAATGTTTTCGCGTTTTTAATTTCATCAAATCAAGAAATACTATGACTTTAAGGAATAAATATCAGCATATGTATCTTTATACTAACAATTACACCTCAATTTATATTTATTTCGCTAACAAATTGTGAAATATTTTCTGGTCTGGGGAAGGCATAGGGGTTGTCAGCCCCCACTCATGCTAGTTTTGCTTGCTTTGAATTTGACTTGGTCATTTATTGTAATTAATTTAAAAACTTCTTCCACAAGACAAGTTTTTCAAAAGAAATTAAAGAGCTCCATTAAGCCAAGAGTGGGCAAAAATAAAGTCAAATAATCTTCCATGCATAAAACTACCAAAAATCTACCGAATGAACTGTTCTTGAATTTCTTTGACAACAAATTCGTTGTCAAATACGAAATGGAAAAATACGAGATGTGGGGGGATATCCACCCTCTGATCACTTCGAATCTTAAAAAGGGGACTAGAACTTCTGATTGTCAATCCAATGAGCCCCCTCCGAAGTTTGCACGATTAATCTTTCTACATATACCTTATATGCCCCCAGGGAATAACTTACAACCCTAGCCCTGAGGGCTCAGGGGGGGGGGGGTTATCATCATCAAAGACATAATTTCAGGACCTTTCAATACGTTGAACGAAATTGCTATCTCAAAATTTTGATTGATGTATTTGGTAAAATGGTGGGTGTGGGAGGGGGATTAGTTGCCCTCCAATCACTTTTGAAAATTAAAAAGAGCACTAGCCCTTTCAATTTCCAATCGAATGAGTTCTTTTTTCGAAGTTTCTGAGACAACAACTGGCCATCTTAAAATTTCTATCAGATGCATTTCAGGAAGATATGAGATAGAGGGCGGGTTATCCATCCTCCAATCACTCTGAATCTTAAAAATGCACCAGGACTTCTGGTTGCCAATCCAATGAGACCCCTCCGAATTTTATAAAATCAACCTTTCTATATATACCTTATATTTCCGAAGGGCATAACTTACAACCCCCTGGCCTGAGGGTTCTAGGCGGTTTGTCATTCTCAAAGCTATAATTTCCGGACTTTTCAATTACATTGAACAAAATAGCTATCTCAAATTTTGATCGGATGTGTTTTTGGGAATGGGGGGGGGCGTAAGAGCAAGGTTGGTTGCCCTCCAATCACTTTTGACTTTTAAAAAGGACGCTAGCCCTTTCAATTTCCAATCGAATGAGACCGTTTAGAAGTTTCTACGGCAACACCTTCGATATGAAGTTCCCTGATCTCAAAAATAGTAATAATAATAATAATAATAATACATTATGGCCACATCGCTCTTTACTTAAACAGCAATAATGCGCTGCCCATGATCTCTGTCCGTTTTGGTTTTCATTTTTTTATTGATGGTGAGTTGTAGTAGTTTTATGCTTGGTAAAAATACTTTGGAAAACATATTTTGCGGAATTTTTTTTTTAAATTAATATCCAGGCAAAACTGTTCTGGAAAACATGTTTAGAAACCAATATTTTCTCGATAAACAA
This sequence comes from Artemia franciscana, assembly GCF_032884065.1. NCBI lineage: Eukaryota > Metazoa > Arthropoda > Branchiopoda > Anostraca > Artemiidae > Artemia > Artemia franciscana. The sequence continues at coordinate 28,429,571 of NC_088863.1, read as the reverse complement.
AATGCTACGCTTAACATTTTCATAGTTTACTCTTTAAGGACGTGTGTGAAACTTTCAGACCAGTTTTGATTTTTAGATGTTGTACCTGTTTCTACCCTGTTTTGTAAAATTTAGTAATAAACTACCGTCTAAATTTTGTTGTGTATTTTCCCCAATTACAATGGGTATATCTTATTCTACTCTTTTCTCCATTTAGAGTTTTATTTTTTCTGAAAGAAATATCCACTGAATTCGAAGTGCAATGAATTCAATCCGATTTCAATCGGATTAAAAAAGCGTTCTCAAATTTTAAATGTTCTAATCTGATCATTAAAAATTATTTTTTGTAGTCTTGGAATGTTGAAATTTCAAAAATTACAACACATTTTAGATTTCTGTACAAAAAGAAATAAATTAGAAAATAAGTTGTAATCAGTAAATCTTTCAAAAAAAATTCAGATGTCTCACGTTACCCCGGGGGAAATTTACATAAAAGGAATTTGAAGGGGTTCAATGTTTTCTCGCGCTAACAATAGTGGCTTCTTGTCAAGGGCGCTCTTGAAGAGCTGAGTTTTTCTGTCTGTAACTAGAAAGCTGTCATCCACTTGAACTGGAACTTACACTGCTCCTTTGATATAACACAGGATAATTGGTACTATTTGATAAACGTGACGAAATGGTCTACTTCCTAAGCAATGCTAGGAATAAAAGAATAAATTGCTTTTGGAAATTAAAAAATGTATTTCTTTGTTTAGTTTTCATAAAGAACAATGGATTAAAGTGTCTTAGATGGTTTCCAAAGTTGAAGCACGTTCTCTTTTGGGCTAATTTAAGGTCCTGTTCGTGAATTTTTTTTGATTGTTTTTAAAGATTTCTAGATTTATTTAAAAGTCTATTAGGTTTTGTGAAATAAATTTAATCTTTTTTTAGCTTGATTTTATTGGCTCTTTGTATTGTAAGTAGAGCTTTTCCAAGGTTCTAGGCATTTACTCCCCCCATGGCAATTATCCCCCGGAAAATATCCCTCACCCCGTGGACCCCCCGGGAAATACCCCCAGCGGAAAGTGCCCCTCGCAGAAAATACCCCCCCAGGAAAATACCCCCTCCCCGTGTTAAATACCTCCCCCTTCCACCGGAAAATACCCCCCAAAGAAAATACCCCCTTTTGGAGAATGAAGCTCTCTAAATTTGAGAATTTTAATTGAGTCTTTTGTTTCTGTAGGGGAAGGAATTTCGGTACTTGTGTATTATGCGCAACTCACTCAAGTTTACGCTTTACAGAACTCTAGAACAAACCGGTTTGCTCATTAGTTTCTTTCAGCTTAGCGCGAGACAAGACAAAGACAAGGGACAGAATATATGGGAAATATATGATTTGGGCTATATATTTGTACACATGGGGGGGGGGGGAGGAGTACAGTACTTGGACAGTTTGAAGGCAGAAAACAATTTTTACTTGATAATATGGAGAATAATTGTACCTAACACAATTTGCATGCAGACCCGCTATACTTTACCCCCCCCCCCCTAAAGTGCACAGCTATAGCCGAAATTGTTTCTAAAGTAAGGAAGAAACTAACGAAAAAAAAACTTTCTGTTCTCGAGTTTTAGACATCGTAAGCTTGAATGAGTGGCGTATAATACACAGTACTGGAATTTTTCATGGAGAGAGAGCCGGATTTCCCAGTATTATTTAAAAACAATAAGAAATTATAAACAGCTCTCTATGATAAAATTAAATAAAAAAACAAGTTTTTTTTAACTGAAAAAATTGCTCCGTATATGAAAGGGGCTGTTCCCTCCTCAACGCCCCGGTCTTTACGCTAAAGTTTGACTCTTTCTATCAACTCTACTTTTTAAAACAGTAAAAAACTTTAGCGTAAAAAGCGGGGCATTTAGGAGGGAACAGCTCCTTTCATATACGGAGTAACTTCTGTTCGTCTTAAGTTTTAATTTCGCTCCTCACTTTCAGTTTAAAAAAACTTGTTTTTTATATTTAATTTTTCAACGTTTTTGAATTAATGCATGTTTTGATTTTGGCTCACTGCACATGAATAATTAAAATGAAAGTTGCATATTAATTTACTTTTTTGGCTAAATGGCTTTCTGATAGTTTTGATCGAACGATTTTGAGAAGAGAAGGAGCGGGGGAGTAGGCCTAGTTACCCTCCAAATTTTCGGTTATTTAAAATGGCAATTAAAACTTTTAATTTTTTTAAGGAACGTTTTTATTAGTAAAAATATACGTAACTTACGAATTAACTTACGTAACGAACTTCTATATTCGCATGTATTTATACGTATATGAGGGGGTTTACCTCCTCCTCAATACCTCACTCTTTACACTAAAGCTTAAATTTTGTTCCAATTCCTTAAGAATTACCCCTGGATCACAAAGGCCGTAGAATAAATAGTTGAAATTATTAAAATTACTTTAGCGTAAAGAGCAAGTTATTAGGAGGAGGTGAATCTCTCATATGCGTAATAATTTCTGTACGGTTCAAGTTTTAATGCTGCTCCTTACTTTCAGTTGAAAAAATTTTTTCATATTTATTTTTTCATTGTTTAAAAAAAAACTTAAAAAATCCTGCGCCCCCTTCATGAAAATTTTCTTGCATGACAAATTCCTCCATGGAAACTTCCTTCCGCATAAAACCCTCTCCTCCACCCCTCCCCCTCCCCAACCAAAAAAATCCCCTGAAAGCGTCAGTACACTTTCCAATAACCATTACAATGTGTAAACACTGGTCAAAGTTTGTAACTTGCAGCCCCTCCCACGGGGACTGTGGGGGAGTAAGTCGTCGAGCCGAGATTGAGCCGAGTCACTCCTTACTACAGTTTGTTACCACGAACTGTGTAATTCCAGTACCACACTAGCTGCGGAGAAAAATCGGAAAGAAAGAAAGATGCCGTCGATGCAGAATATTGTGCTTGGAGCCACTTTTCACGTTTTTCAATCCAACGGATTTTCTTGGTTATTCAAGCCAAGGAGCTGTGAGATTTCGGACAAGGCGGTTCGAATAGTGTACTGCTTGTTTTGACAAGACTTTTTTTTTATTTAGAAGTTATGGGTCAATGCAATTTTTACTATGGGACGTGATTGCCTTATACTAGGTTGGTAGCTACCGCTTTAACCCTGATTGCAGCTACGGCTACATCCATAATAAAGTATAAACGAGAAAAAAGTTGCATAAAATAATAATTGTTCTCATGACTAAATCAAAAGCTGAATTCTACTTTATAACTGTCAAAAATTGCAAAGGTAGATAATAGGCTATGGCCCCGAAAGTTTTCATCTATATTGTAATAGGTTGAGTGCTTTAACGAAAACGCAGATTACATATATAACCCTCATTCAGAACCCGAGCATGGGTACTGCCTTGCTTAAACTTAGAAACTGCCTTCGAATATTCTTAGACTGTCATCTTGGAAAAATATACCGATGAGTATTCCATTTACCCGATTTTACCATAGACTTGGTTTCAAATGTTGATTTGCTTTAAATAAAAAAAAGTTAATTTACTTGATTGGCATGCTCTTTCTGATATTTTTCTTTTGAAACATGAAAAAAGTCGGCTTTGTTGACATAATGACAGGTATTTCCTGAACAGCGCTCAGTCCAATATAGCCTGCAAGAAAACTACTAGGGAATTTTCGCCCCATGTCCTTTCCGCTGGCATTAAATTTGATTCACGCTTTATTTCAGTCAAGGAAACAAAATAACTTTTTTCAAGTCATTGAATATCAGTTACAGGAAAAGGTGAACAATTGGTTGGACTAGGGCTTACAAGGCAAAAACTTTGGACAACCACTTACAACGGTCTTTTCATTCTGAGTTCAAATTTCCCAAGGGAGTATGATTTCGGCTCCTTGGTATTCCATTGAAAATGAATGAAGTTCCAAGAGGTTTCTATTCAATCTGAAAAAAAAAAGAAATTGGACGCTGTTTTCTATTTTCATTTTAACTAATAGAAAAATTATGACTTATCTATTCAAAACTTAGATGTCATTTTGTCTCTTAATCTAAAAGAATTAGAGCCCACGAGGGAGTTATTACTTAACTCTGAATTTTTTTTTTAAATTTAGATCTCTCAGACGAGCAATAAACTCGTTTATTACTTAATTCGATAAGCTTCTCTGTTTTTTATTCTAAGGATTTACATTTTAAAAGGATGTATTTTTTATTGCACTTTTTCTTTAAATTGTATACTTATTTTCCATGTATTTAATACCAGTGAGACTCAGCTAAGACTGATGTCGAGCGTTGAGGTATGTAAACCTAACGTACGACTTATTGTTTAAGGCTTAGTGCAAAAATGGTCGTTTAAGGCCTTGTGATTGTATGCGTAAATAAAAAGAAACCTTCCAAACAAGGGTAAAAGCAAACTATAACTAATCGAATTTATACTTTAGCCTGTCAAAATTTTACGGAAAACACTGATTTTGCAAGGACCCAATCTCAAATTAAGCAATATTTTTCAACAGAAAATTCAGAAGATATAAATTTTTTTCTGGCGATAAAATTGTATGTCAATCGTGATGAGATCAAAAATATCTAAACAATATTCTTTAAAAATTTTATTTTCTCAAAGAATCAAAAAAGACATTGAGTTTGGAATATTGGTTCTCCTCGATGCCGAGCTTGGGCAAAAACCTAAGATGTTATTCTATTCAGTAGTTCAGACTACCGACACATAAAATTTATGTTCGGGCATAGGGATCCGCAGTTCTAAAATTATTTAAAGTTACTTAAAACTTCAAGAGTTGGGGAGAAAAAGTAAAGGGGATTAGTTGCTGTAAAACTGAAGAGTATAGTTCTCAAAGAGTATGGAAAACGAAAAAGTGAAAAAAAATCTTTGGTTACGCCATGGAGTGAATAGGAATTACAAATAAAAACTACTAGCGAGATTGACCGTGCATCACTACTTAGGCAGAAAGGTCGTATCAAGAATTTTGTTCGCGGGTGTGTGTTTTTGTTAGGGGCAAATTTGAAAAAAAAAATCTTATCTGAAACGCATCAAATTTTTTTTTATACATTTTTGTTGCTTTTAAGACGGACGAAAATTTCGGAGCGGGGGATTAAACCGCGTACCCCCCCCCCCTTCTGGATACGATCCTGCTAGCCAATACCAGAAGAGTTTAAACAAACATCAACTGAGCCTAATTTCAATTTATCAAAGCTGAAGATCACTTAAAGACTTACATTTTTTGGTCAAGGGTAATATGTGAAGCATGGGCTGGTTAAAATACATGAATAACAGACATAACGAGTCGGCAAAAGTGGTTATTTTAACTTCAACCAAGTAAAAACCAAAGGAAACATGATATCTGGATTTAAATATATATTTTTTAGATTTTATTGTTAACTTAACATTTTGATGGATATCGGTAGATGGTGGTGGTAGACAGACAGTAGATGACTACTTAATTTTCAAAGATAAGTTTGACTGGACTCTCCTATCAGCCTCTTGCTTTCTTTGTTTGACTGTTAGGCATAATAACGAAAACGTTTTGTAAGGTTCTTTCAAGTCTTGTGGTCTGTGTTGGCCGATCACAGTGACATAAAAGAGAGAAGGCAGGGTTTATACCCTCCCCCCTCCAATTGAATTTGTTGGTATTTTCTTGAAAAAAGCATTTTCTTGACATTTTCATTGAAAATTTGAAAAAGTAACAGCATTGTTCCATCGTAGGTTTTTAAAAGTAGATTTTGCTTACACTAACTTTGCGGATTGACGCCTCTGGCTCATCCTGGAAAAGACGGCAAGACTTGCGGCTCCTAGGTTTAGGTACGATTCATAATGTTTATATCAGTGCGCTAGCCGATTTTTTCTTTATATTCTAAATAAATCTCTCTGCTTTGGTTGGTATCCAACGCCTACAGGAATTAGCTTATAACAAATCCATTTGAAATCACTAAATAGCCTCAGTTTAATATTTTATAATAAAGGGTTCACACTTCCAAGTGTATAAACAAGGGAACATTGCCATAGACATCTCAAGTGTCAGTCAAATAAAAAATCTCTGAAAAAAAAAATCACAGTTTACTTTTTTTATTAAAATACCCTCCCCCCCCGAAAAAAAATTATGGGTATATCGTTGAATCCACGAGTAGATAAATAGCTAATAGGAGTTGCGGCAATGAATGGTAATAGAGAAGCGAACCTATGTTTTTGGTCTTATTTAGAACAGGAATAGACGTAGAACAGTTTTTTGGAGTCCCGAAAATTAGAACATGGACAAAATGGATCACCAAATTTTCTTCTTTTTTTCACGGACCGAACATTTCTCTTCCCCATCAGTTTAAGGCCTGGCCCAAATATAAAACTCATTCTGAAATTCATATAAATATTTACGTTTCTTTGATACCATTTTATTTTTATCTATGGTCTAATCGAAAGCCAATGTAAAAAAAGTAGATAAAACGAACTGCAACAACTCTTCATCAATATTTCCATCAGCTGTTAAGGTTTAGGTGCGATTTATAACGCTTATATCAGTGCGCTAGGTGATTTTTTTCTTTATATTATAAATAAATCTCTCTGCTTTGGTCGGCATCCAACGCCTACTGGCATTAGCTTATAATAAATTCATTTGAAATCACTAAATAGCATCAGTTCACTTCATTGACACACAGGAACTGTGGTAACACAATCGTAATCTTCATGTAATACCACTAATCCAATGTAACGCTCGGACTCGTTTCAATGAAATTCGAAGTACCCGACTGCGCCATGCTCAATTGATAATTCAGGTTTTTCTTCATCTTTTTATATAGCACAATAAATCAAAGCTAAAGTGAGGATAAAAAGCGCATTCCATAGATTAAGGACTGGATATGGACAAGCCATTTATGCTTTAACCATTTCTCCCGTTCCTGTAATCCTTAATGGAAATAAAGGGGGGAGGGTAAAGTTTAGAATTGTCTTTGTTTTACGAAGCAATAACTATATACAAAAGAGAATAAATACTGATGATTACAAGATTTGGAAAAACAAAATTAAATTCATTATTAAACTGATTTATTAAAAAATCAAATTTGTGTCTTAAAAACATACTTATTAGTTCAATAAGATTTAATTATCCTTATGAAACTATTTATGCCAATTTGAACTAACCAGATTTATCATAGAATTTTCTAATTGGCTGAAAAATTCCGGTGGATTCAAATTAGCGCTGGTTAGATCCCGGTATTGGTAAAGTTTCATTTTGAAAAGGCCTTTAGGCCTTTAGGTTGAGATTCAAAAAGCGTTTCCAACATTTGTTTCACAAGTCAATATTAATATTTTGTCATAAATATTAAGCGGAAAAAGTAGAAACCACCCAATTTGCTATTATTAAATTTATTCTATTAATTTCAAAAATAGAATAGACTTTGTGTAAATGATAGTAGTTTCAACTTAAAATACTATAGTAGGCTAGAATGATTATTCTAAAAGAGTCACGATCCAAAAAATTTTGCTAGGACTCACAAAAGTAAAAAAAAAAGGCCAAAAAATGAAACTATATCACAAAAAGTGCCCTTCTCAAGCATTGAATGAAAATGAAATGAAGATTTGAATGAAAATGATTAGAGGTTGGGTGAAAGGCTGGAGAAAGAAAAGTGGAAGGGGAGAAGAAGATAATGAAGGCCATTTCTTTAATTAAGGCTGCTACCAAGATATATTTGAAGAAGAGACAAATCCTTACATAGTGCTTTAAGATGAAAGCTTAGAAATACCGGTGGTGGTCAGACCTTCACTTGGAGGCAGGCAAATTCACGATATTTGACTCTACAAGCCGCATAGCAAATGCTGTTTTTGGATTTCGAGTTCTGGAAACATAAACCTAGGTCTTCGGCCTTATTTTAGGCTCCTATCCTCAGTTTACTTGGTTTGAAAAAAAGATCAGTTGAATAGCTTAAAATTTTGTCGGGAAATATCTTTACTGCTTAAAAACCCTAATACTCTCAAAATGATGTTCTAGAGTAATATGTTCTACAATAAAATGTGAAATTACAAGGCGCTGATTAATATCGAAATAGGGAGGAAATTGTGAGACATTCTTTGTTGAAAGGTGTCGTCCAGTCTCAGATGCAGTTGGCACCTTATTATCTGGATACAAAAGTCGTTTCGCATTTAGAGTAATATTTCGATTGTTGTCGCCAATAATTGTCGCTGTGTTGCCGAGAAGCGGAGAAGAATGTTTTCACACTTGGGATATCTATTGTTAAATACAATACCACATATGAAAGAGATGTTTCTAGGGAGAGTTAATGAAGTTGATATCTAAGAGCGTGAAAAAAGAAGAAAGTGATTCTTTTACTTGATCATCACACGATTAATGGGAAAGGGAAATAACGGGCTGTAACAAAATATGGACTTTTGGTAAGGGTGACAGCCAGAAAGGATATGATGTACCCCTCCCCCCCCAAAAAAAAGCACAAAGTGTGACATATTGTGTAAAACGATCTAGATTCTAAAGCTTTGTTTCATGATTTCTATTCTGATTTTCAAAAAAAAAAAATTTAAGAGAGCATGCTTGTGCGCTTCAGTCTGACTTCCCTCATTTTGCGCTAGCTCTGATTTGACTCGTCCTGCTATAATATTTCCTTGATCCTTGAAAAGATATTGATTAATCCACTTACAGTATTCTTCTCTCTAAGCTTTTCCATCTTGGCATGAGAGGAAGACATTTCTATGGTTTAAGTCTTACAGTGTCCAGGTGAATCGTGCAGAATGCCCTTATTGATCCACTTTTTGTTCACGTCAAATGATTTAGGTACTCCTGTATTATTCAGAACACACTCGAGAAGTGAAGTTAGCTTAATCCTAATGAAATATCAAATAAAAAAGATTTTTAACTGAAAATAAGGAGCGATACTAAAACTTAAAACGAACAGAAATTACCTCCTCAATGCCCCGCTCTTTACGCTAAAGTTTGACTCTTTCTCTCAACTCTACTTTTTAAAACAGTAAAAATTTTAGCGTAAAGAGTGGGGCGTTGAGGAGGGCACAACCCCTTCCATATACGGAGTAATTTCTGTTCGTTTTAAGTTTTGATGTCGCTCCTTACTTTCGGTTAAAAAACCTGTTTTTATATTTAATTCTGAACGTTTTTGAATTAATGCATGTTTTGATTTTGGCTCTCCTCACATGAATAATTAAAACGAAATTTGTATATCAACTTATTTTTATGGCTAAATGGCTTTCTCATAGTTTTGATCGGACGACGATATTGAGAAAAAGGAGCGGGGGAGTAGGCCTAGTTACCCTCCATTTTTTGGTTATTTAAAAGGGCAACTAGAACTTTTAATTTTTTACGAATGTTTTTATTAGTAAAAATATACGTAACTTACGAATTAACTTACGTAACGAACTTGCTATATTCGTATGTTTTTATTACGTATATGACGGGGTTCATCCCCTCGTCAATACCTCGTTCTTTACGCTAAAGCTTAAATCCTCAAGAATGACCCCTGAATCACAAAGGCCATAGAATAAATAGTTGAAATTAATAAAATTACTTTAGCGTAAAGAGCAAGTCATTAGGATGAGGTGAATCCCTCATATGCTTAATAATTTATGTTCGTTTTAATTTTTAATGCTGCTCCCTACTTTCAGTTGAAAAAACTTTTTCATATTTATTCTTTCATTGTCCTTTAAAAAAAATGCTTAAAAAATCCTGCGCCGCCCCCTTCATGGAAATTTTCTTCATCCATGACAAATTCTTCGATGAAAAATTTTCCCCGAATAACCCCCTTCCCTCAACCCCTCTCCCCCCAACCAAAAAAATCTCCCTGAAAGCATCTGTATATTTCCCAATAACCATTACTAAATGTAAACAATGGTCAAAGTTTGTAACTTGTAGCCCCTCCCACGGGGACTGTGGGGGTATAAGTCGTCTGCAAAGACATAGTTATTAGGTTTTTCGACTATGCTGAATAAAATGGTTCTCTCAGAATTTTGATCCGGTGACTTTGGGAAAAAAAAATGAGCATGGGGGCTTAAGTGCCATCCAATTTTTTTGGTCACTCAAAAGGGGCGATAAAACTTTTAATTTTCGTTAGAATGAGTCCTCTCACGACAATTTAGGACCCATGGGTCGATACGATCACCCCTGGGAAAAAAAAACAACAAACAAACAAACACGCATCCGTGATCTGTCTTGTTCCAAAAAATGCAAAATTCTACATTTTTGTAGGTAGGAGTTTGAAACTTCTACTGTAGTGTTCTCTGATGCGCTGAATCTGATGGTTTGATTTACGTTAAGATTCTATGACTTTTGAGGGGTGTTCCTCCCTATTTTCGAAGATGAGGCAAATTTTCTTAGGCTCGTAACTTTTGATGGGTGAGTCTAAACTTATTGAAACTTATATATTTAAAATCAACATTAAAATGCAATTCTTTTGATGTAACTATTGTTATAAAAATTCAGTTTTTTAGAGTTTCGGTTACTATTGAGCCGGATCGCTCCTTACTACAGTTTGTTACCACAAACTGTTTGAAAACTAATTTGCTCTTTTCAAAATGTGACAAAAATTTGAAGTTGAAAGTGATTGGATGATATTACATCACATATATGATTGTGCAACAGAATGTAAATTGCTTCTCTTGGGTATGGTGCCATATTTGACTGATTTCGTTGCCTGAAATCCTTTAGTTAATTTTTTACTATTAAAAAACTATAAAGCAAAATAAAGCAAAGCTTTTGAGAAAAACTCAATTTTCTATAACGATTTGATTTTGCTGGCTAAAACTCATGCAGTCTTTTACTACATGATAAAGCACCATTTTCAATTGAAGTTTGTCCTCACGATTTACATGCAAATTAGAGAGGTTCCGAAATTGTTTCACGAGATTCATGCAATTGCTTACATTTTCGGGAGACACAAAATCTTCCGCCATTTTGATGCAACTATTCAAATTGCGCACTTGATGAGGAGCGCCAGCAGGTATGAAAATGGCGTCTCCTAAGCACTGGACCACAGTGTAGCCCTTGACATTGTATTCATTTCTTAGACGTTCTCTTAGATTGTAATCCAAAAAATTACTTTGGTCGTGAATGGGATCATGATTTTCACCAATCATTTTGTTATTTTCAATGGCAACTTTCTTTAAAAGATCTCGAATTTTGTCAGCGTCATTGGCATGATAAATATGCCAAATTGCCCCCGGAATTGATTTGTTACTCCTAATTCGATGAATCATTTTCGAATCCACATGCTCATGGTCTAGGCAGCTGAAAGACTGTGCTAATAGATTTTCGTTTCGGGTGTCTTTTGGCACCGATAGATGAACCATGACGTTAACGGCATCCGAAATATCTATGTGAAGATTAGTTGTCCCGACTTCATGTAAAGCTGGGTGGCCATAGGCAATGTACATTTTGGGCCCCAAGTCCGGCGTGTTGAAAAAACCAGGCATTCTTCCTATTAAGTTAAATCTACCAGCTCTATGAGTATAATCCCCAAACGGCAAAGCTTTCATGAAGTCTTTGAAACGTATGGGTGAAAACTCTGCAAAATCGTGTTCATCAGGCCAGTCCTTCAACTTCAGAAAGATAGGTAGATTATTACTATCCCTTAGTCTTTTGGAATACTTATTAAAGCCTTCCCAGAATTGAGACATACGTTCCATTTGAATTGCATCTCCAGTTTTGCAATTGATGAGAGTGCACTTATTAGAGCCGAATTCTCTCGAAAACGATTGAGGTGTCCATAAATTTCTATTTAAATTCCTATGGACATTAGCAACAACAACTGGATTCCCTTTTGTCCACTTCTCTCGAAATAATTCTTGACTCTCTGAATGACGATAGAGTTCTATTCGGAGAAGCTCACCTTCACATTCCATTGAATGAGGAACTGGAAATTTGAGTAGCCTACCACTTCGAAGTCTTAAGGCGTTTTGATCAATTAGAGAAATATCATTGTTTTCAATTGACGATACACGGTTTTCTTCTTCTGGACTGCAACATAACTGAGGAATTCGCAATTGGTCTCTCATACTGTGCAGGTATTCTAAAACTTTATCTAACGCATTTCCAGGGATAACCTGAGTTGGCATAAGACTCTTTTTTAAATGGGGCTTATGACTAGAACAGAAGAACCAGCCTCCAGAGTCTCGATCGGTTAAGGATTTTCTATCTTCTTTAACTGTCTGTTGATTTTTGTCTCTATAGCAATCAGTACAGACGATAAATCCACATTTGGTACATGTCCAGTGGAAATTGAATATGGAAGTTTCACATACATCACAGTTTTCCCTTATTCCATTTGACACGGGTTTCCAAGCAATTTGTTGACCATTTTGATTTTGCTGCCGGACAGCTTCTTTTTCGACTTGCGTGAATTTACAAAATTCATCTCCTATTTTCTTTAAAATAAATTGAAAAGAGTCTGTGTTGAGATCTAATATTGAAGCATTTGGACTCGGTAACCACAGGGTAAGATCATCTGGCTTGGGGTCTTTTCTAATATCTGGGAAGCGTGTAATATACGTTCGTCTTGATTTAACACATTTTATCATTCTAAACCCAGTGAATCTGCAAACGAAGCCATTCGGTTGTTTTATTTGACAATCTCTGCACATTTCCAAAATATTCAAAGGGGATTTCAGATCACAGCAATCCTGATCTTGAAAAAAGCTTCCACTGTGCTTTCTAGTACTAATCCTGGATGTTTGTCTTGTACGCTTGTAGGAATGTTTGTCATTACTACTAGATTGTCTTTTAATAGACTTAATTTCTTTCAAACTCATAAATTGTCCAGTATAAATTATTAGATATCAGCAAAATTTTAATCAAACCAAGTAGCTTACACGGACATAAGAAAGTCTTATTGTCTGCAAAATCAAATGAACTAGTAATCTCTTCAAAAATATAATCCTGTTAAAATAACAAGGATAAAATATTTTCCTACTTTTTCGTTTTTGACTACGATGTGTAGGAAAAAATAGTTAAAACTCTCCGGTTTTCCAGTTTAGATGAACGTTATCACATTGATATCTCAAGTCGTTTTATTTGCTTCAATTTTGCAGACACATTTGGCATTATCTAAGAAGCAATAATTTTTGCTTTTTAGTTTCATAAGAAAAACTATTTTAAAAATGTTTAGTTCAATCTAAGCCAGTCTATATGCTGTTTTTGTAGAAAATTGATATTATTTGTATAATTATTGTTTTTTTAAATACGAATGTTTTCAATAAATCAATTTTCTTTCAAATGAGCCATTAAAAAGCTCTCTATAATGCTCCATTGCCCTGGTAGCTGAGGAGAAAAACGGAAGAAAAAGATACTGTCGAAGCGGAATATCGTAGTTCAAGCCACTTATCTTTTTTTTTCGGGCCAATAGATTTTCCTTACTATTCAAGCCAAGGAGCTGTAAGTTTCCTACATAGGGGGGTCTTCGACAAGACGATTCTAATAGTATAGTTTGTTATTATTATTATTTAACTAGCTGTTGGGGTGGCGCTTCGCGCCACCCAACACCTAGTTGGTGGGGGCGCTTCGCGCCCCCCCCCCCCCCCAAGCCCCCCCGCGCGCGTAAGTCGTTACGCGCCATACGCGCCATTGTAGTTGTGTCCCTATGTCCCACCTGTGAATATAGATATATATATCTATCTATCTATATAAAAATAAGTTGTCTGTCTGTGGATGTGTGGATCAGGTGACGTCACCTGAAAAAACTGGATCAGGTGACGTCAAAACTGAAAAAACTAAAAAAAGGCAAAAACTACAAAAAAAACTAAAAACTAATAAAAAAAAATAAAAAAGCTAAAAAACTAAAAAAACTAAAAAAAGGCAAAAACTACAAAAAAACTAAAAACTAATAAAAAAGCTAAAAAACTAAAAAAACTAAAAAAAGGCAAAAACTACAAAAAAAACTAAAAACTAATAAAAAAAATAAAAAAGCTAAAAAACTAAAAAAACTAAAAAAACTAAAAAAAGGTAAAAAACTAAAAAAACTAAAAACTAAAAAAAACTAAAAAAAAGGAAAAAACTGAAAAATAAGCTAAAATAAAGGTAAAAACCAATAAAAAACTAAAAAAAAACTGAAAAAACTAAAAAAGGCAAAAACTACAAAAAAAAACTAAAAACTAATAAAAAAAGTAAAAAACTAAAAAACTAAAAAAACTAAAAAAACTAAAAAAAGGTGTAAAACTAAAAAAAATAAAAAATAAAAAAAACTAAAAAAAAGGAAAAAACTGAAAAATAAGCTAAAATAAAGGTAAAAACCAATAAAAAACTAAAAAGAAAAAAAGGAAAAAACTAAAAAAAATTTTCATCTAAAAAACTAAAAAAAACTAAAAAAGGTAAAAACTAAAAGAACTAAAAAAGAAAAAAATAAATGACGAAACTCAAAGAGAAAGCGACCAGGACAAAAGGAATGTTCGATTAGCAATCAACAAAGCACCGGGACACAGGGAGTATAAATGACGACCAGGACATAAGTAAAAAAAAAACTATCTATATATATAAAAATAAGTTGTCTGTGGATCTGTGGATCGTGGATCAGGTGACGTCGCCTGAAAAAACTGGATCAGGTGACGTCAAAACTGAAAAAACTAAAAAAAGGCAAAAACTACAAAAAAAAACTAAAAACTAATAAAAAAAATAAAAAAGCTAAAAAACTAAGTAAAAAAGCTAAAAAACTAAAAAAACTAAAAAAACTAAAAAAACTAAAAAAAGGTAAAAAACTAAAAAAAAATAAAAAATAAAAAAACTAAAAAAAAAGGAAAAAACTGAAAAATAAGCTAACATAAAGGTAAAAACCAATAAAAAACTAAAAAGAAAAAAAGGAAAAAACTAAAAAAAATTTTCATCTAAAAAACTAAAAAAAAACTAAAAAAGGTAAAAACTAAAAGAACTAAAAAATAAAAAAATAAATGACGACACTCAAAGAGAAAGCGACCAGGACAAAAGGAATGTTCGATTAGCAATCAACAAAGCACCGGGACACAGGGAGTATAAATGACGACCAGGACATAAGTAAAAAAAAAAATTAACAAAACTAAAAAGAAGGTAAAAACTACAAAAAAACTAAAAAGAAAAAAAAACTAAAAACTAATAAAAAACTAAAAAATCTAAAAATCTAAATAAACTAAAAAAGAAAAAAAAGGAAAAAAATAAAGGAGAAAAACAAAACTAAAAAACGAATGTATATACAGACCGGTACACCGGGATACAAATGACGACCGGGACACAGGGAATATAAATGACGACCGGGACACAGGGACACAACTACAACGGGGACACCGGGGGAAACAGGGGGATATAAATGACGACCGGGACAAAAAAACTAAAAAGAAAAAAAACTAAAAACTAATAAAAAAACTAAAAAATCTAAAAATCTAAATAAGCTAAAAAAGAAAAAAAAAGGAAAAAAATAAAGGAGAAAAACAAAACTAAAAAACGAATGTATATACAGACCGGGACACCGGGATACAAATGACGACCGGGACACAGGGAATATAAATGACGACCGGGACACAGGGACACAACTACAACGGGGACACCGGGGGAAACAGGGGGATGTAAATGACGACCGGGACACCGGGACAGGGAATGGTCGATTAGCAATCACCATCAACAAAGCTCAAGGGCAATCATTAGAATCATGAGGTATAGATCTGAATACAGATTGTTTTCCCATGGACCATTATATGTTGCATGTTCAAGAGTCGGTAAACCTGACAATCTATTTATATGCAAAGACAATGGGACAGCAAAGAATGTTGTATATTCGCAAGTTTTACGTAGTTAAAACCATATATATATATATATATATATATATATATATATATATATATATATATATATATATATATATATATATATATCTATATTCACAGGTGGGACATAGGGACACAACTACAATGGCGCGTAACTATTATGGCGCGTAACGACTTACGCGCGCGGGGGGGCTTGGGGGGGGCGCGAAGCGCCCCCACCAACTAGGTGTTGGGGTGGCGCGAAGCGCCACCCCAACAGCTAGTATATATATATATATATATATATATATATATATATATATATATATATATATATATATATATATATATATATATATATATATATATATATATATATATATATATATATATATATATATATGTTTTTAACTACGTAAAACTTGCGAATATACAACATTCTTTGCTGTCCCATTGTCTGTGCATATAAATAGATTGTCAGGTTTACCGACTCTTGAACATGCAACATATAATGGTCCATGGGAAAACAATCCGTATTCAGATCTATACCTCATGATTCTAATGATTGCCCTTGAGCTTTGTTGATGGTGATTGCTAATCGACCATTCCCTGAGTCGCCATCGTCATTTATATATCCCCCTGTGCACCCCGGCGTCCCCTTTGTAGTTATGTCCCTGTGTCCCGGTCGTCATTTATATTCCCTGTGTCCCGGTCGTCATTTGTGTCCCGGTGTTCCAGTCTGTGATTTCTCTTTGAGTGTCCCGGGCGTCATTTATATTCCTTGTGTCCCGGTGTCCCGGTCGTCATTTATATCCCCCTGTGCCCCCCGGCGTCCCCATTGTAGTTGTGTCCCTGTGTCCCGGTCGTCATTTATATTCCCTGTGTCCCGGTCGTCATTTGTATCCCGGTGTCCCGGTCTGTATATACATTCGTTTTTTAGTTTTGTTTTTCTCCTTTATTTTTTTCCTTTTTTCTTTTTTTTTTTTTTAGTTTATTTAGATTTTTAGATTTTTTAGTTTTTTCATTAGTTTTTAGTTTTTTTGTAGTTTTTACCATTTTTTTAGTTTTTTTAGTTTTTTTTACTTATGTCCTGGTCGTCATTTATACTCCCTGTGTCCCGGTCGTCATTTGTGTCTCGGTGCTTTGTTGATTGCTAATTTATATTATATTTATATTTATATTTTTTATATTTATTAATATTTTTTTAGTTTTCTTTTTCTCTTATTTTTCAGTTTTTTCCTTTTTTTTAGTTTTTTCTTTTTTAGTTTTTAGTTTTTTTTTGTTTTTTACCTTTTTTTAGTTTTTTTAGTTTTTTTAGTTTTTTAGCTTTTTTAGTTTTTTTATTAGTTTTTAGTTTTTTTTTAGTTTTTGCCTTTTTTTAGTTTTTTCAGTTTTTTTAGTTTTTAGTTTTTTACCTTTTTTTAGTTTTTTTAGTTTTTTAGCTTTTTTAGTTTTTTTTCTGTTTAGTTTTTTTTTTGTAGTTTTTACCTTTTTTAGTTTTTTTTCTTCTTTTGTATTAGTGTGAAATAATTCAGACGTCATATGCGGACAAACACGACGTCACTCGACAGACAGACAGACAGACATAACCCACAAACAACTTAAATTTATATATATTTATTCATATTTTTTTAGTTTTCTTTTTCTCTTTTATTTTTCAGTTTTTTCCTTTTTTTTAGTTTTTTTCTTTTTTAGTTTTTAGTTTTTTTTAGTTTTTTACCTTTTTTTAGTTTTTTTTTAGTTTTTTTAGTTTTTTAGCTTTTTTAGTTTTTTATTAGTTTTTATTTTTTTTGTAGTTTTTGCCTTTTTTATTTTTTTCAGTTTTTTTTTAGTTATTAGATTTTTACCTTTTTTTAGTTTTTTAGCTTTTTTAGTTTTTTTTTCTTTTTAGTTTTTTTTGTAGTGTTTACCTTTTTTAGTTTTTTTCTTCTTTTGTATTAGTGTGAAATATTTTTTTAGTTTTCTTTTTCTCTTATTTTTCAGTTTTTTCCTTTTTTTTAGTTTTTTCTTTTTTAGTTTTTAGTTTTTTTTTTGTTTTTTACCTTTTTTTAGTTTTTTTAGTTTTTTTAGTTTTTTAGCTTTTTTAGTTTTTTTATTAGTTTTTAGTTTTTTTTTAGTTTTTGCCTTTTTTTAGTTTTTTCAGTTTTTTTTAGTTTTTAGTTTTTTACCTCTTTTTAGTTTTTTTAGTTTTTTAGCTTTTTTAGTTTTTTTTCTGTTTAGTTTTTTTGTAGTTTTTACCTTTTTTAGTTTTTTTTCTTCTTTTGTATTAGTGTGAAATAATTCAGACGTCATATGCGGACAAACACGACGTCACTCGACAGACAGACAGACAGACATAACCCACAAACAACTTAAATTTATATATATTTATTCATATTTTTTTAGTTTTCTTTTTCTCTTTTATTTTTCAGTTTTTTCCTTTTTTTTAGTTTTTTTCTTTTTTAGTTTTTAGTTTTTTTTAGTTTTTTACCTTTTTTTAGTTTTTTTTAGTTTTTTTAGTTTTTTAGCTTTTTTAGTTTTTTTATTAGTTTTTATTTTTTTTGTAGTTTTTGCCTTTTTTTATTTTTTTCAGTTTTCTCTTATTTTTATCAGTTTTCTCTTATTTTTTTCAGTTTTGTCATATGCGAACAAACATGACGTCACCTGATCCATCCACAGATCCACACACAGACAACTTATTTTTATACATATAGATTAAGAATTAACGACGCTTCTTGACTACTAAGGTTCCTGCGTCGGCCCTGCAGTGCATTCCTGCAGCGTGATTCGATCTCTGGGTCCCGTATTACCAAGCTAAGGTCAAACCCACTGCGCCACCACAGGACTTAGTATAGTTGTTTTTTTTATCGAATATAGGTGAAACCTAGTCTGGGGTGCAGTGGTAGCTAGGAACCTAGTAAGAGACGATCACGTCTAATGCAAAGAAATATAAAAGCCTATAACTCCTAAAAATAGAGTAAAAAAATAAGAAATACACTATTAGAATCGCCTTGTCTGAAACCCCTCATTAGGAAATTTAATGTCCCTAGGCTTGAACAAAAAGGGAATATATTGGGTGGAAAATCAGAAAAGTGGCTGCAACTACAATATTCTGCATATAAGGGATCTTTTTTCAAATCAGATAGCTTGTCTAGTAAAAGACTGAAAAATGCAATCATTTTTTTTTATAATAAGGATCCTGCTTGCAGCGGTAGCTTGCAATCCGGGTCAGAGCAGTAGCTAGCAACCTACTAAGAGATGATCACGTCCACTACTAAGAAACAGAAAAGGGCCAAAAGTTCGAAAAATAGAGCTCGATCAAAACACAAACTATACTATTAGAATCGCCTTGTCCAAGACCCCAGATGTAGGAAACTTAATTAGTTTCTTAATAAGGAAAATCTATTGGCCCAAAAAAAAAATGAAATTCAGTGGCTTGAACCACGATATTCTGCTTCGACGGTATCTTTTTCTTCCGTTTTTTCTCCTCAGCTACCAGGGCAAGGGAACATTATAGAGAACTTCTTAATGGCTCATTTGAAAGAAAATTGGTTTATTTAAAAACATTTGTATTTAAAAAAAACACAATAATTATACAAATAAAATCAATTTTCTACAAAAAAGAGCCTGTTTCTGTAGCACAGTAGTAGCAGTAAGTAGCTACCAACCAAGTAAGTCATATTAAACAACGAACTATAGCCAATAGTTATTAAAGTATTTAAATAAATAATTATATACATGATGATACAACACACGCTTATCTTTTGACAAGATAATCCTGGTTACAGCAGTAGCCAGCAACCTAGTAAAAGACGATCACGTCCAATAATAAAAATAAAATAGTCCATACTCCTGAAAATAATGTCATATCAAAATGATCCTGGTTGCAGCGGTAGCTAGCAACCTAGAAACAAACGATTATGTCCCTCAGTGAAACTGCAATAATCCATAACTCCTAAAATAGAGTTGCATCAAAATAACAAGTAAACTATTCAAGTTCAAGTTCAAGTTCATTTATTTATTAATCGCACATACATATATATATAAATGACATAGGCCTATGGGGAGACAAGCTCGAAAAACTAGGCCTAGACAAAGATAAAAAATTAACACACTACAATACAAAGATAAACATGACGGCAAAGATACAATAACACAACAATAATATGAAAGTAGCAGCTAGCCCAGGATCATTCAATACTATTGAAGAAATTAAAAATGTCCATATTATTAAATATAAATTAATACTGGAAGATAGCTGAGAGGCCCATAATCACCCAGAGCAACGAATCATACAAAAACTTTGCCTTACTAAAAAGATACTTAATTAAAAATAATCCTGAACTAAATGATATTTAAGTTTCCTTTTTATTAAATGGATAGAGGAAAAATTATCAATAAGAGTCTTGTGAGCATCCCAGCACCAATCTATTGACACAAACGGAGCGAATTTAGATCTCTCAGTATTATACTTGTCAATGTAGATATCCTTTTTTTGTCGAGTGTTATAATTATGTAAATTTTGTGATTGGGAGAACAAACTTTGATGGAGGTAATATGGCGGTAATTTCTTAATGTCATAATTGATTTTGAAAAGAATTGCTCCAAAAGCAAATTGTTGAGAGACTGGAAGTATATCTAGATAAGTATATAAAGATGCAGTAGAAGACTTATTTGGAAGTTCAATAGGTGATGGAATAAACAGTTTAAGGATTCTTAGGGCTTTATTTTGTAAAATCTGTATTGGTTTAATATGGGTTTCAAATGTAGATAAATATACTAGAGAACAATAATTAATATTAGTCTGAATCAGAGCAAAATAAATACTTCGTAAAGCAGAGTAGGGCAAACAAAGCTTCAACCTTCGCATTAAACCAACATACCTTGAAATCTTTAATCGTAGATTTTGAATGTGTGTTTTAAAAGATAAGCTTTCGTCAATCACAAGTGCAAGGTACTTTATCATTTTCACACGAGATATTGATAATAAATACTTTGAAGAAGTAACTCGGGTAATACGAGGGCAGATATTTGACTTTCTGCCGTAAATTATGAAATTAGTTTTTGATACATTCAAAGCAATAAAATTTGAAGAACACCAATCAAGAACATTAGAAAATGCAGTATTCAGTTTTGCCTCCAGCTCCTCGTCATTCTTTTCAGAAATTGAAACTGCCGTATCATCAGAAAAATGTGTGTTGAGACACGGGGATGTAAAAGCGCGATGAAAATCATTTATGTAAATTAAAAAAAGGAGAGGACCTAGGACAGAGCCCTGAGGTACCCCAACCTTCGAAGACTGAGGTACAGGTGAAGAGAGGAAATTGCCTCCATCTAATCGTTGCTTTCTCTTATCAAGATAAGATTTAACTAGATCCAACGCCGGTCCACGCACACCACAATTATCCAATTTACTAAAAAGAATACAATGGGATATTGTATCGAATGCTTTTTTAAAATCTAAATATATTGTTGCTGGAATTTCACCTCTATCTAAGCATTCATGAATATATTGGATGAGAGCAACGATAGCATGTTCAGTGTTGTGTCCAGACCGGAAACCAAACTGGGAATTTGTGAAGAAATTAGACGATTTAAGAAAGTAATAAAACCTCTTATAAATTGCCTTCTCAAGTATTTTAGAAAATGCTGACAGAATAGAAATAGGGCGGTAATTTGATGGATTTTCAGGAGAGTCACCTTTATGAAGCGGAACTATCCGCGCTTCTTTAAAAGCAGATGGGAAAACTCCAGTTTTAAATGAAAGATTAATTATATGCTGTAATGGTAATATTATTGCAGACAGTATTTCTTTAACAATTTTAGAACTAGACCCGTCAATTCCCGCTGAATTACCTGGATTTATATCACATACTATTTTTGTTATTTCAGAATGAGAAATAGGCCCGAGAAAAATTGAATTACTTTGAGGAGATGGAAGGTATGAAGAAAAATGTTTATTACTATGTGAATCAAACTGGTTCATTACTGATGAAACAATTTTCTCTCCTATTTTAGCAAAATAAGTATTCAAAATATCAGCCACTTTCTCCGATTTATTAGTAGTCGAACCATCTTCTAAACTAATAACTTCAGGAAAATCGACTTACTTTCTTTTTTTATAAAATAATAAATTATAGACCACGTTTTGCGAGGAGAATTTTGAGCTTCTTCGAAGGACTTTTTATAATACAATTGTTTCGACAAACGTATCATTGTGGTTAATTTATTTTTGAAAATTCTAAAATTTTTAATATTATAATCAGTTGGATTCTTTAACTGCTTTTTAAATAACTGATTTTTTTTCTTAACTGATATCAAAATTCCAGACGTTATCCATGGCCTTATAGGAAATTTTTCTCTGCAAATTTTAATCGTAACAAATGGGCAACTAGAACCAAGGCAGCAATTGAAATTTCTTAGAAAATTATCAGTTGCCATATCTGAATCCTCCGTGGATATTACCTCCTGCCAATCCAATAGTCCAAGGCTTTCATTCAGGTGCTTTAATGTTATTTTATTTATTAACCGTCCTTGACGTTCCTTACTTACCTGTGGTATTTTATATGTAAGAGCTAAATCTGAAACCAGCAGGAAATGATCCGATATATCACTTAAAACAGCAAAATTTGCTTGAATAGGTAAAGATGTAAAAATATTATCAATGAGAGAAGCAGAACTAGATGAAATTCTTGTAGGTATCAGGCAAGTAGGAAGCAGACACGCAGAAAAGCAAGAAGACAATAACTCAACAGAGGATTCATTTGAAGCTTCTAGAAGGTCAATATTGAAATCTCCGGAAAGGATTACATCTTTATTTTGAAAATGGGGTTGATGCAAAAAATCATGGAGTTTAGAGAGGAAAGATTTGACTGGAGAAGAAGGCGGTCGGTATACTACGCAAAAAAAACATCTTTTTTTCCAAGACTAATTTCATGTCACCATTACTTCAAAAAGCATTTCCTCATGAGAACCTTCCAGATTTGCAATGCGTCGAAAAGAGATACCTTCTTTAACTAGTACTGCTAAACCACCCTGGCGCCTAGTCAACCGGTTTTTAAAAATAAATTGATATCCAGGAAAAACAACCTGAGGAGTCAGGTCTGTAAGAAAAGTCTCACAGAATCCAACGACATGACAAGATAGTTTGTGAACTACATCGGCAAGATCATCCTGTGAACTAAAAAAACCCCTACAATTTGAAAATCCTGTTCTCACAACACCGGTACTGGGAAGATCAGAAACTTCGGAAGGTAATTTATATTTACAATTTGGAAAGTTAATTAGCCCACCGTCATTTATCTTATTTCCTGAAAATTTATCATGGCTCTGGAATATGGAAAAATCAAAAGGGTTAGACTCAAGGTATCTCAGTCTATCCCCAATACAATTATCATCCAATGTACAAAATCAGAATTATGATCCGAACTATCAGAAACTTTCGCAAAATGCATACCGTCTGAGTCTTAAAGTAGCAAAAACAACTGAACCAGTGAAAACTCGAAAATAATGAAAGAAAAAGAAACTGCTTGAAAATAAATAGAAACAGAAGAGAGAAATGGAACATATTCATTGTAAGATGAAATGCGGACACTGAAAAATTATTGCACTCAATTACTTCATATAAATAGAAACACACACAAAAAAAGAAAGAAAAAGACATAAAATAAACACATAATAAGCTACAGAGGGACAAAAAATAGAATATTTTTTCCCTACAGAGGAAAAAAAAATGCTATCGTATGAACAGAGAAACATTACATATTGTAAAATAATAAAAGTAATCTCATCAAATGAAATGTCATTATTAATCGCCGTAACTAGTCAATCGTAATCCACTGTGAAGACGGAGACTTTTTACATTCTAGCGATAATTTGCTCCCTTTTTGTTTAATACGCGTAAGATGAACCGAACCTGAATCACGCATCTCCTTTCCCTTAGACAATAGCTCATTCCGTGGAAAATTTAGCTTTGGTGGGAGATCACTGCAAATGCGAATTCCACTACCCTTCAACTTATTTACCTCACTGAGAATCGGCTGAATGCTACGATCCGTGTCTAGCGATATAAAAACAGGGGCCGGTCGAACACTAGTTTTCCTACTAGTAATGTTTGAACTGCTATTTCTCTTAAGGCGATAACACTTTGTAAGAGAAATGTCCTCGGTAACTTGCAATTTGTCAGAAAGAAGAGACATTACGTTGCTAGTCACTGATTGATTATGCTTTTCAGGAGGCAGACCATGAACAATCAAATTTAATCTCCTTTCTCTCATTTCGATTTCCAAAAGCCTACTCTCCAAATCGTTATTCCGCAATTTTTCTTGCTCTAGATCATTTCGAAGCTTTTTTGCTTCATCTTGTAGATTAGCATTTTCTGCTGATATTTTCCTGACTTCGTCTTGAAGAGCAACTATTGAGACCGAAAAACTTTTCTGTTCCGCTAATATTTTATCCAGTGACGCCTGAAGCCGTTTCATTCCTTCATCAAACTTTGCTTGAGTGACCACCATAATAATTGCTATAATCCGCACGTAGAAGTCTATTATTGCATCAAATTACGCAATAAAAAGTCCAAAACAATATCAAATTTAATCCTTTTAACTTGAAAAAAGTAATCCGATTATAGGAGTTCACTCTTCAATAGCTAGTGAATGACTGTGAACCACCTTGTCCGAACCCCCTGTATAGGAAACTTACCGTCTTTTGGCTTAAACAACAAAGAAAATATGTTGGCTTGAAAATCAAGAAAAGTGGCTGAAATCACGATATTCTATATACGGCATCTTTTTTTTAGGTTTTCTCTTTCTTCTCAGATAGCTTGGTACTGACGCATCCTAGAGATCTGTTTATTGGCTCAATTTAAATGAAATTGATGTTGTTAAAAAAAAAATTTGGAATAAAAAAAAAAAAGCTTTAAATCTAATCAATTTCTTTCGAAAAATCTTAATGAGGAAAAAACTCTATCCTATACTAACTTAAATGTTTAATACAAAGTGCAAGTTTAGAGATTGATGAATCCGGGTTGTTTACACAAAGGACGATGTATTTTATTATGAATGGTGACTATTTAAGTTTATCGGATATAATTGAAACCTAGTCAGGGTTGCAGCAGTACCTAGCAATCTAGTAATAGACGATCACGTTCCACAGTAAAAATAACATACTAAAGGACGACACGACCAATAGCTAAACAAAAAAATTTCCTGTGACCGCCAAAAAGTGTGTTGAATTTAATACCCAAAAAGTACACAATCGGAAGTGCCTTTGCCGAAAACCCCACCCAGGACACTTACCGGCCTTTGGCTTCAACAATTAAAACAAGGAATACAAGTTGAACAGGAGTCGTATTTCAAATTGAGGGAAGGTTTTCTTCCGTCAATATTATTTTAGCGTGTAGGCATATAAATCCTTAACTGATCGAGACTCTGGAGGTTAGTTCTTCTGTTCTAGTCATAAGCCCCATTTAAAAAAGAGTCTTATGCTAACTCAGGTTATCTCTGGAAATGCGTTAAATAAAGTTTTAGAATACCTGCACAGTATGAGGACCAATTACGAATTCCTCAGTTATGCTGCAGTCCAGAAGAAGCAAACTGTGTATCATCAACTGAAAACAATGATATTGTCTAATTGATTAAATGAAAAACAAGTTTGTTTAACTGAAAGTAAGGAGCGACATTAAAACTTAAAACGAACAGAAATTACTCTGTATATGGAAGGGGATTTTCCTCCTCAACGCCCTACTCTTTACGCTAAAGTTTAAATCTTTCTCTTAACTCTACTTTCTAAAAAAGTAAAAAAACTTACTAAGTAGTAAAAAAATACTAAGTATCCATAACTTAAGCTACCTGGAGTATTGGTAACTTACAGAGTATGACTAGATGTTACTCATACTCTTTGCTCAAGTCATTAAAGGGCTTAAGGGAGCTTTTACATAAAGTCGTTTCTGTTCATGCTAACCTTTACATGATAATTCATATATGGACAAAAGTGCTTTCCGATAATTTTGAAACTTTCGAGAAACATTGTAAGGGTTAACAGGCATTAAAATTATTTTGGGACGAAGAGGGTGCTAAAAGGACAGAAAATTGAACAAAAAATCTTTTGTCCCTCATCAGTTTGAAGCTTACATTCGTAAGTTCCTGGGCAAAGTGGAGCTGAGCATTAAAAAAAAATTTGGGTCAAAAATTCCCCCAAAACGAAATCCAAAAAAAGCGCAAAAAAAGCAACTAGACAATAAAAAAGTTCCAAACGGCAGGAAATTTACAGTCTCAAGTTCTTGGACAAAATAAACCCTCTTACACTAAAACGATTTAGTTTTGCGGCACGAGACCCCTGGAAACTACGATTCTTGAAAAGGTAAAAAAAACGAACATTTTTTTTACCAATTGACTGGAAAATTTGAAGGACCGTACCCTTGGCTAAACAGACTGCGCGTATTCACTTGACAGAGAAGGGTGTTAAAAGCTAAAAAAAATGCACCAAACCCTTATTGTCCTTGATCAGTTCGCAACTCGATTTGAAGCTCTTGTTGCAGTATTTTCAAACAAGCTCTTTGAGCAAACTGCATTAACAATGAATTGCAATCACAGAAAACCAACAAAAACAGGATGTCCATCGAAAAGAGATCACGATGCTCTTCAGCAAAGTTATTATGACGAGGAATTAACAATTTCTGCGGCTCCAAATGTATTGGACATCCAAATATTGCGTTTGTGAAATTTCTGTGCCCATCGACTTGGGGCTGGAAGTATTCTCCTTCTCACTGATGCCAGGATCAAATATTAGTCCATGAGCCCTGCACCCTTGCCTATAATTTAGCTATGGCTACTAAAGAACTTGCATCACAATTTAAGAAATAATGCTAAAATTATTATTCCTTGCTTAAATTATGCCTTAAGAATACTCTTGCAATAGTTGTCCTCCCCCCACCCCCTGATAAAGAGTCTGAACCCCTTCCAAAGAACTATCCTAGCTTAATCATATGCTGAAATTAGTCTGGTATACAAACGTTTTTCAAAAACTTTCAAAATTACAATTATTAAAATTAGCCTTGGGCAGGAACTAGAAGATGAAATTACAATTTCTATATAAAGGCATCCCGGTCAGCTCTTGGATTCAGCAGGTCTTTTACGTGTTGACCAAAACGTCAAAAGTGTTTGGTCCTTCAGATAGATCGCGTGGACAGGGTTAATTTAAGATGATTGAAGCTAGTATTAATGCTGATCAACAAAATATCGCGTTGAACTTAAATGATATTCTTAAGAACTCGAATGAAATATTCGTATTTTTGAACCATGTCTTGTTGATATTTAAAATTTATTTATTTGAGATTTGTTGAAAATTAACAGCAAATCAAAAGACAGCAAAGGAAAAAAAAACTGAGGTTTCAGCAATTACTGCGTTTTTGATGAGACTAAGGATATAACAAGTTTAAGCATAAGTGGACAAATCATTTCTTCTTCAATAGTAGCTGTACTTACTTGTACTTGGGTCACGTTCGAGCCTTGTCCAGGCCCATCGTGGTATCCAGAATTTGTCGACATGCATCTCTCCATTGCTCTCTTTCAAGTGTGATTGGCTCGATCAACTGGATCCATTGTCTATTCCATCGGTGCCCGTGCTTCTTGAAACCTCCCATTGGCTCGAGATCAGCTCTAACTGTTGATAACCATGTCTTTCTTTGTCCTTCAGGCTTCTTCTTCCAGTGCGCAAGGGGTTGGCATTTCAAGCACTGTTTGCTGAACGAGTCATCCGGTCGGCGCAGTGTATGCCCGAACCATCGTACACGTCTCGCTTTGACAACATCAGAGACAAGTGGTATATCACCACATCTTCTTCTGATGACATCGTTACGGACGCGGTCAGAGAGATGCAGGCCAAGAATACAGCGAAGACACTTGTGGTGGAAGACATTCAGGTTATTAGCCTCCCCAGCTCTGAGGGGCCACGTTTCGCAACCATAAAGAAGCACAGAGAGAACCAAAGCGTTATATATCCGGAGCTTTGTTCGAAGGGAGATTTCATTTCGTAACCAGAGGCACTTCCGAAGCTGGATGAATGCTGCCCAGGCTGCGGAGATGCGGCTTTGTATTTCGCTTAGAGCTTCGCCCTTGGAAATTATTAGGGAGCCTAGATATTTGAAATTCTGGACGTCCTCGATTGGGATGCCATTCAATGTGATTGGAGTTTCATCTAGCCCAGAGGTGCGCATCGATTTTGTTTTCGATTGGCTGATCTTTAGTCCAGTAGCAAGGGATCTAACAGCAATGTCGTCTATCATGAGCTGTGCTTCTATTATCGACTCAGCCAAGATATCCACATCATCGGCGTAATCAAGGTCTGTTATTGATAGTGCTGGACTGATTGTCACACCTTTGTATTTGTCAAGAGTCTTCATGATCTGGTCAATGACAAAGTTAAATAAAATAGGCGATAAGGCACAACCCTGTCGCACTCCTTTGTCAATTGATATTTCTTTTGAGATTTCTCCGTCAGCTCTTATATATGCCCTCGTTCCCACGTAATAAGCCTTAATTAAACGGACTAACTTTTCGGGCACTCCATCATCCCTCATTGCATCCCAGATGGCAATTCTCTTTACCGAGTCAAAAGCCGTTACAAAGTCGATAAAGACTTGTATTGTTTCCTGCTGGTGTATAAGGCGGTGTTCCAGGATCTGTCTCAGGCTAAAAATATGATCGCAGCATCCCATACCAGGTCTGAATCCTGCTTGATTTGGCCTCGTCCGATCATTTCTTATATTTCTGAACCTATTTAATACTATTATTGTGAAAACTTTTGCAGAAATGGGTATCAGGGAAATTCCTCTATAATTTTTACAATCGGCTCGATCCCTTTTCATAAATACAGGAATTATTATAGAGGTACTCCACTCTTCAGGAATGTATTCGTTGACCCAGACATCCGTGAGTAAGTTGTGAAGCTCGTCGATAGCCGCTTCTGGAAGGGCCTTGAGAAGTTCAGCTGGTAATTCGTCAATGCCAGGGCTTTTATTATTTTTTAATAGTTTTACGGCATGAATAATTTCTTCTCTGCTTGGAGGGGCGATATTGCAATCCTCATACACAGATGGTGACTCAGAACTGCTGTGGGATGGAATGGGTTGGCTGTGGACATTTTCTGATGGGTGAAGAAGCTCCTGGAAGTGAGCACGCCATCGTTCGATGCGATCTTCTTTGCTCGTGAGAAGCTTGTTGTCCTTACTAAGTAGCGTGGGGGTAGATCTTTGCTTCTTTTTCCCGGCTGATTCTCCTAGGAGCTGGTAGAGTTTCCGTGAATCATTGCGTGCAGCAGCTTTTTCCATTTCACAGGCTACATTTGACCAATATGCTTGTTTGTCTGCCTTAGCAGATTTGTGACATTCTTGGCGGAGTGCTTTAAAAGAAGCAGAGTGTTTATCAGTCATTTATTTCTTCCTTAAAGAGAGGTCTATTGTCTTCTGAGAAATCCATCTTTTGGGTTTTTTGTCCCTTACTCCGAGAATTTCTGTAGCTGCCTCTTTCACTTGATTTCGGAACTTGATCCAGCGCTTTTCTATATTTAGTGATGGGTTATAATTTTCTTGCTCGGTCATGGCACTTGTATCGGTCTCAGAAATTGCTTGATTGGTCTTAAATTCTCGGTCATTATCTTGCAACGCCGTGAAACGGTTTGTAAGTTCGAGCATAAAGGTCTCTTTGATTTCAGGGAGTTTGAGTTTCGCTGTGTCTAGGATGCGTCTAGGTGCAGATACTTTTTTGGAGCTGAGTCTGAATCTAACTTTTGATTTTAGTAATAAATGGTCAGATCCATTTTTTGATCCCTCTGTATACTCTCGAGTCTTTAATCATTGACTTCCAGCGACGAGAAACGAGTAAATAGTCAATTTGGGCGTGGGTTCGACCATCTCGGGGTCTCCAAGTGTAAGTGTGGCAAGGTTTGTGTTTAAACCATGTATTAGCCACACTGTGATTATTCAGCATAGCAAACATGAGAAGTCTAGCTCCGTTAATGCACCGGTCGCCTAAACCGTGGTTGCCAATGGCCCATTCAGAATCGTATAGTCTCGTGCCAATCCTGGCATTGAAGTCACCACCGATCACGAGGATGTCCTTACGAGGAATTTTATTCATAGTCAGTTGGAGGTCAGGATAGAATTTGTCTTTCAAGTGGTCAGGGGCGTCACGAATAGGGGCATATACAGATAGTATTGTCAGGTTATTACTCTGACCTTTTAAACGGGCCATCACAATTCTGTCAGACACTGCTTCATAGTCAAGGAGTCCCGATGCGATCTTGGGTGTCATGATTATTCCCACTCCTGCGAGGCCGGATCCATCCATTGGGTCAGAATTGAATAGTATGACCTTTTTACCCGAAGGGGCTATTAGGTCAAGTATCGTTTGTCCATTTAATCTTGTCTCTGAAACACAGAGTATGTCCAGGTTATATAAATAAAATTCTTCAGCTACGAAGGCTTGCGTTAGTGAACATTTGATGGAACAGAGGTTCCAGCAGCCGATATTCAGGCCATGTCTCCTTGATAGTATGGTAGCTAGCTCACTTTCCGACGAGGTCGCCAGCCTCGGCGCATCGCTTAATGCCGGGAATGCCGTAGCCAAATTCGCTCTCATATTAGACATATTCAACATAATTCTGGATGTTTCTTGGGTATGATTAACCGCAGGGGCCCCAGTCCTACGGGTCACCCGGAGCACGTTGGCCGTCACTTCGCTTGGCGTGAAGCAAGGTGACGTTTACACCCTCTCACCGCTATGAGGTGTGCTGGTGGTTTTGTTCTACTGCCTAGGGACGGAAGGGGGGAGCATCCTTACTTGCAACGCCGTGACATTTTGCTGTTACATATTTTTATCATGCTTCCACAAAACAAATACAACTACGGATTACATAGGTTAATTTATATTTAATTTTACTTTTAAAAATTTAAGCGCCGCAACCAGGTGCCATTTTGTGCCATTAAACACAGTTTTGGCCTAGCGACAAAAAGCTGCCTGGTGACAAAATTGCCATCTGACACTAAATCAGGAATGGTTACTATTGTTTCGATTAATTTTAAAAGTAAAAGTTTATTAGGAATACAAATTTATGGGGATTTCGAAAAAGAGCCTGAAACCCCATGAAAATGGCGTCAAATCGAAATAAGAAGTTTACCATTGGAATCAGCATGATCGAAAACCTTAGGTAAGATAATTACAGATCCCCATCTTGAACACCAAGGAAAATCAATTTTTGCATAGGTAGTACTGACGTCTGTTTTTAAGATTGGACCCCTCCCGAAAGACCCCCTCCCCAAAGCTATCCAATCAAAATTCTGATTGTCATTTTGTTCAACATAATTCAAAGGTCCAATGAAATGATATGATGGTTTTGGTGATGGTATGACCCTCCATTGTCCCTCTTGAAAGGGTTTTACGTTGCAACGGTAACGGACGCATCGATATCAGGCATATCTGTATGAGTGTATTATTAGTGGGTGTATTAGCATTACAGGCATCATAGACAGATTTTAATAGCGCATAGAAAAGATATGATTAATATATACGTCCTCCCTATAAATTCAACCATCAGCAAGTTCCAAACGGTACTAAAAACGGCACTCCTAGTGCCATGTCTCAATTGGAAAAGCTGGGGAAAGTGGGCTACCAGAATCTTTTATATTTATGATTAATGCCTTATTTGAAAGCTATTGCTCATACCTATGTGATTTTTATCAATTCTATCACACGTAAATGTAATATAGCACTAAAAACGACACTTTGGGTCTCACTTCTTAAGTAGATTAAATAAAAAAAAGTTATATCAACTAAAAGTGAGAAGCAACATTAAAACTTTAAACAAACTGAAATTATTACGTATTTGAAGGGGTTGCCTCTTCCTCAACACCTCCCTTTTTACGCAAAAGTTCTTCGCACTTTTGAAGAAGCTTCTTATTGTTCTAATTATACCAACATAGTGTTTCAGAAGTCATTCTTAAAGAATTAGGACGAAATTGAAACTTTAGCGCAAAGATCGAGGTGCTGAGGAGGGGAAGACCCCCTTCATTTACGTAAAAAATTCTGTTCGTTTTAAGTTTTAATGTTGCTCCTTGTATTCAGTTGGAAAAAAACGTGTTTTCTATTTAATTTGTGATCGTATTTTTAGATAATCCCAGGATATCCGGCCCCACCTCCACGGAGAAATACCCATCTCACGAATATATCTTCTAGACATTTCAGTTCCGGTGAAAATTTACCAATGAGAATTACCCTTAATAACTCAACGCGCAATTTGAGACGGTAAAGAGAAAGCAAAAAATATGAAAATAATATACATAGAAATTCTGAAAAAATCCCCTAGTGTATAATTTCCTTTGACAAGTTCACCCCCTGAAAACTTCCCTCCCCATAGAAAGTTCCCCAGTGAAAAAAAAACAGCAGAAAAATCGTCTTCCCACCGATAATGTGTGCATGCTTCGCGATGACAAATACTATATGTAAACAATGGGCAATTGTTAAGTAGCATTGGCTCTCTGCTACTACTACCACTACTACTACAACTCACTGCAACACCAAGCCACCTGACTCCAACACACCTACGCACACTTTTCCTCCACGAATATAGAAGTTCGTTACGTAAGTTAATTCGTAAGTTACGTATAATTTTTACCAATGAAAACGTTTATAAAAAATTAAAAGTTCTACTTGCCGTTTTAAGTAATCAAAAAATTGGAGGGGAACCTGGCCTCCTCCTTCACTCCTTTTTTCTCATAGTCTTCCGATAATTGCAATTAATTAAAATGCAAATTTCATTTTAATTATTTATGTGCGGAGAGCCAAGATCAAAACATGCATTTATTCAAAACGTCCAGAAATTAAATAGAAAAAAACAAGTTTTTAAAATGAAAGTGAGCAATATTAAAACTTAAAACGAACAGAAATGACTCCGTATATGAAAGGGGCTTTTCCTCCTCAT
Organism: Artemia franciscana; assembly: GCF_032884065.1. NCBI lineage: Eukaryota > Metazoa > Arthropoda > Branchiopoda > Anostraca > Artemiidae > Artemia > Artemia franciscana. Next base: position 28,396,950 of record NC_088863.1, on the reverse strand, counting down.
CGCCCTGCTCTTTATGCTAAAGTTTCTTACTGTTTTAAAAAGTAGAGTTAAGAGAAAGAGTCAAACCTTAGCGTAAAGAGCGGGGCTTTGAGGAGAAAAAGCCCCTTTCTTATACGGAGTAATTTCTGTTCGTTTTAAGTTTTAATGCTGCTCCTTACTTTCATTAAAAAAAAACTTGTTTTTTTCTATTTAATTAGCATTAAGATCAGCTTAGATCGTTTTACATTAACCCCGTCTTCATTATATATCTGAAGGACCGAGAACTTTTGATGATTTGGTTAACGCGTAACAGACCTACTGATTCCGAGAGCTGGTCCATATATCTCTATACAGAAATTGAAACTTCATCTTTTTACCAAAGACTAATTTTAGCAATTGCAATTTCGATTGTTTTTGAAAAACATGTGTCTACCAAACTAATTTCAGCATATGATTCAGCTCAAATAGCGCTTTAGAAGGGTTCAGACCCGTTATCAGGGGGGGAGCGACCATAGCAAGAGTATTCTTAAGCCATAATTTAAGCAAGGAATAACAACTTTGTCATATATCTTAAATTTTGATGCAAGTTCCTTAGTAGCAATAGCTAAATTATAGGCAAGGACAAATCCAGGATTTTGGTTAGAGGGGAGGGGTGTTTCAATAAAAGAATTTTAAAAACACATTAAAACTTGTTTTTCTGAATTTTTGGCACATTTTTATGAGTTGGTGAAAAATTTTGGGAGATCGAGTTCAAACCCCGCAACCCCCCTGGATACGCCCTTGACTATAGATCAATCGCATAAAAACTAATATTATACCTAAACAAGTAGATCAATTTGGAAATAAACTAAATTTCCTTTCTACTACAGACGATCTAAAAACAAATTCTCTTGAAAGCGTCTAAGATTCACTTCCCCAGAAAGTCTATAAATTTAGAATTTCTTAAAAGCTGATTTTTATACTGCTCCAAACGTATTGAACCAAATATTGCGTTTGTGAAATTTCTGTGCCCATCGACTTGGGGCTGGAAGTATTCTCCTTCTCACTGATGCCAGGATCAAATATTAGTCCATGAGCCCTGCACTCTTGCCTATAATTTAGCTATGGCTACTAAAGAACTTGCATCACAATTTAAGAAATAATGCTAAAGTTATTATTCTTTACTTAAATTATGCCTTAAGAATACTCTTGCAATAGTTGTCCTCCCCCCCACCCCCTGATAAAGAGTCTGAACCCCTTCCAAAGAACTATCCTAGCTTAATCATATGCTGAAATTAGTCTGGTATACAAACGTTTTTCAAAAACTTTCAAAATTACAATTACTAAAATTAGCCTTTGGCAAGAACTAGAAGATGAAATTGCAATTTCTATATAGAGGCATCCCGGTCAGCTTTTGGATTCAGCAGGTCTGTTACTTGTTGACCAAAACGTCGACCAAAACGTCAAAAGTGCTTGGTCCTTCAGACAGATCGTGTGGACAGGGTTAATTTGAGATGATTGAAGCTGGTATTAATGCTGATCAAGAAAATATTGCGTTGAACTTAAATGAAATTCTTAAGAACTCGAATGAAATATTCGTATTTTTGAACCATGTCTTGTTGATATTTAAAATTTATTTATTTGAGATTCGTTGAAAATTAACAGCAAATCAAAAGACAGCAAAGGAAAAAAACTGAGGTTTCAGCAATTACTGCGTTTTTGATGAGACTAAGGATATAACACGTTTAAGCATAAGTGGACAAAACAAATCATTTCTTCTTCAATAGTAGCTGACATTTTGCTGTTACATATTTTTATCATGCTTCCACAAAACAGATAGAACCAAGGATTACATAGGTTAATTTATATTTAATTTTAATTTAAAAATTTAAGCGCGGCAACCAAGTGCCATTTTGTGCAATTAAACACAGTTTTAGCCTAGCGACAAAAAGATGCGTGGTGACAAAATTGCCATCTGACACTAAATCAGGAATGGTTACTATTGTTTCGGTTAATTTTAAAAGTAAAAGTTTATTAGTAATACAAATTTATGGGGATTTTGAAAAAGAGCCTGAAACCCCGTGAAAATGGCGTCAAATCGAAATAAGAAGTCTACCATTGGAATCAGCATGATCGAAAACCTTAGGTAGGATAATTACAGATTCCCATCTTGAACACCAAGGAAAATCAATTTTTGCATAGGTAGCACTGACGTCTGTTTTTCTTTCCACCAGGACTAGCGAAAGACCAGATAATCATAGTGAGAAGTTTAATGGCTCATTAGAATGTGAATTAAATTTTATGGTGTCCTTTTTAAGTGACCAAAAAGATTGGAGGGCAGCTAGTCCCCCTCCCAAAAATACCACCTCCCCCCAAAGTCGTGCTATAAAAATTTTGAGATAGCCATTTTGTTTAACATAGTTTAAAGGTCCAATAAATATGGTTTTGATAATGATATGGTCCTCCATAGTCCCTGGGAAAGAGCTATACGGTGTATCAGGCTTATCGGCATCGTGCATATCGGTATTGGGCGTTTTGGTATCGCTTATATTGTATCGGCCATATCGGTGTATCGGTAATGATATCCGGTGTTGTTTCATTTCAGTCATTTTGTAGGCTCATTTTTTTAAAGCTTGTCCCGGTAAGATATCATGATTGCAGCGGTAGCTGCAACCTAGTAAAGAGCGAATCACAGCCCATAGTAACCAAAAGTTAAAAAGCGTGTTTAGAAAAAAACTACCTAGTCAATAAAATTGCCATCCAACACTGATTCAAGAATGGTTAACTATTATCTCAGTTTGTCTTAAAATCAAAAGTTTATTACGAAACGAAATTGATGGTGATTTCGAAGGAAAGCCTGAAACCCCTCAAAAATGGCATCAGATCAAAATGACGAGTGTACCATTAGAATCAGAATGGTCAAAAAAGCCTTGGGTTGGGAAATTACTCTCCCCCCCTTGAAAAACAAGGAAAATCACTTTTTTTTGCATGGGTAGCACTGATCTGTCTCTCGTTTTTTTCTCTATTTTTTTTTCTAGCAGGGTTAGGGGGTGACCAGAACATCATAGACAGATGTGTTATAGCTCATTCGAACGGAAATTAAATTTACTAATGCTTTTTTTAAGTGACCTAAAAGATTGGGCCCCTCCCAAAAGACCCCATGAAGGGGTTGCCTCTTCCTCAACACCTCCCTTTTTACGCAAAAGTTCTTTGCACTTTTGAAGAAGCTTCTTATTGTTTTAATTAAACCAACATAGTGTTTCAGAAGTCGTTCTTAAAGAATTAGGACGAAATTGAAACTTTACCGCAAAGATCGAGGTGCTGGGGAGGAGGCGACCCCCTTCATTTACGTAAAAAATTCTGTTCGTTTTAAGTTTTAATGTTGCTCCTTGTATTCAGTTGGAAAAAAACGTGTTTTTTATTTAATTTGTGATCGTATTTTTAGATAATCCCAGGATATCTGGCCCTACCTCCACGGAGAAATACCCATCTCACGAATATATCTTCTAGACATTTCAGTTCCGGTGAAATTTTACCAATGAGAATTACCCTTAATAACTCAACGCGCAATTTGAGACGGTAAAGAGAAAGCAAGAAATATGAAAATAATATACATAGAAATTCTGAAAAAATCCCCTATCAGGATCAATACAAGATACTAGGGTGTATAGGAGTGCCGTTATTGATGTTAAAAGTAAAGATCACCATCTAGTAGTGTCTAAGGTTAATTTAAAGCTGAAATTTCGGAAGAGTAACTCCCTCCCGGAAAGTTATGATGTTGGTAGACTTCAGGATGAAAATTTGAAAAAAAAAATTCCAGGAACAGTTGAGTACTAAACTTGAGGGTTTAAAATTTGACAATGTGGAAGATGGATGGAATAATTTCAGAAAAACAATTTGTGAAGTTGCTGATGGTGTCCTAGGGAAGAGTGCTAAGACAGCAACTAGGAATATTAGTGAAAAAGCTTTAGGTTTAATAGAGAGTAGAAGGGGTTTGTATAAGAATTATCTGAGCGATAGGTCGTATGAAAACAAAAGGAATGTAAAGAAAGTGGAGAAAGCATTAAAATATGAACTAAGGAGATGTGAAATGGAGGCGATGGATAAAATTGCTGAGGATCTGGAAGATGCGGCTAGACGGCATAATAGTAAAATATTATACTGGCATGTTAATAAATTGAAAGGGAGTAGCCGATCCGGACTAGTCCCAGTTAAAGATAGAAATGGGGTCACAATTAGTGATAAGGAAAAAGTTAAAGAAAGATGGGTGGAACATTTTGAGAATGTGCTAAACCGAGATACAGTTGCAGGAAAAGATATAGATGAAAATGAAAAAGTTTGTGATACCTTGGATGTGAAGGAAGATTTGTTTAGTGAGGAAGAATTAGCGACAGTACTAGAAGGATTAAAAAATAATAAGGCCCCAGGTGCTGATAGTATGATTAATGAGTTCCTTAAATATGGTGGCTCTGAGGTTAGGAATAAGCTACTGAAGATTATGAACATGATTTTTGAAAAAGGGGAAGTACCCAATGATTTTAGGAAAACCTTAATTAAACCACTGTATAAGAAAGGTGACAAGAGTGAATGTCGGAATTATCGAGGCATTAGTCTGGTCTCTGTAGGTAGCAAATTACTGAGTAATATGATACTTTTTAGACTGAGACATGCTGTAGACAAAGTTTTAAGGGAAGAACAATGCGGTTTTAGAAAAGGTAGAGGATGTGTCGACCATGTTTTCACTCTTAGGTTAATAATTGAGAAGTCCCTTCGTTGTCAAACACCTTTGGTCCTTAGTTTTATCGATTATGAGCAAGCTTTCGATTCTGTTGATAGAACAGCGTTAACAAAGGTCTTATCGTTATATGGTATACCAGAAAAATACATTAAAGTGATTTGCGCTATGTACGAGAATAATACTGCTGCGGTTAAGGTAGGAAATGAGGTTAGCAACTGGTTTTGTATTAAATCAGGAGTTAAGCAGGGTTGTGTTCTATCCCCCTTTATATGGATCATTTTGATGGACTTCGTCTTAAGGAGCACAGGAAAGGCAATTGGAGACCATGGAATCAAATGGGGAGGAAGAACGCTCCTGGACTTAGATTATGCTGATGATTTAAGCATATTAGATGAAAGTGTGAGCAAAATGAATGAATTTTTAGAGGTTTTACGAGTTCAGGGTGCTAAAATAGGCTTGAAAATTAATGTTAAGAAGACTAAGTCACTAAGGTTAGGAATAAGTGAAGATGAACAGGTGACCTTAGGTAACGAAAAGATTGATCAGGTTGGGAGCTTCAGTTACCTTGGTAGTATTATTAGTAAAGATGGTGGGAGCAGTGAAGATGTTAAAAGTAGAATAGCTAAAGCTCAGGGTGTTTTTTCACAGTTAAAAAAATTTTGGAAGAATAGAAAGATAAGCCTACAAACCAAGATTAGAATATTGGAAGCTACAGTGATGACAGTGGTCAAATATGGCTCTGAAGCATGGACACTCCGAAAAGCAGATGAAAATTTACTAGATGTTTTCCAGAGAAATTGCCTACGGATTGTTCTGGGTACCCGGCTGACTGACCGTATTTCAAACAGTAGGTTGTACGAAAAGTGTGGTTCAATCCCGCTTTCTGGGGCTATAATGAAAGAAAGGTTGAGATGGCTAGGCCACGTTCTACGGATGAAGGATGACAGATTACCGAAGATTGTCCTTTTTGGCCAACCGTCTGGGGCTACACGGAAAGCAGGTCGTCCTTGTCTGGGTTGGGAGGATGTCATAAATAAGGATTTAAAGGAAATGGGAACTTCCTGGGAGGGTGTAAAGAGGGAGGCTTTAAATAGATTAGGTTGGAGGAGGAGCGTGCGTAGCTGTGTTGGCCTCAGGCGGCTTGGTGCTGCAGTGAGTTATTAGTAGTAGTAGTAGTAGTAGTGTATAATTTCCTTTGACAAGTTCACCCCCTGAAAACTTCCCTACACTACTACTACTACAACTCACTGCAGCACCAAGCCACCTGACTCCAACACACCTACGCACACTTTTCCTCCATCCCAATCTACTCAAAGCCTCCCTCTTTACATTGTCCCAGAATTTTCTCATTTCCTTTAAATGTTTCTTTATGACATCCTCCCACCACAGATGAGGGCGAACTGCATTCCGTTTAGCCCTAGACAGTTGGTCGAAAAGGAGAATCTTCGGCAATCTGTAATCCTTCATCCGCAGAACGTGCCCTAGCCCTATCAACAGTTCTTACATTATAGCCCTAGACAGCGGGATTAAACCACACTTTTTGTACAGCTTACTGTTTGAAATACAGTCTCAGAGCCACCATATATAAGAAGCTCATTTACCACACTACCAGCACCTGGAGCCTCATTATTTCTTAATCCTTTTAGTACTGTCACTAATTCTTCCTTGCAAAAAAATCTCCCTTCACATCCAAGGTATGATAAACTTTTACAAAATTTTCTTTTATATCTTTTCTAGCAACTGTATCTCGGTTTAGCGCATTCTCAAAATGTTCCACCCTTCTCCCTTTAACTCTTTCCTTATCACTAATTGTGGCCCCATCCTATCTTTAACTAGGACAAGTCCAGATTGACTACTCCCTCTCATTTTATTAGTGTGCCAGTACAATATTTTACTATTGTGCCATCTAGCTGCATCTTCAAGATCCTCGGCAATTTTATCCGTGGCCTCCACTTCACACCTCCTTAATTCATATTTCAAGGCTTTCTCCACTTTCTTTACATTCCTTTTGTTTTCATATGACCTATCGCTCAGATAAGTCTTGTACAAAGCCCTTCTTCTTTCTATTAAACCTTAAGTTTTTCCATTAATATTCCTAGCTGTAGTCTTAACTTTCTTCCCTAAGACACAATCAGAAACTTCAAAAATTGTTTTTCTGAACTAATTCCAGCTATCTTCCACATTGTAAAATTATAAACTATCAAGTTTAGTATTCCACTGTTCCTGGAAATTTTCTCTCAAATTCTCATCCTGAAGCCTACCAACATAATAACGTCCCGAGAGGTAGTTACCTTTCCGAAATTTCCGCTTTAAATTAACCCTAAACACTATTAGATGTTGATCTTTACTTTTAACATCATTAATAGCACTCCTATATACCCTAATATCTTGTGTTGATCCTGTCAGTCTTCGGTTTACTGTAACATAATCAATAAGGTTTGCTGCCTTACCAAAAATGTGAATACCATCATTAGTTTAACCGAAAAAGGACAAAATTTACATAACCGGTTTACTTAGCAACTACATCGAGTGAATGACCTACATATTTCTGTCAGGACTTGTTTAACATATATTCGACCTTCACTGAATAAGAGGAATGGACAATTATTATAATAATTAAAATTCAGTAATCCCATGACAATTATATGAATAGATTTTTTATTTGGGTGGAATGAAACTGGTCTTACAGCATAAGCTTGGTTGAAGTAAACTAGCGAACACATGTTCTGCAACGAATCATTTGCTATGACAATTTTCTTAAAGAAGAAACTTATGGTCCTCCAAGTGCCCTCCAAGGGGATCCTAATACACCTCTCCTAACTTTCTGCCCCCTTTTTTGAACTTAGAATATTTTTTTGGACTTGGAATTTTTTTTATTTTGTTTTACTTAGAATTTTTAAACTTCTTTTTTTTGGGGGAGGGGAATTAGAAATTTTTTCAACTTTTTTTTTTACATTTTTAAAATGACATTAAATTTAACTATTTAACTTAGAATTTTTTTCAATTTTTTCATATCCTAAAATGTCATTATAAGATATGATATACTGGATATGGTATACAAAAGTCTGAAGAAGGTGAATTAGGTTTTTACTGAAGTCTGAGAGAGTTGAATAGGATTTTTCCTAAAGTTACATTTATACAAAGTGGTAGTTAATTAAGATTTAGTAGGACAAAGACACTACTGTCAACTCACAAGTGGTATAATAGAGACTGAAATAGGTTTCTTAGGTTTTTACCAAATTCTGAGAGAGATCAATTGGTTTCCTTTTAGAATTAGATAGATGAAGCGAAAATTTAGCAAGATTGAGTCGGGTCCAGACACTACTACGAGCTCACAACTGGTATACTAAACTCTGAAATAGTTGAATTAGATGTTTACCAAAGTCAAAGAGAGTAGAATTGGATTTTTTTTTAGAGTAATAGACATATGAAGTTAGAATTAATCAAGATTCAGTCGGACATGGACACTACTACCAGCTCACAAATGGTATGCCATGGTCAGAAATAGGTGAATTAGGTATTTAACAGACTCTGAGAGACATGAATAGATTTTTTTTTTAAGTTAGAGACATTTGAAGCGGGGATTTATCAAGATTTAGTCAGACAAAGACACTGCTACCATCTCGCAAGTGGTATACCAAGTGGCTTACCAAAGTGTAAGAGATATGAATCAGTTTCAGAGTCCAAGATAAACGAATTAAGTTTTTACCAAAGTCTGAGAGGGATAAATCGTATCATTTTGTGAGTTAAAGGCATATGAAGTGAGAATTTATCAGGATTCAGTCAGATACAAACACTTATAACAGTTCACAAGTGGTATCCTAGAGTCTGAAATATATGAATTAGGTTTTAAACAAAGTCTGAGAGAGATGAATCAGATTCTTTTTAAAGTTAGTTACACATTAAGTGGGATTTCATCAAGTCAGACACATACACTACTGCCAGCTTAAAAGTGGTATACTACAGTATGAAGAAGGTAAACTGGGTTTTTGCTGAAATCTGTGAGACATGAAACGGATTTTTATTTTGAGTTAGATACATACGAAGCGAGAGCATATGAAGTGGGAGTTTATTAAGATTTAATAAGACAGATAGTCTAAAATAGGTCTGAAATTTAGTCTGAAATAGGTGACTTAGGTTTTTACGAAATACTGAGAGAGATAAATCGGATCGTTTCTAGAGTTAGATAAATGACGTGAGAATTTAAGATGGAGTCAGACCAAGAAACTACCAGCTTACAAGTGATTTTTACCGAAGTCATAGAGATATGAATCAGATTCTTTTAAGATTTAGAGACATATGAAATGGGAATTTACCAAGATTTAGTCAGACACAGACACTACTACAAACTCGCAAGTGGCATATTTTAGTCTAAAATAGAGGAATTAGGTTTTTACCGAAGTCTGAGAGAGATGACTTGGATTCCCTTTAGAGTTAGAGACATATCAAGTAGGAACTAATCAAGATTTGGTTAGACACATACATTATTACTAGCTCAAACGATGTATACTAGAGTCTGAAATAGATGAATTAGGTTTCTACCAAATTCTGAGAGCGATGAATTGGGTTCTTTTTAGAGTTAGAGACAAACGAAGTGGAAATTTATCAAGGTTTGGGCAGACACAGATACTGCTACCAGCTCACTGGAGGTAGACAATCGTCTGATATAGGTGAAATAGATTTTTAACAATTTCCAAAAGCGATGACTTGGATTCTTTTTAGAGTTAGATACATGAAGTGGAGATTTATCGCGATTCAGTCAGACAAAGACACTACTAACAGCTTACGAGTAGTAAACTAGAGTCTGAAATAGGTGAAATAGGTTTTTACCTATGTGTAAGAGAGATGAACTGGTTTGTTTCTAGAGTTAGAGACATATTAAGTGGTGATTTCTCAAGATTCAGTCCTACACACACACTACTACCGACTCACAAGTGGTATCCTAGAGTCTGAAATATGTGAATTGGGTTTTTACCAAAGTCTGGGAGAGATGAATTGATTTCTTTTTAGAGCTAGAGACATATAAAGTGGAAATGTTCAAGATTCAGTCAGATATAGTCACTACTACCAGCTCACAAGTGGTATAATAGAGTCTAAAATAGGTGAATTAGGCTTTTACCAGACTCTGAGAGAGATGAATCTGATTATTTTTAGAGTTCGAGACACATTTAAATTGGGAATTTCTAACAAATTTTAAATAAATTTAAAAGTTGGATTTTATCAAGATTTAGTCAGACACACACTACTACCAGCTCACAAGTTAATTGAAATCTCAGAGTCTGAAATAATTAAATTAGGTTTTTACCAAAGTCTGAGTGAGATAAAACGTATTCTTTTTAGAGTTTAAGGCATCTAAAGTGAAAATTCATGACAATTTAGTCAGACACAGACACTACTACCGGTTCAAAAGTGGTATTCCACAGTCTTATAAATTTGCATTAGGTTTTTACCAAAGGCTGAGAGAGATGAACCGGTTTCTTTTTAGAGTTAAAGACATGTAAAATAGGAATTTTTCAAGATTCAGTCAAACACATACACTATTACAAGCTAACAAGTGGTATACTAGAGTCTGAAATATGTGAGTTAGGTTTCTTTTACATAAGTCTGAGAGAAATGAATCAGATTCTTTTTAGAGTTATAGACATATGAAGTTGGATTTTATTCATTCAGACAGAGACACAATTACCAGATCACCAGTAGACCACTAGAGTCAGAAATAGGTGAATTATCTTTTTACCAAAGTCTGAGAGATATGAATCGGATTCCTTTTAGAGTTATAGACTTATGAAGTAGGAATTTTTCAAGATTTGGTCAAACACAGGCACTACTCAGAGAGAGAGCGAGAGTCTGGAGTCTGAAGTCCGAGAGAGATGAATCGGATTTCTTTTAGAGTTTGAGATACATGAAGTGTGAGTTTATCAAGATTTGGTCAGACACAGCCACTGATAAAGCACACAAAAGGTATACTACAGGCTGAAATAGATGAATTAGGTTTCTACCAAAGTCTGAGAGACGAATTGGATTCTTTTTAGAGTTAGAGACATATGAAGTGGGAATTATCAAGGTTTGGTCAGACACAGACACTACTACCAGCTCACTAAAGGAATACTATCGTCAAAAATAGGTGAGTTTGGTTTTTACCAAATTCTGAGAGCGATGACTTAGATTCTTTTTAGAGATAGATACATGAAGAGGGAATTTATCGAGATTCAGCCAAAGACACTACTACCAGCTCTCAAGTGGTATACTATAGTCTGAAATAGGTAAATTAGGTTTTTACCAATGTGTAACGGAGATGAATTAGTTTGTTCTTAGAGTTAGAGACATATGAAGTGGTAATTTATCAAGATCCAGTCAGACACACACACTAAAACCAGTTCAAAATTTTTATCCTAGAGTGTGAGATATGTGAATTAGGTTATTACCAAAGTCTGGGAGAGATAAATCGGCTTCTTTTTCCAGCTAGAGACATATGAAGTGGAAATTTTCAAGATTCTGTCAGACATAGATATAACTACCAGCTCACAAGTGGTATACTAGAGTTTAAAATAGGTGAATAATGTTTTTTACCAGACTCTGAGAGAGATGAATCGGATTACTTTTATAGTTAAAAACATGGAGCATGAATTTATCAAGATTCAGTCAGACACAGACAGTACTACTAGCTCACAAGTGTATACCAGAGTCTGAAAGAGGTGAATTAGAATTTATTTTACCTAAATCTGAGAGATATGAAACGGATTATTTTTAGAGTTAGAGACATAAATGAAGTGGGAATTTATCAAAATTCTTAAAGTGATGACACTACCACTAGCTCACAAGTTGTACACTAGAGTCTCAAATAGGCTAATTAGGTTTTTACCAAATTTTGAGAGAGATAGATTGGAATTTTCTTAAGAGTTAGAGGCAGGAAGTAGAAACTTATCAAGTTTCAGTTAGATACAGATACTACCAGTCCACAAGTGGTATACTAGAGTCTGAAATTTTCGAATTAGGTTTTTACCAAAATCTGATAAAGATGTACAGGATTCTTTTTAGATTTAAAGATATATTAATTATGAAATTTATCAAGATTTAGTTACATACAGACACTACTACCAGCTCACAAGTGGTATACTAGTCTGAAATAAATTAACTAGGTTTTTACCAATGCCTGAGAAAGATTAATCGGATTCTTTTCAGAGTTAAAGAAATATAAAGTGGGAATTGAGAAATAGGATTAAACGATATTTTGGAAGCCCATGAATCCATATTTTTGAAAGTATTCTAAATAAATGCAAGTTTATAGGTTATGTAGGTTCTATGAAAATGTTGGGCAAACGTATGGGAAAGTGTTAGCAACTATGAGCTTACCATTACCGCTTTGGCAAAATGAATAATATCCAAACTTTAATAGACCCATATTAAACACTTAAAACTGGTTTATTTTCAATCCCAGGAAGAACAATACAAATTAAAAGATAATGAGAGTGACAATTTCAAGCAGTTGAACCAATGGCTCCGAATTTGATATTACTAAACCTCACTGTTGCGTCTGGATTGGCGTTTTCGACATCTTGTGGAACTCCAGAATCTGTTGGGCAAGGTCCACGTGAAACGCCTGGATTGCTTGGATTGGCATCAACGGGATAGTTTGAATCGAGCCATAGCATATTAGCCTCATGGTCTGTCCACAAACTGAGTACTAGAACGACGCCACGGCGCAGAGCTTCCCCCATTTCTTTCAGTCCCCCAAGTTGACCATGGTGATCAAAGTCGCCAAAAACACGTTTGGATTCAACGCAGAAGTCCTCTGTAATTGAATCGTATGATGAAAGTCCTGGTAGGTTTGTCTGCAAAACATAAAGTCAATAAACAAATATCCTAATATCAAGTGTCCATGTTCAAATTTAGGGCGGGTAAGCTAATTTAAAATTATGGTTAGGAAGTTGACTTTCGGAAACTCGAGGAAATGGTGTAATCCCATTATCATAACCCTTTTTTATATAGAAATCAAATGTATTCACATCAAATTTCCTTATTTGCCTATAAACAAAGCTATTTTTAGTTCGTATCGAGCAGAAATGAAAAAAATGACGTCATTAGAAAGTTCCTGGAAATGACACTTAAATTTTACATATATCTCACAAAATATGATACAAGTCCTAATTTAAAAAGTGATTTTAAGCTTTTGCGTGCTTATTTGTATTTTAGTTTATCTATATACATACAATTAATTTGTTTATGTACTGACGTCATGTTCGTCCACTGTCGACTGACGTTATGTTTATCGAATGACGTCATTATAAGGATTGAGCATTATGCCTTCATGAAGTTGTTTGTTGACCGACATCATGTTTTTCTACTGTATATGACGTCATTATAAGTATATAAGAAGGCCTTTCAAAGAGAAATTTTTAATATAGATCTTAAAATGACAGAAGTAACAGCAAAGGAAGCTGCTCAAAGAGTTAATTGTAAGAGAAATTTTAGTATAAATCCTACAATGGCAGAAGAAACAGCCGAGGAAGCTGCTCAAAGAGTTAATGCCAAAAGGCTTGCGGCTAATGGAGAAAGTAAGAAAAGAAAGCGTGCCGAGGAATCACAACAACAGCGTAAAAACAGGCTTGCGTCTCAAAGATAAATTCCAAAAAGAAAGCATGCCGAGGAATCACAAGAGCAACCTGAAAATTATCGTCTGGCATTCAGGTACAGCCCAGTCAATGATTATAGCTTGAGTAGATGTGTTAAAATCGGGACTATGTCTAAAGTTTTTCCTTATTGCGAGGCCTTGAATTTTAATGGTGAAACAATTGGAATGTGTTGCGCCTCAGGAAAAGTTGAACTTCCTCAACTAGCTGCACCACCAGAGCTATTGAAGACTTTGCTTACTGGAACTACGTCAAAATCTAAGTATTTCTTGTTAAACATCAGAAAATATAACTCATGTTTCCAAATGACGTTCTTTGGTGCCCAAATCGAAAATCAAGATCAATTTATGCTTACTTTCAAAGTAAAAGGGCAAATTTATCATAGAGCAAGGTCCCTTCTACCATTCTCTGGCAAGAATCATAAAGTTTTACGACTGTACTTCATCAGTGATAGAAATTCTGAATTGAATGCACGTTGCAAAACATAAAATTGTTATTTCCGCTGACGAAACGCCTACTGGCCGACCTGTGCGTAGATACAATTCTCAAACTATCGACGAAGTGGCAATCGTTATGGTCGGTGATCAGTTTTTACCTCGAGATATTATTCTTCATAAGCGAAACGCTCAGTTGTTAAGAATTGCTGAAATTCATCGATGCTACGATGCCCTACAATATCCTATCATTTTTTGGGATGGAGCCGACGGCTATCACTTTAATATTAAATTGATGAATCCAGCCACTAACAAAGAAATGAATAAGAAATGCAGTGCAATGCAGTATTATTCCTATAGACTAATGATTCGGCAGGATGAAGAAAATTATATTTTAAAATGCCGTGAATTGTTTCACCAATTTGTCGTTGATATGTATGCTAAAATTGAATCAGAACGTTTGCTATATATCCGCCTGAATCAGACCAAGCTCCGCTCTGAACAATACATTCATTTGCGTGATGCAGTTATAAATGACGGTAATACCAGAAACGTTGGAAGATTAACAATTTTACCTTCGTCATATGCTGGCAGTCCCCGTCATATGCATGAATATGCTCAAGATGCCATTGCGTATGTTCGTCTCTATGGTCGTCCAGATTTATTTATAAAATTTACATGTAATCAATCTTGGGACGAGATACTGCAGCTTTTACTTCAAGGCCAATCGGCGGTTCATAGGCATGACATTACGGCCCGTGTCTTCCGGGCAAAGTTGAAATCACTAATAAACTACATAGTAAAACTTGAAGTGTTTGGGTCAGTGCGATGCTGGATGTACTCAGTGGAATGGCAAAAACAAGGTTTGCCACACGCACATATACTAATCTGGCTACATAAGAAAATTACTTCGAACGAAATTGATGATGTGATTTCCGCTGAAATACCTGATAAAAATGTCGATAAGGGGTTACATGATATTATTGTAAAAAATATGATACATGGACCTTGCGGTGCACTGAACGAAAATTCACCATGCATGGCCAAAGGAAGGTGCACAAAGCAATATCCTCGACTTTTAGTATCAAAGACAATTACTGGCAATGATGGTTACCCACAATATAGAAGAAGATCTACTGAAGATGGCGGTAAAACAGCAATAATAAAGAAGCGTAACGGTACCACCATCGAAGTAGATAACCAGTGGGTTGTTCCATATTCCCCATTATTATCAAAAACATTTAATGCACACATAAACGTTGAATACTGTAACTCCGTAAAGGCAATCAAATACATATGTAAATACGTCAACAAAGGCAGTGACATGGCAGTTTTTGGCTTAAAGCCCGAAATCAAAGATTTCGACGAAATCGTACAATATCAGGCTGGAATATACATAAGCAGTAATGAAGCTGTTTGGCGAATTCTTTCATTTCCAATACATGAACGTAGTCCAGCTGTTGTTCACTTAGCGCTACATTTACAGAATGGTCAACGTGTTTATTTCACGGAAACCAACGTGCAACAAAGAGCCCTGAATCCACCGGATACAACATTAACAGCTTTTTTTTTGCTTTGCAAAAATGATTCTTTTGCAAAAAAACTGCTGTATACTGAAGTGCCTTCGTATTACACGTGGAATACTAAAAATAAAGTATTTGAACGTCGAAAACAGGGTAAGTCAGTCGACGGCCAACCTACCATCTTCAAAGATACCACGAAAGGAAGACTCTACACCGTTCACCCCAATCAACATGAATGCTTCTTTCTACGCCTGCTTTTGGTGAATGTACCCGGTCCGACATCCTTTGAGTATTTGAGAACTGTAAACGGTACTATACATGACACTTACCGTAGTGCATGCCAAGCTCTGAATTTATTGGAGAATGACCAACACTGGGATAACTG
This sequence comes from Artemia franciscana, assembly GCF_032884065.1. Lineage (NCBI taxonomy): Eukaryota > Metazoa > Arthropoda > Branchiopoda > Anostraca > Artemiidae > Artemia > Artemia franciscana. Next base: position 28,381,282 of record NC_088863.1, on the reverse strand, counting down.
CATCAATGACGCGTGCGAAACGTCAACCCAGAGTCAAATTCGTGGATTGTTTGGCATCATTTTAACAACTTGCTCTCCATCAGCTCCTACAGAGTTATGGGAAAAATATAAGTAAAAAATGTCCGAAGATATACTTCATCGAAAACAGTTAGAGACGTCAGATATGAATTTTGATTTTACATCAGAAATTTATAACTACACATTAGTTATTATAGAAGATTTGTGCGTACGTATGGCAAACAAACCTCTTCAGGATTTGGGAATGCCTTCACCTAACCGTATCGCTGCTGTTTCGACATGTGCAGAATTGGATCGTGAACAAAGTTACAGTACGAGTGATCTATTGTCGTATGTACAAAATAACATTTCCAAGTTAACGTCGGAACAAAAAGACATTTATAGTACGATAATGCATTGTGTCGATAACAACGTTGGAGAAATTTTCTTTTTGGATGCGCCAGGAGGTACTGGTAAAACGTTTGTGATAAAACTGATTCTGGCATCAATTCGATCAAAAGATGATATAGCGTTGGCAATTGCGTCGTCCGGAATAGCCGCAACATTGCTGCCTGGTGGAAGAACTGCTCATTCCGCTTTGAAATTGCCTCTGAATTTGCATTCTACAGAAACTCCCACGTGCAATATTTCCAAATCATCTGGGATGGGTAAAGTATTGCAGCAATGCAAACTTATTATTTGGGATGAGTGCACAATGGCACACAAAAAATCGCTCGAGGCTCTGGATCAATGCTTGAAAGATTTGCGTGGGAAAATGTGGTATAGATCTTAATACTGATTGTTTTTCCCATGGGCAATTGTACGTTGCATGTTCGAGGGTCGGTAAACCGGACAATCTATTTATATGTAGCGACAATTTGACAGCGAAGAATGTTGTATATTCGCAAGTTTTACGCAGTTAATTTGTATTGTATCTATCTATCTATCTATCTATATAAAAACGAGTTGTGTGTATGCATGTTTGTTTGTTTGTAAAAAGAGCGTTTGCATATGACGTCATTATTAGTACATAAGGCTTTGTATATGCACAGACAATGGGAAAGCCGAGAATGTTGTATATTCGCAAGTTTTACGTAGTTTGAAACACATATATAAATCTATCTATATTCACAGGTGGGACACAGGGAGACAACTACAATGGCACGTAACTAATAATGCGCGTAACGACTTGCGCGCGCGGGGGGGCTTGGGGGGGTGCGAAGCGCCCCACCAACTTGGTGTTGGGGTGGCGCGAAGCGCCACCCCAACAGCCAGTAATTATATCTTCTATATATATAAAAATAAGTTGTCTGTCTGTGGATGTGTGGATCAGGTGACGTCATGTTTGTTCGCATATGACGTCTGAATTATTTCACACTAATACAAAAGAAGAAAAAAACTAAAAAAGGTAAAAACTACAAAAAAAAACTAAAAAGAAAAAAAAACTAAAAAAGCTAAAAAACTAAAAAAAAACTAAAAAAAGGTAAAAATCTAATAACTAAAAAAAACTGAAAAAAATAAAAAAAGGCAAAAACTACAAAAAAATAAAAACTAATAAAAAAACTAAAAAAGCTAAAAAACTAAAAAAAAACTAAAAAAAAACTAAAAAAAGGTAAAAAACTAAAAAAAACTAAAAACTAAAAAAGAAAAAAACTAAAAAAAAGGAAAAAACTGAAAAATAAAAGAGAAAAAGAAAACTAAAAAAATATGAATAAATATATATAAAAATAAGTTGTTTGTGGGTTATGTCTGTCTGTCTGTCTGTCGAGTGACGTCGTGTTTGTCCGCATATGACGTCTGAATTATTTCACACTAATACAAAAGAAGAAAAAAAACTAAAAAAGGTAAAAACTACAAAAAAAACTAAAAAGAAAAAAAACTAAAAAAGCTAAAAAACTAAAAAAAAACTAAAAAAAGGTAAAAAACTAAAAACTAAAAAAAACTGAAAAAACTAAAAAAAGGCAAAAACTAAAAAAAAACTAAAAACCAATAAAAAAACTAAAAAAGCTAAAAAACTAAAAAAACTAAAAAAAGGTAAAAAACAAAAAAAAACTAAAAACTAAAAAAGAAAAAACTAAAAAAAAGGAAAAAACTGAAAAATAAGAGAAAAAGAAAACTAAAAAAATATTAAAAACTACAAAAAAAACTAAAAAGAAAAAAAACTAAAAAAGCTAAAAAACTAAAAAAAACTAAAAAAAGGTAAAAAACTAAAAACTAAAAAAAACTGAAAAAACTAAAAAAAGGCAAAAACTAAAAAAAAACTAAAAACCAATAAAAAAACTAAAAAAGCTAAAAAACTAAAAAAACTAAAAAAAGGTAAAAAACAAAAAAAAACTAAAAACTAAAAAAGAAAAAACTAAAAAAAAGGAAAAAACTGAAAAATAAGAGAAAAAGAAAACTAAAAAAATATTAATAAATATAAAAAATATAAATATAAATATAATATAAATTAGCAATCAACAAAGCACCGAGACACAAATGACGACCGGGACACAGGGAGTATAAATGACGACCAGGACATAAGTAAAAAAAAAAACTAAAAAAACTAAAAAAATGGTAAAAACTACAAAAAAACTAAAAACTAATAAAAAAACTAAAAAATCTAAAAATCTAAATAAACTAAAAAAGAAAAAAAAAAAAAAAGGAAAAAAATAAAGGAGAAAAACAAAATTAAAAAACGAATGTATATACAGACCGGGACACCGGGATGCAAATGACGACCAGGACACAGGGAATATAAATGACGACCGGGACACAGGGACACAACTACAATGGGGACGCCGGGGGGCACAGGGGGATATAAATGACGACCGGGACACCGGGACACAAGGAATATAAATGACGCCCGGGACACTCAAAGAGAAATCACAGACTGGAACACCGGGACACAAATGACGACCGGGACACAGGGAATATAAATGACGACCGGGACACAGGGACATAACTACAAAGGGGACGCCGGGGTGCACAGGGGGATATATAAATGACGATGGCGACTCAGGGAATGGTCGATTAGCAATCACCATCAACAAAGCTCAAGGGCAATCATTAGAATCATGAGGTATAGATCTGAATACGGATTGTTTTCCCATGGACCATTATATGTTGCATGTTCAAGAGTCGGTAAACCTGACAATCTATTTATATGCACAGACAATGGGACAGCAAAGAATGTTGTATATTCGCAAGTTTTACGTAGTTAAAAACATATATATATATATATATATATATATATATATATATATATATATATATATATATATATATATATCTATCTATCTATATTCACAGGTGGGACATAGGGACACAACTACAATGGCGCGTAACGACTTACGCGCGCGGGGGGGCTTGGGGGGGCGCGAAGCGCCCCCACCAACTAGGTGTTGGGGTGGCGCGAAGCGCCACCCCCACAGCTAGTATATATATATAAGTTGTATGTATGCATGTTTGTTTGTTTGTAGGTTTGCATATGACGTCATTATAAGTGTATAAGGCTTTGTATATGACGTCATTGTCATTTTAAGATGACACTACAGACCGGGACACCGGGACACTACTGACGACCGGGACAAAGGGAATTTAAATGACGACCGGGACACTCAAAGAAAAATTACAGACCGGGACACCGGGAATTTAAATGACGACCGGGACACTCAAAGAGAAATTACAGATTGGGACACCGGGACACAAATGACGACTGGGACGCAGGGAATACAAATGACGACCGGGACACAGGGACACAACTACAACGGGGACGCCGGGGGTACAAGGATATATAAATGAGGCCAGGACCCAGGGAATGTTCGATTAGCAATCACCATCAACAAAGCACAAGGGCAATCATTAGAAAAATGTGGTATAGATCTGAATACGGATTTTCCTTCCCATGGACAATTCTATGTTGCATGTTCAAGAGTCGGTAAACCTGACAATCTATTTATATGCACAGACAATGGGAAAGCGAAGAATATTGTATATTCGCAAGTTTTACGTAGTTAAAAACTTCTTGTGTCTTACAATTAATGCCACAGATCATCCTTAATCAGATATTTCGAGCCAAAATGTATGAATCAATGCCTTTCAAATAGTACTTAAGTTTCCAACAATCGTTTGACTTTGATACTTATATTGTATTTAGCACAGGAGAAAAAATTATATTTGATTTCTCCGCCCTCTGCGCAACTTATAAAATTAACAACCTGTAAATAGCATATTATTAGTACAGTATTACTAAGTTGTTACAGCGAGAAATCTAAATTTTCTAGGTTAACAACCCGGCAAATAAACCGTTCTGCTTTGGGTCTCTGCTCTGTTTCTAGCTGTTGTTGAGCTCGGGTTTTTTTTTATTTTTATTTTATACATTCAGTGGAGCATTCATGCAGTATTGGCTTCCCAAATACTCCATCATGAGTGTACTTACTAAGATTTTGAGTAGGCGGTGATTTTTTTTTACTTCAACTGGTTTCTGAGTTAGTAAAACCTATGCAATAAACTTGGCCTTAACACAAGTAAAATAACTTATCTTAATTCTCTAATATATTTAGTAACACATGGGTTGAAATCATAATTACTGTTATCCCATTGGACGTGGTATTTCTAGATAGGGCTCCGCCAATCTATTTTTTCTTTTTTGTCGAAGAGCTTTTCTTGGTAGTGTCAAGGTGCACATCATTTTTCCCCATCCCGAGAACCCCACATGTCAGCTTCATTTCAACTTGGGCAGGCATCTTTCGAAAGGGAATATAGAGTCATCCATAACTTGCCGGCCATTAATGGCAAGTGGCACTTAGTCCTCAGTACTAGTACTAGCAAGAGAACTTCTTTCTCCCACATAAGATTACTCCTGAAGGGATCTTTACTTGCGACACAATCTGCCCTAATATGTTTGGGAAGAATTGACACCTTGGGGATGAAATTGGTAAGCATTTCAGGCTTCGGTGTTGACAGAATGGTCCACTAAATACCCTGTCTCAGGGTCAAACACTGGGAAGAATGGTCAGGGACTGGACCGTGACTTACAGTAGCAGCAGCAGGCCCTTCATTCCTTATCAAATTATTACGTTTTACTTGGATCCTTGTTTAAATTAAAGAAAAAAAAAAGTTGTTTTTAACTGTAAATAAGGAGCGACATTAAAACTTAAAAGGAACAGAAATTACTCCGTATACGAAATGGGTTGTCCCCTCCTCAACGCCTAGCTCTTTACGCTAATGTTTGACTCCTTGCCACAATTCTACTTTTTAAAACAATTAGAAGCTTTAGCGTAAAGAGCAAGGCGTTGAGGAGGGGACAACCCATTTCGTATACGGAGTAATTTCTGTTCGTTTTAAGTTTTAATGTCGCTCCTTACTTACAGTTAAAAAACTAGTTTTTTTTAATTTAATTTCTGAACGTTTTTGAATAAATGCATGTTTGATTTTGGCTCTCCACACATAAATTATTAAAATGAAATTTGTATATTAATTCCTTTTTTGGCTAATTGGCTTTCTATTAGTTTTGATCAGACGATTTTGAGAAATAAGGGGTGGGAAAGGAGGCCTAGTTGCCCTCCAATTTTTAGGTTACATAAAAAGGCAACTATAGCTTATAATTTTTAACGAACGTTTCTATTAGTAAAAAAATATACGTAACTTAAGAATTAACTTACGTAACAAACTTTTATATTCTTATATTTTTATTATGTATATAAGCGGGTTTGTACCTTCGTTAATGCCTCGCTCTTTACACTAAATCGTAATTTTTGTCTCAATTCTTTAAGAAAGACCCCTGAATCAGAAAGGCCGTAGAGTAAATAGTTGAAATTACTAAAAATACTTTAGCATAAAAAGCGAGGTATTTGTCTCCTCCTAAATACCTCGCTCTTTATGGTAAAGTATTTTTAGAATCCCTCATATGCGTAATAATGTCTATTCGTTTTAAGTTTCAATGCTACTCCTTACTTTCAATTGAAAAAACTTTTCCGTGTTTATTTTTTCATTGTTTTTTTTATAGAAGTCTTAGAAAATCCTGCGCCCTTTTCATTGAATTTCTCTTCCCCCATGACATATATCTCCAAGGAAAGATCCTTCCACATAGCCCCCTCCCCTCAGCCCCACCACCGAAACGAAAGAAATCCCCCTGAAAACGTCTGTACACTTCCCAATAACCATTATTATATGTAAACACTGGTCAAAGTTTGTAACTTGCAGCCCCTCCCCCAGGGACTGTGGGGGACTAAGTCATTCCCAAAGACATAGTTATTATGGTTTTTGACTATGCGGAACAAAATGGCTATCTCAAAATTTTGATCCGTTGACTTTGGAGAAAAATGACTGTGGGAGGGGGCCTAGGTGTCCTCCAATTTTTTTGGTCACTTAAAAAGGGCACTAGAACTTTTCATTTCAGTTAAAATGTGCTCTCTTGCGACATTCTAGGACCACTTGCTCAATACGATGACCCCTAGGAAAAAAACACAACAAAAACAAACAAACAAATTAACACGTACCCGTGATTTGTCTTCGGGCAAAAAATATGGAAATTCCACATTTTTGTAGATAGGAGCTTGAAATTTTTGCTATAGGGTTCTCTGATAAGCCGAATTCGCTAGTTTGATTTTCGTTAAGATTCTTTAAATTTTACGGGGTGTTTCCCCCTATTTCCCCAAATAAGGCAAATTTTCTCAGGCTCGTAACTTTTGATGAAAAAGACTAAATTTGATGAAACTTATATATTTAAAATCTGCATGAAAATCCAATTCTTTTGATGTATATTTTAGCATCAAAATTCCGTTTTTTAGAGTTTCGTGTACTATTGAGCCGTGTCGCTCCTTACTACAGTTCGTTACCACGAACTGTTGGAAACAACCATCTTTCCGAAACTATCAAAATGGTAAGCATGAAAAACTTTTCCTTCATTATCAGTACTTGACTCGGCTATTTTACGAAACAGATAGTTATTTTTTTTCCTTATTGATTTTTTAAAATAGAATCAATTACAACATGTCTATATTTGCATTTGACATGTATTGATAAACCTTATCACGAATAGCTATTTATTTGGAAGGCGCTTGCTTTAATTTGCATGTATCTTTTCGTTGAATGATGGATTAAAGTTATAAAAGTAAAATTAGCGTAAGTAATCCCTAGTTCTATTTGTTTTGTGGAAGCAAGATATAAATATGTAACAGCAAAAGCAATATTTCAGCTACTATTGGAGAAGAAATGATTGGTCCACTTATGTTTAAACTTGTGATATCCTTGGTCTCATCAAAAACGTAGTAAATGCTGAAAAATTACTTTTTTTTCTTGGCTTTATTTTGATTTGCTATTAAATTTCAACAAATCTCAAATCAACAAATTTTAAATCTCAACAAGGCATGGTTAAAAAATACTAATATTTCATCTGAGGTCTTACAAATTTGATTTTAAGTGCAATGCAATATTTTCTTGATCAAACAGTTCGTGATAACGAACTGTAGTAAGGAGCGACCCGGCTCAATAGTAACCGAAACTCTAAAAAGTGGAATTTTGATACCAATAGTTAAATCAAAAGAATCCCATTTTAATTCTGATTTTAAATATATAAGTAACATCAAGATCAGTTATACCCATCGAAAGTTACGAGCCTGAGAAAATTTGCCTCATTTTAGAAATAGGGGGAAACACCCTTAAAAGTCATACAGTCTTAACGAAAATCACACCATCAGATTCAGCGTATCAGAGAACCTTATTGTAGAAGTTTCAAGCGCCTATCTACAAAAATGTGTAATTTCGTATTTTTTGCCAGAAGACAGATCACGGATGCGTGTTTATTTGTTTTTTTTGTTGTTCTTTTTCCCAGGGGTGATCGTATCGACTGAGTGGTCCTAAAATGTCGCAAGAGGGCTCATTCTAACGGAAATATAAAGTTCTAGTGCCCCTTTTAAGTGACCAAAAAAATTGGAGGGCACCTAGGTCCCCTCCCACGCTCATTTTTCCCCAAATGTCACCGAATTAAAATTCTGAGATATCTATTTTATTCACCATAGTCGAAAAACCTAATAACTATGTCTTTAGGGGCGACTTACTCCCCCACAGTCCCCGTGGGAGGGGCTGCAAGTTACAAACTTTGACCTGTGTTTACATATAGTAATGGTTACTGGGAAGTGTACAGACGTTTTCAGGGGGATTTTTTTTGGTTTAGGGGGGAGAGCTGAGTGGTGGGGGGTTACGTGGGAAGATATTTCCATGGATGAACTTTTCATGGGGGAAGAGAATTTCAATGAAGGGGATTTTCTAGCGTTATTTGAAAAAACAATGAAAAAATAAATATGAAAAGTTTTTTCTACTGAAAGTAAGGAGCAGCATTAAAAATTAAAACGAAAAAAATTATTACGTGTATGAGGGGTTTACCTCCTCGTTATACCTCACTCTTTACGCTAAAGTATTTTTAGTAATTTCAACTATTTATTCTACGGACTTTGTGATTCAGAGTGTAATTTAAGTTCTAAAGCTTAAAGCTCAAAGTCACTAAAGCTTAAATGGGACATTTAAACTTTAGTGTAAAGAGCGATGTATTGACAAGGGTTCAATCCCCTCATATACGCAATAAAAACATACGAATATAGAAGTTCGTTACGTAAGTTAATTCGTAAGTTACGTATAATTTTTACCAATGAAAACATTTATAAAAAATTAAAAGTTCTATTTGCCTTTTTAAGTAATAAGAAAATTGGAGGGGAACTTGGCCTCCTCCTTCACTCCTTTTTCTCAAAGTCTTCCGATAATTGCAATTAATTAAAATGCAAGTTTCATTTTAATTATTTATGTGCGGAGAGCCAAGATCAAAACATGCATAAATTCAAAAACGTCCAGAAATTAAATAGAAAAAAACAAGTTTTTTAAAATGAAAGTGAGCAACATTAAAACTTAAAACGAATAGAAATTACTCCATATGTGAAAGGGGCTTTTCCTCCTCATCGCCCTGCTCTTTACGCTAAAATTTCTTACTGTTTTAAAAAGTAGAGTTAAGAGAAAGAATCAAACCTTAGCGTAAAAAGCGGGGCGTTGAGGAGGAAAAGCCCCTTTCATATACGGAGTAATTTCTGTTCGTTTTAAGTTTTAATGTTGCTCCTTACCCTTTCATTTAAAAAAACTTGTTTTTTTCTATTTAATTAGCATTAAGATCAGCTTAGATCGTTTTACATTAACCCCGTCCTAATGATATGTCTGAAGGACCGAGAATTTTCGATGTTTTGGTTAACGCGTAACAGACCTACTGATTCCAAGAGCTGGTCCATATATCTCTATATAGAAATTGAAACTTCATCTTTTTGCCAAAGACTAATTTTTGCAATTGCACTTTCGATAGTTTTTGAAAAAAAATTGTCTACCAAACTAATTTCAGCATATGATTAAGCTCGGATAGTGATTTAGAAGGGTTCAGACCCGTTATCAGGGGGGGGGGAGAGACCATAGCAAGAGTATTCTTAAGCCATAATTTAAGCAAGGAATAACAACTTTGTCATATATCTTAGATTTTGATGCAAGTTCTTTAGTAGCCATAGCTAAATTATAGGCAAGTAAAAATCCAGGATTTTGGTTAGAGGGGAGGGGCGTTTTCAATAAAAGAATTTTAAAAACGCATTAAAACTTGTTTTTATGAATTTTTGGCACATTTTTACGAGTTGGCGAAAATTTCTGGGAGATCGAGTTCAAACCCCTTAACCCCCCTGGATACGGCCTTGATTATAGATCAATCGCATAAAAACTAATATTATACCTAAACAAGTAGATCAATTTGGAAATAAACTAAATTTCCTTTCTACTACAGACGATCTAAAAACAAATTCTCTTGAAAGCGTCTAAGATTCACTTCCCCAGAAAGTCTATAAATTTAGAATTTCTTAAAAGCTGATTTTTATACTGCTAAAATTTTCAAAAACCATTAGGAATGGTGTTAATAATACTCTTTGACTCTTAGTATGACTGACATGTCAATCTTAGATACAAATATGGTTGAAAAAACTTGTCTTGTTGCAGAGTGCAGAGCCATCTGTCTATTGCAGTAGCAAAGACCCTTATCTAATACCTTTTGAATTGAATCCATCAAAAAAGAGCTCTTTGAATAAAAATCGAAGAAGATAAAGTACCATTCTCCCTTCTTAAGAAAAAAAAAACAAACGCTAAGCTAAGAAATGCTTGAATACAGTTCTGTTATGCCTCCATTTTTCAAAGTAATGTTATATCTAACCCCAACATGAAAACAAAAATTCTCTCCAAAAGAAACTCCTCACCCATATTCAGGTAACCCCAGATTGCATCTCAGCCTCTACCTATCTTTTTCCTAATTCGCTGCCTTCACTCCAAATGTGAAAAACTGTTGTCCCCTATATTACAGAAAAAATTAAACCGATTCCTTCTTTTTCCTCACTTTTTTATTGACTTTTTCTAAACATTCTTATAAGCTTCATTAGTTTTTATGGTTTTTAGTATTTTTCAACATATTATAACTTTCTATCTTCTGCTTTTTGATTAATTTTATGACACCAAGTTTTTACTTAATTTTTTCAACGAATGATTCGTTCGCTCTTATTATGTTTTAATATAAGCTTCAGTCAGTTTTCTTTTGATATTTTTGTTCCAAAAACTAATGTTTTGATATATAATTGTTTAACCTTCTTTTAATTTTTTGACCTTCTCTGCCATTGCTATTTCTTTTTCTATTCCTTATTCAATTTTTTTTTTACACTCTGGACTGAGAAAAGGAAATTCTGGCTTATGATAGACTTTTTATCGAACCAAATATCTTATCTTATTGCATATATTGACAACGAGCAAAATTACGAATCACTTTCGTTCGATAAAATCATCCTACGGTGAAAAAGGAAGAAAATGAAATATCAACTTTGTGCTGCTGGAATAGAAAAATTTAATGGGAAAATTTGAATAACATTTTCTATAGATGTAACCCCTTTAATTGGGCTCATTATCGAAAAACACCTATTTTTTTGGAATAATTTCTTCGTTTGCACTGCAAGCATATTGTGCAGATGTTAATTCGACAGATATTGAGCAATGAAAAGAATATTATAGAATAAACTATCGAGATCTTTATTTTGTCACTGGTTAAAACCAGTTGGTAATAATGCGTGTCAATTTTTGCATGTATTTCTGCTACTATTTGAATTTTTCAGCGTACGACAGCCTCAATGATAAGGAAATTATTAATTTTTACTTACGAAAGAGTTTTCTATTCTCTGGCCATCTTGAACATAAAAGCGTCGAATTTCCTGCAAGTCACCATTATCAGTGCCATCAGATGTTATGAATTGAGTTACTACTGTGACTTTTCGTGAAGTATCCACTTTGAAATTAGAGCCAGTACCATAATAAGATCTGTCGCCGAGTCGGTAAGAAGCGAAGTCACACCCGTCCTTGTCACAAACACCATTATAGCTAGAATTATGGCCTTTTCAGAATAAAACACCTCATATATTCTTTTTATTATCAAATCGATCTTTAAATGTGGCGTTTATTTTCAGACCCGAAAATATTCCATGAAATATCAGCCTCTTCTTTTACAGTAAGATGCTATACGAAACAACTATAATGTCAAACAACAACTGAAACACAATTTTAGTTCATCTTTGGGGAATGGGTCCAAAAATTTTCTGAGAGCCCAACTACGGAAAAATTTCCTTCATAAAGTTTATCAGAATTTACCCGCTTTTGCGTGACTAATTCGAAATAGAGAAGTATGTTTTTCATAATACATATTGAAGTTAGCCCTTACTCAGTGTTTTACAGTCAAAAAAGAAACCGTCCAGAACAAAGTGCTTCGACAGTAACAAAATGAGGCAGGGGGGGTGGGGATACTCAGCAAGGTTCCAACAAGGTGAAGTTTGAGACTACTATCCTAAGAAAATCATCATAAGGAATTTGTGCAAGGCTAGCTAAGCAAGTGTTTTTATTTCTAAGTTATTTAAAACTTTACATCATATTAATACCACATACGTTCTAATTTAATCCACCTGACTTATGTTTTTTTTTACAATAAATAAAACTAATTAGAATATTGCTTTAACGCTGTGTAGTTTTAGCCTTCAAAATTATAAGAGAACCATAACAACGCTGTTTGTGGCCAAGCTTTTACTTAAGTTTTTATTTTTTTTCTCTTTTGCAGAATGAATTTATTCTTACTCGTAATTGTGCTAAGAATATTTTCAAGTTTACTACTATTACTACTGCTGCTAATAACTCACCACAGCACCAAGCCGCCTGAGGCCAATGCAGCTACGCACGCTCCTCCTCCATCCCCATCTATTCAAAGACCTCTTCTTTACACCCTCCAAGAAAATTATCATTTCCTTTAAATCTTTCTTTATGACATCCTCCCACACCAGACGAGGACGACCTATTTTCTGTTTAGCCCTAGACGGTTGGCCGAAAAGGACAATCTTCGGCAATCTGTCGTCCTTCATCCACAGAACGTGCCCTAGCCACCTTAACCTTTTTTTATTATAGCCCTAGAAAGGGGGATTGAACCATATTTTTGTACTGTCTACTGTTTTAAACACGGTCAGTCAACCGGATACCCAGAACAATCCGTAGGCAATTTCTCTGGAAAGCATCTAGTAAATCTTCATCCTTTTTCGGAGCGCCCATGCCTCAGAGCCATGTTTTACCACTATCAGCCCTCTACCTTCAATATTCTAATCTTGGTTTGCAGACTTATCTTTCTATTCTTCAAAAAAAACACCTTGAGCCTGGGCTATTCTACTTTTAGCTTCTTCACTGCTCCAACCGTCTTTACTAATAATACTACCAAGGTTAGTTAAGCTGTCCACCTGATCAATCCTTTTGTTACTCAGTGTCATGTTTTCATCTTCATTTGTTCCTAGCATTAGTGACTTAGTCTTCTTAATATTAATTTTTAAACCTATTCTATCACCCTGAACTCGCAAAATCTCTATAAAATCATTCATTTTCCTCGCAATTTCATCTAGGATGCTTAAATCATCAGCATAATCTAAGTCCAGGAGATTTGTTCCTCCCGATTGGATTCCGTGGTCTCCCATTGCCTTTTTTGTGCTACTTAAGACAAAGTCTATCACAATGATCCATATTAAGGGGGATAGAACACAAGCCTGATTAACTGCTAATTTAATATAGAACTAGCTGCTAGCCTCATTTCCTACCTTAACCGAAGCAGTGTTACTCTTGTACACAGGCTTTATCACTTTAATGTATTTGTCTGATATACCATAAAAGGATAAGATCTTTGCTAAAGCTCTTCTATCAACAAATCGAGCACCTGCTCATAATCTATAAAACTAAGGACCAAAGGTTTTTGACAACTAAGGCACTTTTCAATTATTAACCTAAGAATGAAAATTTGGTCGGTTCATCTTCTACCTTTTCTAAAACCGCATTGTTCTTCTCTTAAAACTTTGTGTAGAGCATCTCTCAGTCTAAAAAGTTATCATATTACTAAGTAATTTGCTACCTATAGAGACAAGACTAATGCCTCAATAATTATCACACTCACTCTTATCACCTTTCTTATACGGTTGTTTAATTAAGGTTTTTCCAAAATCGTTATGTACTTCCCTTTTTCAAAAATCGTATTAATAATCTTCAGTAACTTTTTTCCAACCTCAGAGCCACCATATTTAAGAAACTCGTTTACCACACTATCAAAACATGGAGCCTTATTATTTTTTAATTCTTTTAGTACTGTAACTAATTGTTCTTCACAAAACAAATCAACCTTCACATGCAAGGTATCACAAACTTACTCATTTTCCTCTATATCTTTTCCTGCAACTGTATCTCGATTTAGCACATTCTCAAAATGTTCTGCCTGTATCTCTTTAATTCTTTCCTTATCACTAATTGTGCCCCTGTTCCTATCTTTAACCGTGTCAAGTCTCCACTGACTACTCCCTCTTGATTTATTAACGTCCCAGTATAATATCTTACTATTATGCAGTCTAGCTGCATCTTCCATATCCTTGGCAATTTTATCCATGTCCTCCACTTCACACCTCCTTAGTTCATACTTTAATGCTTTCTCCACTTTCTTTACATTCATTTTGTTTTCATATTATCTATCACTCAGATAATTCTTGTACAAAACCTTTCTTCATTCTATTAAATATAAAGCTTTTTCACCCAGCTGCAGTCTTAACTTTCTTCCCTGAGACACCATCAGGAACTTCACAAATTGTTTTTCTAAAATTATTCCAGCCATCTTCCATATTATCTAATTTTAAACTATTAAGTTTAGTATAAATATTGGTAAATTTTAATGAAATTATTGGCCATTTTTTTCAAACATGTGTATGCTAGGTGATAGATGTACCAAAAATACAGCAAAACTATTTCTGTTCACCCTTAGGGACTGACAAGCATTTCAAAAGTTACAAGTATTTGAAAATTTTCTAATCGTATCTTTGTATGCTGATGTTGTTTTGCCACCCCTGTTTTTTCCAAAGTAGAAAACTAAATTCAAAACTTAGAAGTTTTCTCTTCAGTTCTAAATTTTCTGTCGATCAGTGTATTCATTTTTCACAAAAAAAAATTATGCAAATAAAACTTGAAGTCATTAAAATTGTACATAAAGTATAATTTTCGAAGGTTCATAACGCTCACAGCATTGATCAGCCTCAAAATGATTGTAGCATGTATTAGTTTTATTTTTCATTCTCTCCGTTTGGTATATACATTTTCGACAATAAAATAACTTTTAAGTTGTTAAATAGCCGTTGAAGTTTCAGCCTAAGCAACATTTTGCCAAAATAAAAGTCAATATTAATAAGAAACTGTTGATGAATAATACTTATGAAAAATCTCAAATATCACACTCACCGATCTCCTGAGGCATTATCTCCACATTCAATGCCCTCACACTGAGTTTGTTCTGTAACACTGCATGGATGGGTCGTGTATGCTTGGCTTTCCCTATTTGCTTCCCAAATGTCCATCTCTGCACAGCAAGTTCCATAGTAGCCTTTACCAGAGTTAGGATCTGTTGGTGAAGGCTCCCAACTTCCACTGTTGGCCTTTCCATTTATATACTTGACATCATGAGGGCATTGTGCATCACAGTATCCAGTACCATATTTTGCACCACCTTTGTTTGTTGGAAATCTGCTAGCACCCCCATCAGCTTCCATCTCAACGAAATAAAGTGCACCATTCATGCCACAGGCTAATTGAGATACATCAACGTCAAAGGTGAACTCACGGTTAAGGAGGCTGAACATGTAGTATCTAAAATACAAAATGTTGCTGATAGTTCTCTGTTTTTTCCATAAAGTGTTACGTTTTGTTATATTATTCCTTATTTTAGTTTTTTGTAGCTTATTTTGAAAATGCAGTTTATATGCGATAGAGGGTAAAAAATATATTTCTATAATCTATTGATGCACTTCCATTACCATTGCTATAAGTTTTAACAATTATACTAAAGGTAATTTAAAGATACTCACTTACAATCATTAGTCTTAGCCATTTTCAAAGAATATTCAGAAGATTAAAAACTGACAAAAAAAGAGGCGTGAGATCACAAAACGTTTAAAAATGTGGAATCCAGACATTTAAGCGTAGAAATAAGAAGCAAAGACGCGTCAAGCAGCCATTTAAACTTAACGTTTGAGAATAAGTTTGCATTTAGAGCCTACGCTCGTAAAGCACAAATCACACCAGAAATATTTTCAGTTTTGTCGCAAGACACACTTTTGGTGCCAGACCCGTCACATAGATGGGTCGAAATAAACGTTTTGAGTGAGGCTTTATTTTGGTACATTAGACGCATAATGCCAACTAAGTCAGATTTAAGGCAGGGATGGTAAAAAGGAAAGAAAAATTAGGACAACAACTGTTATGAAGTGAGTATCAGTTACATGATTGTTTTCGGTTTACTGATACGCTCTGAGCACTATACATCATGTGTCTGTCAAAAGTGTCAGAATTGAAATTACGGGAGTTTCTAGAACAGTTTTGGTTTTTATTTTGTTCAGTTAGTAATGCAGTACAAATTGGATTATGATTCAGTTCATGATACTATGTTTGAAACAATTAAGATTGTTTAATTAGAACAGTAATTATTTCATACTAAAAACTAAGAGTCACACCATTATAAACACTAATAAAAATGGGATATATTTAATATATCCCTAGTGACCCAAAAGTTCCTAGTTACCCCAAATGGAGCTTAAATAATGTTTTGTGGATTGGGATCCATTTGCATAACGCTTCCATGCAACATATAATATAGGAAGCTTACTTTTGCATGCTAGAATCAAGCAAATAAGTTCTGGCACCGACATTCTTTGAATATTGACCCTGGGTCACCAGTTTGATAGATAGCTCGTTCCCAGTGCTACCGATACCATAGGTTCCACCCCATTCACTCTGAGCAACTCCTTCAATAGCACAGTTGGCGGTACAAGAGTCAGGATCAGGACAGAGGCCGCTATCCCAGATATTACCTGTGTAACAGTTGACGTAATCATCTATCTGGAATATAATAGAAAGTTAAACCTTATATAAATGCTGAAAATAATGTTGAGTGGGAGTAAGTTTTTTTTTGTTAATTTTTTGTAGCCATGGTCCATAGCCGATGAGCACTAAATATCTAAAACATCTATATCTAATAAAATATAATAAGTCTAATAAAATACGAATATAATATAAATATAATATATCTAATAAAATATAGCATTAAATATCTAAACATATATGTGTACTTTTATGTTTGTTTTGTTTTTGTAATGATCATATTATCTATTTGTTACTGCTATGTACTATGTGTTTTTATCATAGTGTGTGCTGTTATCATGTACTATTATTTTGTGTGCTGGTATTTGTTTTTTCTTTTTTTGCCATGGCCCAAAAAGGCTTTCGTTTTGCAATAAAATATCTATCTGTCTACCTATCTCTCCAGAAAAAATATTTTAAATGTCTAATAACCAGGGACACTTATTGGAGGACACGGGCATTTGAGAAGTATTTTTGTTTGTATTTTCCTTTAAAACTAAATTATTCTTTTATTAAATAAAACAAACCTTTTGTGGTATCTTCATTCAAATGTTGTATCTTCAAGAAAAAATCTGGTATCCTCCCTGATATTTTTGAGAATAGGTGCCACAGCTAATAGCTTAATTAAATTTGATTCAAAGGCAAAGAACAACTAAGGTTTAGCTAACTGCAATATTAATATAATTTCTTTTATGTTTGTTAGCTCCTTTTTGTTTGACGAAGCTTTCAATTATTTCAAAAATGTTTTCTTTTCTCGAAAAAGTAAGGATATAAATCATTAATTATGCCAGAAAGTAAGAAAACCGTTTAAATACATATAATATGCTGTCTTGAGACCTCCTAAATCTGCATTTTCCTACAAGCAAGGAAATTTAATTTACAAGTAAATAGAGAAAGCAAAAAATTGAAGATGCAAAGCCCATTGCTTGCAGAAAGCTATAAAAGGAGCAATTTTTTTTTCAAATGCATAACAAAACAGTCAAGTTGCTTACTTTATGAGTCCATCTCCAGTTAGCATCTAGAACTATGCCACCTGCTTCATTCTGACAGCTTCCCGGGGCCGAACATATCTGCATGTTCATTGGAAGAGGAGTCTCTACATTGAGCGTCCCCGTATTCTGAGACGCACATAGCGTGACACATAAGCCAATAACGTATAATGAAAGCATTGTTCTTTTCCGTCACTGACCATCTTCATATTTTTATTAAGATTTATATGCATATATCTTATCAAATATAAACAAACTTTTTATCTACTCAAACATAACATACAACTATTTTTTTTTCCACCAATGAGGTTTCAGGCTAGAGTTTGACGTGAAAGAGATTCTATTTCTGTATTCTTCAATATGTAATGATGATTAATTAATCCATCAAAAGAAGTAACAGAAATAGACAATTTCTGCGAATTTTGAAAATTGTGGAATTCCCTGCAAATTCTAAGACCATTTTCCTGTTTCATGTATCTTTGGATTGCAACTACAAAAAATTGAGAATATTATAAATTTATTAGTCCTAAGAGCGAAGTAATTTTAAATTTTCACGAGTAATTTCAATAAGTTTAAAATAATTACTAGGTACTAGGTACTAATAATTACTATTAAATACTAGGTACACCAACTCGCAAAAGTTACAAACCCCTCATCGCTGAGGATGATTGTAGCCTAACATCCGATTATTACTTACAAGTCCCCTGCAGGTCTTACCACTGGAACCAATTTGGTCTTACCATCAAATACACCGGAAACAAACAATAGGTACACCAACTAGCAAAAGTTGCGAACCTCTCATTGCCGAAGATAATTATGAGCTAACAGCCGACTGTTGCTTAAAACTCCCGTATATGTCTCGCAATTGGTATCGGCCTATTTTTGCTTTCAGTGTGTACTACTGAAGTTGTCAACCCCTTTAAACTTTCAAACTAGTATACCTCACGAAGGAGTTTTTCTACTAAAAAATGGAAGACATATACTTCGATCAGGTCATCAAGAGCTATCGATTGCCGTCGAAAAAAAATCTATCTGTTTTAGTTCAAAAGTTGACTTTTTGCCATAGGCCAAGTTTCTAACGTCATCACTTAGAAATGAGCAAAGGATAAACTCTAATTTCTTGAGCAATGAGAGAACTTTTAGAGTTTAAGAGGCACATCTGACACCATTTCTCTACCGTAATCCCAAGTGCAAAAAACCGAATGATAAGCTCAGCTGAAATCACGAATAGAAATGAGTAGAAACAATAGATTTTTTGCCCCAGGCAAGAGTTCTTCGAGCTTTCCAAAATGTGAAGTCATATTCATCAATCCGGCCTAAGGTCCACACTTTCCGTAAAAACCGCAGAGGTTAGACCCTTACCACTTTCTAGGAATAAGCTGAAATCGGGGTGCTAGGAACAAAAAAAAAAATAAAAATAAAAAATCCAAAGTGTTACTCTCGCAACAAAATTATTGTAAACATGGGAATCATGTCAAAGACTAAAAAGCTTGAGGGGCTTGCTTGTGTATTACACAATTGCAAACTGCTAGCGAAACTTTACAATGCTTCTGCACTCCCGAATTTCCTATACCTTGAACCTTTTTGGCGTACTTTTACGATAACCGAGAGAAGAAGCTTCGGCGAATCTATTTCCGGTATGCCAAATACCTGCTTGTCTTTCCACCATGGTCAAGCAACTCCTGGGTCATTAAAAGATACGGCATCATGGACACGAATGCTTCTATCAGAAAAAGCATAGAAGCTTATAATAGAAGAATCGGTCGGCACCCATGGAGCGCTATTTTGATTCAATGAATGTTTTGCTTTTGCTTTTGTATGTTTTAATTGTTTTTAAGTAAGGTGAAGTGTTGTTTAGTTTTTTAGGTCATTTTCTTTTTCCTCTTTTCTTTTATTCACATTATACTCCGTTTTTCATGTGTATTATAACGGGTTATAAATAAATTCAATTGAATTCAATTTTTGCCAAAAAGGATGTTGTTTTCAAGTAGGGAAAAAATCTTTATGATCTATTAAATGTCGCTGATTGATAAAAGGTCAATCTTGTACGCAGCAAAAAAACAGAAGGGGATTACCTATATCTGATAATTGTACACACGGAAGCAAGAAAGATAAAAACAGTTAAAATATGTGTATACATGAGATGTCATATTTAGTTCTTTAATATTTGAATCTTATTTGCTACATTTCACTAGGTCCAAGTAAAACAGCTATGTATCGAGAAGTATTTCTACACAGGCAAAACGTAGGTGTAGGGCCAGATCCTGGAGAGGCAACAGTTTTGGAACAACATATTATCTAAGAAAAATATCAATGGATGATTTTGCTTTCTTAACTGTAAATGTTAAAGTTCCATGTCATCAGTTAAATGGGTTGCAACAATTGTTGTAATCCAGAAAAGGGCGAACTACAACCCATGGCAACTGAAAGCACTAAACTTGATTTGTAAAGGACTACCTAACGAGAAAAATTACTAGTTTCAAATAGATTCAGGAATGATAAATGTTTTTTGTATTTTTATATCAACAGTAAAATTTATATCATAGACCACACTTGGAATATAGACGTAAAACTCATTTATTTTGCAATGTATAGCGATACCAGAAAACTTAGGTTAGGTTAGTGCATCCGCATTTATACTATACAGGAAAGAAACAGATCTAGTCGAAGAAGAACTCAGTGTCTGGCTAGGGCCCATTTGGTATGAAATTTTACTAATACCGAAATTTAGCTTTAAATGATAAATATACATTGCAAAATAAATGAGTTTTATGGCTATATTCCAAGTGACCCTGTCCAAGTGTGGTCGATATAATGTGGAAGCACCAAAGTTAATTCCGAAAAAAACATTTTAGGGATTTTGAAAAAAAACTTAAAACCCTGAAATTTTCTCATCTTTTCTTCAGCGCCAGCGGAGCACTGGGACATCGTAGAAGTTTGAAATGGGTAGCCAAACACAGTTCTTGCTACTAGGGTTTTACTTCCTAGTCCCGTGAAGCCAAGCGTAAATTAATGATTAGTTTTGAAGCCTCTCCCAGGTGTGTTATTTAGGGGCAGGGTTGGGGCACTGGCTCCCCCGATTTTGTAAAATTTTCTTACATTAACCTTGAATTTTCACAATATTATGATGTTAATAATCAGTTCTCCTAATATGACAACGAAAAGATGCGCTAGAGAATTTCGGTAAGAGTTTAAAACCCTTAAACATATCGTAACGTCGAATCTCCCACTTAAAAACAAAGCCGATAAACGATGGCAGCACCTAGGAAAATAGACTTCCGAGATTTATGATATAAGTTTTCAATTCATTATATGTCTGATTAGCCAAGCAGTAACGGTTTTAGGCATCATAGACTGGGGATGAGGTAATGTATACAAAATAATTGTTCAGTCAATTGAGTTCCTGGTACTTCAGTCTTGTAGCCACCGAAATCAAGTTCATGGTCGGAGTAGAACTGGTTTCTTTCTGTATTTCAGTATGTACTCGGTGATAATCAGCCTAGGATGAGAGAGATAAAGTATAATGTAGGTATATTTTAATTAAATATTATATGGAGTTGGTATTTTGGTTAGGCTAGGTTAGAAATCATTTAAATATCAATTAATATAATGCGTTCTGGGTGGCCTAATTTCCATAGTTCTGTGTTGTAGTTTCCATAATTTTTTCACTAAAGTATTGTATTTTCATAATATTTAGGTATAATTTCATTAGGATTTTAAACCTAACTTCACTTTTTGAGTGTGATGGATAAAAGACATAAATTCTTGTGCCTTAATAGGAGTAAAAAGATACACAATAAAACGAATTTTATGTAAGATGTCAGAAAAGGGATGGGCACCGTTTAACCGTTTAACCGTTAAGCCAAGACCGTTTAACCGTTAATTGTATCAATAGTATCTATTATGAGCTTCTTTCTAATATATTTTCGGGTCATATATCTTTTACTATTAACATTTATGTACGAAAATGATTCATCTAGTGACTTTAAACATCCCTTATCCGGCTTATTTGTTTGACACTGATTTCCCCAGATGTAATCCATGAAGATAACAAATAGTCACTTTTACTGACACGCTATGCACAACTTTAGGCGAATAGCCATTAATCCCGTGTATCCTACTGTAAACACAGTTTGTTTACAAATGACGTCAATTGTCCTCACTTATCCTGCATTTTCAAAGGTTAACAGGTGTAAAATATCCAACAACTAATACACACCGTTTTGAGTATTAATCAGACAGTTCGTGGTAACAAACTGTAGTAAGGAGCCACCCGGCTCAATAGTAGCCAAAACTCTAAAAAATGGAACTTTGATACCAATAACAACACCAAAAGAATCGCATTTTAATGTTGATTTTAAATATATAACTTTCATCAAGTTTAGTTTTATCCATCAAAAGTTACGAGCCTGAGAAAATTTGCCTTATTTTAAAAAATAGGGGGAAACACACCCTAAAAGTCATAGAATCTTAATGAAAATCACACCATCAGATTCAGCGTATCAGAAAACCCTGTTGTAGAAGTTTCAAGCTCCTATCTACAAAAATGTGGAATTTCGTATTTTTTGCCAGAAGGCAGATCACGGATGCGGGTTTGATTTCTATGAGTTATCAATACTCTTTGGATAGGCCTTTACCAATTATCCAGTTCAACTTAAAATTATTCTACTTATTTAAAGACATTTTAATGTTTGCGCCAGCCACTACGCTGCGTCTGGTGCTAGTAGTTTTCGATTCCAATCTTTCCTTATTAAATCGTCAAAGTTTCCACTCTTATAGTTTCCTATGCTCTTTGTTTAATTCTTTACAAGGTCGGCTGGTAAAATATTGTGAAACACTTTCGTACAGCATCTATTTAATTTAATACCAAAAATACAGGACTTTGCATTAAATCACTGAATATACAAACAATACCTTTGAGATTATTAATTAACGAAAAACATCTTCTCTGAACACTAGAATATCTCTACCGGGCATAAAATAATGAATCAAAATACAAGTGGATCAATAAATAGGATTAGCAATAAGTAAATGTGATGTAGGATATATTAATGTAATACAATAATATAAAATTAAATAAATAATGTAGTAAATGTAATGAAGTAATGTTATAAATAAATCTTCTTCTTTATTTTGATTTTATCATGAATTATAGTATAATGTAAGGCAAGGCTATCTTCTTTTTTTATTATTATTATTCTATTAGCAGACAAATAATGACAAAAGAAAAAGGAAGGTTAGTGGTCTTAATTATTCGTAACAATATTTTGTTCAAAATAGATCGAAAGCATGGTACAAGGTGGAACAAAATTTTTTTACGTGCTATAAATGAATTATTGATTCACAGATGAAAATTAAGACGAGAAAGTTTGTATTAAATGTAATATAGAGTATCAAAATTAACCTTAGAAATAGTAATAAATCAATCTCAATTCAGTTTAAATTTTTTCATTCCCTTAATTTTTTTTTTAATTTCATGAATTTATTTCATAAAAAGGCTATATAATAAATAAATGTAATGTACGATGTAATAAATCAAACAATATGAATAAATCTCTTTTAGTTTCTAATTTCAATTAATTATACTTTAGCCTCGGACCAAATTATTCTTTCATTTCATATATAAGCATATATACGTTTATTTTTTCATATATAAACAGTGACGTTTAGCCAACTCGCATTTTATAGCTCTCATACAATTCCGGAAATATACATCGAAATGGGGTCGATTCCAGGACTTTTTAAAACATTCTCTCTTTCTGATGCTGAACAGGACCTGTGCAAAATTTAAGCAGCATAACAAGACCTTTGATAATGCTTTTCATTGGGTTCGAATCTTGAAGAAGAGACGCTGATTTCTTTTTTTCTTTTTCTTTAAAGCAAAGTTTCTTAAACTTGTCAGATTCTTGATTCTGTGAGAAGGAGACGAATCTTCTATGCTCAGAAAGAAGAAACAGATTCTTGATTCTTTGAGAAGAAGAAGTATCTTTTAATAACAACAATGTTTAATTCCAAAGTTTTTGCAGTATACTTAATTGTTTCCACCTTTTTTATTCAAAAGGTTTTTGTCTAAAAACAAATTGATTTTTGGCTAACTATCAACACATTGATTTTTGTTTAACATGATTCTTCCATAAACTTAACAAATTGATTTTCGGCTAAAGTTAAAGGACCAAAAATAAAGATATTGAATGTTCAGAGACAGAAGCTGGACTATATAAAATAGTCAATCACAGATGACAAAGAGAAAACAATCCTGTTTACAGTTGCATCACTCTCCTCCTATGCTGAGCTTTTCTTGAATTTCGATCAATGTATTCTCCTTGTATGAGAATAAGTTTTAAGGAACTCTTGATAAATATGTACAGCAGAAACCCTAAGAAAGAGAAACTCTACTCATATAACAGAAATTGCATTTGCAGAACTAAAGGCAGAGAAAAAGCAACTAGTAAGTGAAATTTAAGGTAAAAT
Organism: Artemia franciscana; assembly: GCF_032884065.1. Classification (NCBI taxonomy): domain Eukaryota; kingdom Metazoa; phylum Arthropoda; class Branchiopoda; order Anostraca; family Artemiidae; genus Artemia; species Artemia franciscana. The sequence continues at coordinate 28,357,325 of NC_088863.1, read as the reverse complement.
GTATTTTTTTTTAAATTTTAATAGGTATAGACCTGTCATTTAGGCAAATTTCAGGGCCCTTTAGAGGGAGAAGTGGAGGTGGGTACTGTAAAATATCTTCCCAGGACACACTTTAGTCTGTAGATTCATCCCTGGAAGTTCCATTTTCCCAACCTAAACCCTTTCTGAGATAGCAAGAAGTCAATTAACTAGAATTTTACCAAGAAGAAATTTGGAATTGAGAAATTTGACAAATAGTCCTCAATACTCAGCTGTCACAATTATAGGTGCAACATAGCCAGCAATAAATAAGAAATAAAAATCCAAGTGAGCTCCCTCAATAAAACTAATCAAAATGTAAGAACAGAAAATTTTTGCCAATGGTCAACCAATCAGTTTAGATTATTTGGTATACTCAATTTGATAGGCTATTGTTCTTTAATATAGGCTTCTGTCCTTGCTGACTGCATTTCCTATTTATATATACAATGATGATTGTGGTGGCACTTAATAATATGCTGAAGAAAAAAGCTGTCCATAGTGCTCCTTATCCAGCTTAAACTGACTAAGGAGCTCTAGTTGATAGATGGAAAGACTGTGTGATGACTATAGTACCCTGGAACACTTCCACAGATAAAACTTCCAACTTCAATTGGAAATATATGCTTATAGCCTCAAACTGTCCAAATTTGAGCAACAGTCTTTAAGTCTGTCATAGGGAAATAATACAATATATATCCAACTTTTCAATAATCCTTTGTTGCTTATTTTGCTGGTATATTATTTGTAGAATAATGTAAAATTTTGGTTAATTATATACCATTACACTTTAAAAAAATGACTATGGTCAGAGGCTCAACATGCATAAAGGCAGAAGCATTCACGTAGTATTCAACTTTTGGGGGTCATAAAAGACTTCCAGCTGTCTGCTGATAAAGGTGACCTATTTGATTACATATATTTTGAGTTTTGTAAGACTTTTGACAAAATATGCCACTCTAAGCTGCTTCAAAACTCCAAAATCTTGGTGAGCATACACATAGTTGGATTGAAAGTTTAATGATTGGTAGAAGTCAAGCTGTTGTTGTTGGTACAGGCAAAATCCTCAAGTATATTAGTTAGTAGCAGGGTTCCACTGGGTAGTTGCTTTGGTCCAATTTTATTCTCCATATACATTAATGATCTACCATCAGTTATACAAAATTATATAGCTAAAAGTTTTGCTGATGATGTGAAGTTGTATAGGAGATTTGGCTCAGTACAAGATGAAAAATACTCCAGGAGGATATAGAAAGTTTAAGGAAATGGCGGAGGGTAAACTATATTTTTTTAAACATTTCAAAGTGTGCTGCTATGCACTATCTCCATAGAGGGCTGGTTGGAAATTCACATCCTCACTTAAATAATGATGAAAACCACACTGCATTTCCATAATTCAACAACAAAAGAGAGAATAATGAGGACTTTTTTCCCAAGACAGTGAACCAACACTGTTTTAAATAAAAAAAAACTTATTGTTTTTTATTTTCTTTGCTGAAGACAGCCCTTAGATATAGGGCCAAAAAATATTCAAATAGGTTTTGTTGGCTCACTGTTTTGGGAAAAAAGTCCTCGTTATTCTCTCTTTTGTTGTTGTACATCCTCACTATTTGATTGGAAGTACCAAGGTACCAGACGTGAGGACTACCTGCAATCTTGGGATAGTATTTGATCTGTTAAGGATTGTCAGGGGTAGAGCATGGTTTATGTTGTCCAGAATTAAAGGAGTATTTTTGAAGTTTAATTTAAAAATTATTTTTAAACTATTTTAGTCAAAAGTTTGTCCTATCCTTGAACATTTCTCTCCAATATGTTACCCTATAAATAAAGATGATAGGAAGAAAACTGAATCAGTACAAAGATCTGCTGCAAAGTTAATTCCTTACCTGAAGCATTTGTCATATTCAAAATTTTTAGAGGTGTTAGGATTCCCAAGTTTTCACTTCTGTTGGAAGCATTCTGATCTTCTAAGTGTCCATAATATTGTAAATGACATTGTAAATTTGGATTCAGAAATTTTCTTTCAAAGAAGCTATTATTCATCAACCAGGTAAAACACATTGAAATTTTACCCTCATCACCAAAATCCAAAATAGATGCCTTTTGTAAATAGATCAATAAAACTTTGGAACTCATTACCTGATTTTTGTGTCACTGTTTTTACTGTTCCTAGTTTTAAAACTGAGTTAGTAAACACCTCTTTTTACAGTGATGTATATTATCAACCATTTATTTTTGTTGAACATTCAAGCAGTTGCTACTTTTTGATTTTCATTTTGTATGATATGCTTACAAGGTGTTGGATGAATAAGTAAATAAAGGGTCCCATTTAGGACCATTTTTCTTGGACCCATTGATCAGCTCAAAGTCAAATTTGATGGTGTAAAGCCATATTTTTGCTTGTCTTCTGTGCCATTTTCTCTAATCAGGCACTGGTTTGCAGTGTAGGCTTTGATTTATAAGAGTCTTTGACTATCATGGCTAGTCTAGGACAAGCAGTGGTGTTAAATATAGTTTTAATGTTGTACTTCCAGTCAAACTGTTGATGGAAAATTGTGTTTGGGATTTGTTTGTTGAAATTTAGTTCCAGTATGCTCCTCTGGTACTTTTGGTGCTCAAAATTGTGGAGGGTGTATTCCCCAGCCACTTTTAAGGGTCATGTTTCATGGCCCTTATCAACTTCATGTGACTATAAACCAGATATATAATCTTTCTTTGCATTAGGATGGCTGTTAGTTTTGACCAGTGTATTTTTAGACATAGGCTACATTACATTCAAGAAGCCTTCAAAAATACTTCTCAACTGTTGAATCATTAAAACGCATTAACCTACAACCAAAAATTAAAGCAATTTGATGGATCACACCAAATGGCTATTTTTTGGTGAAAGCAAAGTGGGAAAAACCAAGGGTAAAACAATAAGGTAAAAGCAAAGCCAGATTTGAGGCAAAACATTATCAGGCCTATTTTGGGCTTGAAATTCAAAATTCTATCCAAGAGTAACCAAGCTTATTTTTTTAAAGGATCTATCTTTGTTCCTTGTTTATCAATATTATTTCTAACTTATTGGGGTGAAACATTGTCTGCCTTATTTGGTTTGTGTTTTCAAAATTTCTTGCTTATTTTGTCTGTTTTTCAAAGGTTGTGGCTTATGTTCTCTCTCACCTTCTAGCAACACTTACAGTCAGTTTTAATGAATCATTATTGTGTAGGTGTGGGCGTCCATGCTCATTTAATGCTTTGTTTGTGTATAAGTGTGTTAGTGTGACTATGCCCAAATACACATCTAGATGTTATAAATTTATGTGCTTAGATGCTATCCATTCAAATCTTTTGTGATCCTTGAATCTTTCTACAAGACCCTGTTTGGGGTCAAGGCCAATAGTTTAGGAATTTATTTAATATATGCCTAATGCCACTTGAAAAACATATCAATAATATTTTGGTGCATAATATGGTGATAAAAATCACTAAAAAGGCATTAAAAAAATTTCATGGTGACTTTCTTAGGTCAAAATTATGGTGATAGAATCATTTCAAAAAAAAAAAAAAATGCCTTATATTTTATTACATTTCAACTCTTGAGTTGTTAATGTTAAGTTATTTTTTATTCACCAAGAACAAAACTTGGACAATATTTGTTTAATCAATATGTAAGTTTTCAAAAATATGTAATGTTAAAATGTTTGGCAACCAACAAAAGAGCTTGAAATCTAAATCCATGATTGTGGATTGAAAATGGTACTGTAAGGAAGCATCTTCTTATAACTGGAGTTTTGATTTAAAATAGTATTCTGAGTTTACTTTTATACTTTATTTGTGATCTGAATAATTTCATAGATTTAACTATCTTTCAATTTACAATTAAAATAAAATTGTAGTTTAATGTCTAGATGTTTCTGTAGCACAGTGGAACAATAACAAAAAAACATTTCTGGAAAATACTTAATTGGCTGACTATTTCTAAAGAAAACATGCCAAGAAAATCAAATTGACATCATTATATGTTTTGTTTTATGTCTTGTCCAATTATTGTGGTTGCCCCTCATGATCCTAATTGCCTAATGTATTTCCAGTAAATTTGTGGTTTTCAACATAATTTAGCTAGGATAAAACTGGACATAGCACTTGATACTTTTTGCATGTTCTTTCATAGTTAAATCATCATTTCTAGGGCAATTCCTATTTTGAGCTGATCATAGGGGCTCAAAACCTTATAGTTATCATCTGAGAGTCTCACACCTTGTTCATATTTTCAAAAATTTGACATGATTGACCATCACATCCTTATTTGTTTATTGCTGAATAACTTTGAAGTAGACCCTCTCCTAGTAAATTTTATTAGAGGATTTATTTCAAATAGATCTTAAGTTATAGAACACGAAAAATATTATCTCTGAGCTCCTTACTACTTAGTGTGGAATTACTCAAGGAACCTTATTGGGACCACTCTTATGTGTAATAATGATCAATGAGATTGGTAAGGGATTCCCACAAAGATGCTAATATGTAGATGACTTGCTGATCTTTGGAATAATGTCATAGAAATATCAAAAGTAATCCACTCAGAATACTAACCCATGTTTTGGATAAAGCTAAAAATCTACATATGAAAGTACATTCCATTAAGTCAAAAGTAATGGCAATAAATTTCTTAAAATTCTTGAAATCTATTCTTGTTTTCCTAAATCATAAGCAACAAAAAATGCTAGTGAAACATGTTACATTCCTTGATGTTGTAATTTTTAATAATCTTAAGTGGTAATGTTAACCATATGACTCTTTTTTTCCCCAGTGTAGCATATAATTTGGTCAAGGTGGTAAAGATGTTATTGTGGCAGCTTTGTTGGGGTCATGAAGATTGCCCTATTTGGACAGGAAACAATTCACTGGTTAGCCACTTCATCAACATGATTACTATATTGAAATTTCTTGACAAAACTGACACTGCTTTTCTGACATATGTCATAAAGTATCCTACAGAAGTACTGTGCCTCCCTGTCACCACCTACACCTCTCTATTCTCAAAATTTAACAAGCTCCATCAAGTTGTTTTGGGAAAGTCTTCAAAACTTGACAATTATGAATTGAGCTTCCCACAATTGCCCAAGCCAGCTTCAATGCTAGATTCACATGTAACCATTATCATCTCAAAGATGCTGGATGCCTTGTCTGATCCTCTTAAGCTAAAAGCTGCTATAGACCAGATTACTGGGCATAAACTAGTACTTAATATAAAGCCCATCAATTGCAAGGGGTATATCAATATGGACAAGTCTGCTAGGGACGACTTCTGCTTGTCAATCCAGAATGTAATCTCCAGTACTACAACAAAAGTGGTTTCCAAGTTTTTTGGTATATCACATAATAATCCTAACGATGTTGATATTAGGGTTCTTGGAAGCCAACACAGTATCAAAGATGCTAAAAGAATGGGCCTATCTAAGTCTGTGAAACTAGAATTTTTGGATTCTTTTGCCCAATCTACGTTTTTCAAGCATGGCCTCAGGACGGGTTATGAAATTTGTCCTGTTTACGAGTTTAAGGACCTACTCAAATTCTGTTTTAAATGCCAATCATTAGACCATCTGCAGAACTCCTGTCCCAGCGTTCTCCCAAAATGTGCTTTTTGTGGAGGGCCGCACATATCAGCAAAAGATGAGCCCTGCATTGCCAATCCCAACTGTGTAAACTGCAGCCCGAAACACCCTTCCCATAGCTTTTCCTGCCCTGCTATTAATAATCAGATAAAGTGCAACGCCACCTTACAACTGTGAGTGCATCAGTTTTAGTTATTTCGTTTAATATAAATGGTACCAAAGATAAAGATTTTATTATGGATGAGTTTTTTGGTTCCTTTGACTTGGTATGTCTCCAGGAGCATCTTGTCACTGCTTTTAGTTTGAATTTTTGTTGTGTCAAAGTCAGCATCATACTGTGTGGCAGTCGCCTTTCCAGTGGACTAGCCTGTGTCTTTAAACAGGACATTCATCTACCCTCCCCAGTACTCTTCTACTCTGACAAATTTTTTTGGCTCTGCGTGTTGACAGTATTTTATTTATAAGCTCTTATCTCCCATATGAAGGATACTTGATCAGATCCTTGTCTAAATTCGCAAAGGCTTGTAGTCGGCTGAAGAATCTTGTGAATCAGCTACTGTCAAACTTTCCACAGTATATAATAATTGAAAGTATCTCACTTTCAGCTTGTTTTTCAAATGTGTCTGTGTCCTTCAAGCATACCTGAGAGTTTTCTGTTTGGCATTGTTTTGTCAATTTCAAAAAGGGGAAAGTCACCAATTAATTGTTCTTGCTATTGACCTATTTCTTTCTCTTGTAATATTAGTAAGGTTTTTGAGTATATCCTTCTACCGTTTTTGACTAAAAATGTTAATGAGGGTGAAAACCAATTTGGTTTTTGGCATGGGATGGGTTGTCAGCATGTGCATAAGATTCTGTCTTCTTTACTGGCTGATAAGTCTTCCAAGAAAAATGCTCTTTATATTTGTGCTTTGGATTTTTCGAAAGTGTTTGACAGTGTTGTCCATAGTCAGCTCCTTTTTTCTTTGTATATTTCTGGGGTCAATCTATCTGTTATAATGTTTCTTAGGTTTTGGTATTCAAATTCTTTTCTTCAGTTAAGATCTGTGCCAGACACTATTATAAGGTTACAAAGAGGAGTAAGGCAGGGTGATGTTCTTTCCCCTACACTTTTGAAGATCTGTATTTATGTTTGCTGGCTAAGATTTCAGGTGCATACCTTTCTGGTCTTGCAGATGTTTCTTATCTTGCGTATACTGACGACTTGCTTCAGATTAGCCATTCCAAAAAGGGTCTTTCCCAAATGGTCTCTATAGTTTGTGATGCTTTATCGGATAGTTTCACTTTCACTTAATATAGATAAATATGAGTTTCTTCTCTATAACTGTACTTCTGCTACTCCCCTTCACTGTAATAACTTCACTATCCCTCTTGTTGGTTGTATTTGTTGGCTTGGTATCTCTATTACTAACAATCTTTTGAGATTACATTAGCATACTGTTTGTGATATAAGTAAAAAGATTCAGATTGGCTATGCAAAGATTGTTGCAAACAGAGGGAACTATAATAGATGTGCACTGGCCAAACTTTATTCTACTTTCAGTGATAATTCTGTTCTTTATCCTTCAGGTCTTTTCTTCTTAATAATGGTAATTTATAAAGAATTTTGATAAATTATTTCAAATTTTGCAAATTTTTTCTCTATCTTCCACCTTGAGCAAATAACCAGACTCTTGTTAGAAAATTTTCAGTTTTTGATATAACTTTAAAGTTGGAGATTCTTCACAGAAAAATCCAACCTTATATCCCCTCAGTTAAGGAAACTTACATGTGCAAAGAAAATAGGGCAGTTAAATGCCCTTGCATGCCTATCCCCTCGCCACCGTCTTATCCGTTTTTTCGTTGATTTTGCGTGTATATTTGTTTTTCTCTTTGTGTTTTTTTATATTTATTCTTACTCGCCATATTTACTTTATGTATTGTGTGGGTGAAAAATAAAATAATAATTACCGCAAGAATAGCGTCTATAAACGCTATGTAAAATAGTCCACTGTCTCTCAGCTCTAATGGTACAGGAAGATTGCTCTGTTGTTCAGAGTGAAAATGTTGTCAACATTTGGCCATTTTGACGTTAATCTGCAGTTTTAATCCATTTCAAAATTTTAGTTTTGATTATCCTTGTCTGGAGAATTCAAAATCTCTGAAATATGCATTTCTTTCTTAAGATTCTTAGAAGTTTCCGACATGGTAGGATTTTGACCGGGACACTTCAAGGATCAGCAGGTCTTGTTGGAAGGAACTCAACACAGTTCCTTCAAGAATTCTAAGCTATTTTGGGATGGGTTCAGAGAGAATATTTTTGTATTTTATAACTTGGGATTTATTTGAGCCAATATATATATATATATATATAAAATTTACTAAGAGAGGTTCTACCTCAAAAATGTTCAGTGATAAATGAATTAGGAAGTTGTGATCTATGGAGTCAAATGTTAAATATATGAACATAGTATTAGGCCAAGGGACAGTTCCTCAGATGATTGTAGCATCTGGCATCCAATCAGTACAACTACTTTAGAATTTTTTTTCTAATGTTTCTTAATGTAAAATATTATTAAGAATAATAATCATTAAATCTCTTGTTGTTTAGAAAGTACCAGTAAATTCAACAACTATTTTTTTGGTAGAGGACTTTGAATTTTAACACCAATTATTTTTCATCTGTTTTACATATTCAGTAAAGTTTTGACAGAGTCACCTATATTTTGATAGAGCCTTTGGCTGTCTAAAGAATTTGACAAGTTATCTACGTTTGAATTCGGCTGAATGAACATTTTTAGTCAGTCTTGTATTCCACTACATCTGACAAGAATTCTTGACACTTGGAATATAGTTTCATCAATATAATATTAACTGCCATTTTAACTTAATTTTATCAAGAAAAAGGTAATGTGGCAAAATTCTAGAAAAGGTCAGATGTATTATGATGCATTGGCTGATCCCAACTTTTATTGAAAGAAAAGAAAGAAAAAAACAAGTAATAACAGTTCAAACATTACATAGCAAAAAATTGTTGGGAGCTCATTTTGAGTTGAAAGCAGGAAACTGATTGGATTGAATATTCTTTTCCTATGTAAGTGTATTGGATATAGTGTCTATTTATTGTATTGTCAAAATATAACGGCGGTTTCAAGAGATGGTGTTCCAAGTCAAGACTAAGTAGCGTTGTCCGGGTTTGAAGAAAAATTTCTTCCAAAATTCCACTGTCAAATCATTGGTGCCTCTATCCTATCCTTTAGATATAGATAGAAAATCACAGGACTGTGCGGTATATTGTTAGAAAAGCAAAAATGACATCTTTAATCAGCATAAAATGAGGAATTTAATGGTCATATTTTTATTTCATTAGCTGGTTTTCTTTGGAAACGGTAAGTCATTGAATATTTTGCCTACTGTTTTGTCTTTTTGCTGATGATAATATTTCGGCATCTAGATGTTAAGCCAAAATATTAAGAATCTTATATTTATTTCAGTGCTAAAATTGTTTTTGGTTCTTTTTTTCTGCTTTCTTATTGAAGTATTATGCGTGTTTGTATATTTTCATTTCAGTAGCAAAGATTAGAATTTCTGCTTAAATTTAAGATCTGTTTTTCTAAAATCTTTTAAATGTTTATAAACTGGAATTTAACTTAAAACTGAAGGATCTTAATAGATGTTAAAAAGTAAACGAAGATGTGCAAAGGGGATAATTTTTATTGCTATGACCTACTTCAAATGAATTATCAAACTGTGCCGCAAGAAATCAAGATAACTGCTGCTAATGAAAGAATAAGCCTTTTGCAAAATTGTGTGAATTTTCTGGAGCGCCAAGGATCCCCTTTAAGTACATTCTGCCTACTCTGTCTATAAGCTTTTTATACTATTTTCTTGTTAGAAATCAATATTGATAGCCTTTTGCAAAGTTACTTAGCATACTACTCAAAAGTATGACAGTAGTAAACTGCCATACCTTAGAAAAAACTGTTGCTGCGTCAGTTGATATGTATTGAGCTTTATTTTCCCCAAAAGATACACAAGTGGAATATAGTTTGACTCTTTCTCTCAATTCTTCTTTCTAAAACAGTAAAAAACTTTAGCGTAAAGAGCGGGGCGTTGATGAGGAAGCAGCCTCTTTCATATACGAAGTAATTTCTGTGCGTTTTAAGTTTTGATGTCACTCCTTACTTTCAGTTGAAAAAACTTGTTTTTTTGTATTTAATACGCAAAAGGATGGTTCAGTCCCACTTTCTAGAGCTATAACGAAAGAAAGTTTGAGATGGTTAGAGCACATTCTGCGGATGAAGGATGAAAGATTGCCGAAGATTGTCCTTTTTGGCCAGTGGTCAAAGACAAATGGAAAGCAGGTCGTCCTTGTCTGGGGTGGAGGGATGCTATAAAGAAAGATTTAAATGAAAAGGGGACTTCTTGAGAAGGTGTAAAGAGGAAGGCTTTGAATAGATTGGGATGGAGGAGGATCGTGCGTAGCTGTGTTGGCCTCAGACGGCTTTGTGCTGTGGTGATTTATTGCTAGTAGTAGTAGTAATTTCCAAGTGAAATTGGTATTCCCTTTTAAAGTGCTTGGTATGGTTTTCTGTGCTCACGCTCTCGCTGTAACAGACAACAGAGGCATAAACCTCATGCAGGAACTTCTTCTTGTCCACAGATTCTCTTTGTAATCATATTCTTTGTCTCAAACATGTAATCATGCTCTTTGTCTCAAGCCTGGAGGGTAGTTATGGCTTTTAATTTCACTTGCCTAAAAAAACGTCTGTGCGGCAGTTTCTTTTTTTATTGTTATTCCAATTACAGTTTTTCAACTTCCTCGCTACCATGTTTCCAAAGATCTAACCAGTCTTTGGCCAAGGTATAAGAAAATGCCAAGCTAAAAAAGAAAAAAATACTTTTCAGATCTGGGTGGTTAGGATCAGCAGGTGATTGGTCTCTTTTCAGCATTTATGTCGATATTTGGGACTTAAGGATCGTGTTTCAAGCTGTTTTTCATATTTTTTTTGCCAAACTTCTTTTTGATCCCCCCCCCAAAAAAAACGCTTGAACAATCATCCATGTTTAAGAATTACGTGTTTTAAGATATTATTTTTCAGCACTGTCAACCTTTTGTTTTTTTTTTGCCATTAAATAAAAAAATAAGTTCTTTTTATCTGAAAGTACGGAGTGACATTAAAGCTTAAAACGAACAGAAATTATTCCGTATATGAAAGGGGCTTTCCCCTCTTCAACGCCTCGTTCTTATGCTAAATTCTGACTCTTGTCACAACTCACCTTTTTATCCAAAAAACTTAAGCGTAAAGAACGAGACCTTGAGAAGGGAACAGACCCTTTCATATACAAAATAATTTCTCCTCGCTTAAAGTTTTAATGTTGCTCTTTAATTTCAGTTTAAAAAAACTTGTTGTTTCATTTAATTTCTGAACGTTTTTCAACTAATGGAGGTTTGAATTTGGCTCAGTGTACATGAAAAACTAACACAAAATTTGCGTATTAGCTTTGGTAGATTTAATCACGATATGAAGGGTTGTCCTTCATATCGTACCTTTTCCTCAGTACCTTGCTCTTTATGCTAAAGCTGTTAGTAATTACACCTTCTTATATGGCTTAATTTTCATGTTTTAAATAATGCTGGTAAATTTGGCTCGCCCTTTATGAAATATACTCCTCTCCCTCACAGAAAACTCATCGTTGGAAATTTCATCCTACGCAAAGTGTACACCCCCTCCCCCCTCCGTCAAATTCTCGCCAGATAGTTCCATCCTGGTTGAGAATCCCCTTCCCTGTAAAATTGTTAATGGACAATTCACCCTGAAAAATTCTCCTTATCATTCTTTCATTTGAATAAGACTTTAATCTCTAATCAGTTTCTTGATTTATCTAGAAATTCCCTTTTCGGGTGAAATTAAACAATGGGCAAAGGTCATAACTTGCAGCCCTTCCACTGAGGACCATGGGCAGTTTATTCTGAAACAAATTGTACCTCTTATTTTTCTCCCAAATCTACCGATGTTTGACTGCATCCTCCAATGGCTCGAAAAAGGTAGCTGTTTCGTTGTCATTTGCCCAGTAGATTTCAGAAAGGCCTTTGACCTAATCTGCCAACTAACTGTAGACATGAATCTCCAGGAAATGGGCACGAAACGACGTACCCTTGGCCTTGTAATTGACTTTTTGACTCTCTCTCTCTTTCTCTCTCTCTCTCTCTCTCTCTCACTGTCTCTCTCTTTATGTTAGTCACTCTCTCTATGTATGTTAATGATTTTAAATGTAGCATCTAGAATTTTTATATTTTTGTAATTTAAAGTTGTTATCATCTGGCATCTGGTAATTCTTTTTTTCTTTTTACAGCGTTCCAAAGACTTGTTGGATTTGTTTGGATATAGAAGAAGAGAATGAAGACCCAAATTTATGGGTAAGCCCATGCAAATGCACAGTTGGCACTAGATGGGTAAGTTTCTTGTTCAGTTAATAAATTATAGGATAGATTTTTATTTGGCCCTACTTAATAGGAGTACACATGTTCAACTTATTACAGTTGGAGGAGGGGATAGAATTCATCTGCTGATATTAATAGATAATTCTGATTATGCTGCCCCGCATTTGCGGTGTATATTTGCCCTGCAGATGGACCGTTTCTAACTTGTTCTTTTTAATACTTTTCCTCTGTCAATTTTGTTTAGAAGTTAATTTTCTGTCTTTTCTTCTGCTCAGGTTTTGAGTCAGTTTTTCTTTACTTATTTTTTTTTTCTTTTCTAAAGATTCGTGGATTCGAAATGAAAAGCTTTGATTATGGTATGTATAATTCTTTATCGTTTTTTTTTGAATTCAAATCTATTTTTATTCTTTTTTCTTTCCTCCTGTTTTAAATGCAAGGTCTAACAAATAATAAAGGAGGGGGGATTGCTTTAATAAAAATTATAAAACGCAGAAGTTAATTAGCTAGACTTTTGAGCAGCCTCATAGACCTTTTGAGTATCACAGCTCATTTTTGTTAAGTAGAAATCTGATTTTGCTAGTAGAAATCAGCACTGTATGTTTGGTCGCTTAATTTATTTTGTAATTCAGATGAGGTCCACATTGAGGGATACTGAGCATATCTGCCTGTATAATTCAGGGATTATTTAATTAAAAAAATGAATATCTTTCATGGATATAATCATTAAAAACCTATTTAAAAGAAAAAATAATTATATGACATTTTGTATTGCTGAAACAGAATGCGAGTGCTTTTTTTTTTTTTTTTTTTTTTTTTTTTTTTTTTTTTTTTTTTTTTTTTTTTTTTTTTTTTTTTTTAAGTGGAATTATTTTGAAGAAGGATGGCTGCTGACTATTCTATTTTTAGGTCCATCAATCTTGTATTTTAGTTTGGATATCTGGTATGCAAGATGGAGACTTTTGCAAAGTAGTCAGGTGTCCAGAATGCAGATGTAGATACCATATTTGCAGTGATTGCCGTAAGACCCGATCCTTTATGTTCTCTTCCATATGTTCTCTTTGGTTTTCCACCCCCCTTTTTTTTTAGCTTCCCTAGCCTATTTTTTTCTTCGATTAGTAAAAGTATAACTGGAGCAAAGCCTTTAGTCACTGCCACTGCCAAGCCCCATTTGGAGTCATTTATCCTGATTTTGACAGGACCAGCTGTAAAAAATGATTTATAAACTTCACTTTTTGACCTATTTTTAAGCTTAAAGGACCTGAGAATATTGAAAAATAAAACTATAATTGTTATTGGTAGACAAATGGTGTCATTGTTTTTACTAGGTATATTGATATCGAAATTTGAAAAGAAAAATTAATTGTTTAAACCGTAAGTCTTTAACCAGGGGTCCTCCTTCCCTCCAAAGAATGGATCAATCTGCACGAATCTGAAATCAATCTGAAAAATAGGCTATATGAGAAGACTGAACGCAAACTGCATAAAATTTAGAATGATGTAATTATTATATTGAAATTGTATTGGTTGTGAAATTTTATTATATGGAAATTATATTATTATTATTATATTATATTTTTATTATGAAAATTCGACGTGGAGTCGAAGTGAAAACTGCAGAGGAAACTTTTCTCAATTCCCCAGTTCAAAAATCAGTCTGTCAAATAAATTTTAAAAATTGACGAGAAAAATAAAAAAAAATTAGGCTGTATATTTGACCAGAATACCCAGAGATTTTTCTTGATTTGTATTTTTTTTTTTCATCAAATAAAATTTTTTATCCCTATGCAACTGTCGACCAGAATCCCCAGAGATTTTCCTTGATTTGTATTTTTTTTTTCATCAAATAAATTTTTTTATCCCCATGCAACTGTTATCTGTAAAGTAATACTAACGTTGAACTAAAAGTAGTTATTAACAGGAACTAAAGGAAAATTTGAACTATCAGTAGGTAGTAACAGGAATGAAAGGAAAAATTGAACAATAAATTAAAAAATATAAAGAAAGAGATGAGTATTTGACAACCCGTACTAAAGTTGCACTGAAGAAAATCTGCTTGACCCAGTTTAATGTTTTTTTTACTGTGAAAGAGCATAGATTTGTCCATTGGGATTGTTATCAAATACCAAACCGAGTTTTGAAAGCTTTATTGACTATTCATTGTAATTACGTCAGCTATTTCTTTGTGCTTTGCTGAGTGGGGAGCAAGTTCTGATGATTCACGAAGGAGCTCAAGGGAACTGAAAATTTGCTGTTTTTAGCATGTATTGAAGAAGATAATCACTAGTGTCATTTTTCAGTATATACAGACAAAAGGCCCAATTAGTTTTTATGGCACTTGGTATTTACCAAGTGACATATAGCGATCGCAATTTCTGTCTGTCTGTCAATCCCGGTTTTGCTAGTTTGGGCACTTCCAGATAAGCTAGGACGATGAAATTTGGCAGGCATATTATGGACTAGAAGAGATTAAATTAGAAATAGTCTCTTCCCCGGTTCGGCCATCTGGGGGGGGGGAATGGGAGGAATGTTAATTCGGAAAAAGTAGGAAAAATGAGGTATTTGTAATTTACGAACCGGCGATCGGATTTTAATTAAATTTAATATTGAGAATGATATTGTGTCTCATAGCTTTCATTTTAAACTTCGACGGGATCATGTGACATTGGGGGAAGTTGGAGGGGGAAACCTGAAATCTTGGAAAACGCTTAGAGTGGAGAAATCGGGATGAAACTTGTTGGGAAGAATAAACATAAGTCCTAGATACTTGATTGACATAACCAGAAAGGATTTACTCTCTTTGGGGGAGCTGGGGGGGGGGTATTCGGAAAAATTAGAAAAAATGAGGTATTTCTTACTTACGAACGTGTGATCAGATCTTAATGAAATTTAAAATTTAGAAGGGCCTTGTGTCTCAGAGCTCTTTTTTTAAATCTCAAAGAGATCTGGTGACATTGGGCGGAGTTTGAGGGAGAAGCCGGAAACCTTGGAAAACGCTTAGAGTGTAGAGATTGGGATGAAACTTGGTGGGAAGAATAAACACATGTCCTAGATACGTTATTGACATAACTGGATCGGACCCTCTAATTTTGGGAAGGATGGGGAGTTAATAAAATTTAGAAAAAATGAGGTATTTTTAACTTACGGACGGGTGATCAGATCTTAATGAAAATTGTTATTTAGGAGGACCTCATGTCTCATAACTTTTGTTTAAATCCCAACCAGGTCCAGTAAGATTGTGGGGGGGGGGTCCGAGTGGGAACCTTAAATTTTGGAAAACGCTGAGAGTGGAGGAGAGTCCTAGATTGCAATTTAAATTTCTATCGGTCTGTCTATCTGTTTGTCGGTCCCGATTTTGCTAGTTTGGGCACTTCCAGATAAGCTAGGACAATGAAAGTTGGCAGATGTATCTGGGGCCCGACTTGATTAAATTAGAAATAGTTACTTCCCATCTGGGGGGGGGGGATTGGTAGGACCGTTAATTTGGAAAAATGAGGTATTTACGAATGGGTTATTCGGATCTTAATGAAATTCGATATTTAGAAGGACCTCGTGTCTTAGAGCTCTTATTTTAAATCCCTATTGAATCTGGTGACTTTGGGGGGGAGTCGAAGGGAGGAACTGGAAATCTTAGAAAACGCTTAGAGGGGAGGGTTCGGGAGGAAACTTGGCTGGAAAAATAAGCACAAGTCCTAGATTCCTAAATTGCAATTTAAATTTATGTCGGTCTGTCTGTCAGTTGTAGTTTTGCTAGTTCGGGCTCGTCCAGATAAGCCAGGACAATGAAAATTGACAGGCTTATCAGGGACCCGACCAGATTAAATTAGAAATAGTCACTTCCCTGATTCGACCATCTGTGGGGGGGGGGGGTTGGAAGGACCGTTAATTCGGAAAAAGTAGAAAAATTGAGGTATTTTTAACTTACGAACGGGTTATCGGATCTTAATGAAATTTGATATCTAGAAGGACCTCGTGCAAAATATAAAAATTTCCACAGTTTTGTAGATAGAAGCTTGAAACTTCTACAGTAGAATTTTCTGATCTGCTGAATCTTATGGTGGGATTTTCGTTAAGATTTTATGAGTTTTAGGGGACGTTTCCCCCTATTTTCTAAAATAAGGCTAATTTTTTCAGGCTCTTAATTTTTCATGGGTAAGACTAAATTTGATGAAACTTATATATTTAAAATTAGCATAAAAATACGATTCTGTTGATGTGACTATTGGTATCAAAATTCCGTTTTTATAGAGTTTTGGTTATTATTGAGTCGGGTTCGATTGCTATTCTCACCCAAGCAAAGGGGTATTGGTGCTTAAATAATGCTATAATAACATACTGTTGCTTTAATAACATACTGGTTCTATAATAACATACTGTTGTAATCGTATCCATATGGTTTGTTTCTGTCTTATTAATTAGGTCAGCTCGCACAAAAGCTTGCTCACTACTGGAGTTAATTACAATTTTGGTCAATTTTTCATTTAATTTTCCTTCTTTCTATGTGATTTCACATGCTCATTAATATTGCCTTTACTATAGGCTATAGCCCAATTTGTTCTTTTATGGGTTACTTTATCATCTCTTTCATGGTAATTTTTAGAAAAAGGCTCTGAAGAATCACATTTTACCGGATTATTAGCATTCTGAGCTTAAATATTATGGATTTCGTTTTTTAGACGATAATGCTTTGACTCCCTAATTTTTTTGTCGGCTGGTCCCCCCCCTCCAGTAAATGAAGTGGCATATTTTTCTGTCATAGCGTTTAATGTCTGATAATTTTCAATTTTTCTCAATCGATCCTTCGACAAATTATTATGACCCTCCCAGAGCCTATAAGTCGCTTTTCAAATTTCTCCAGCGAGTTTCTATTAGACCTTTCATGTTTTTTTTTTGAACTCTTGGTGATCTCTCTCTTCCTCTGCCCTTCTACGGGTTTCTTAAGCCCTTTCTTCCACTTCTCTACGGGCTTCTCCTATTTTCTCTACCTCTATTTTATGTAAGGTAGAGCTGTTTACTTTTCATGCTCTAGAGTTTTTTCATTTTAGTAAAAGATGCCTTCCAATAATTTCCAATTCTACTTGGTTAAGATTTTTATTTACCTCATCGCAGGTTTGTTTTTATTTTTCCCCCACCTCCTCATGCTCTTCGCGAGCGACACTTTTCTCCTGGGTAAAAGGGTATATCAGATCTAATTCATTTTCTAGATCCCGAATACGCTTTTCAGGTTTACCAAGTTTTTTGTATACTTTCTATACTTTGGTTTACCAAGTTTTTTCAGGTTTACAAGTATTTTCTATACTACTTGTTTTTCTTTAGAAAATGCAATTCTTGAAGAATGTCTTACGGATGTTGTTCAACTCTTTCAAAAATCTCCTTATAAGTTTGTAATTTTTTTCGTAATGGCTTCCTTGGCCTTTTTAAAGCTGCCAATTCCATATGAAAAAACGCGATATACTGTTTCGCTAATTTTTCTCGAATGTCTTTGTCGCTATCTTTATAACATATAACTTCGATCCTACGTAAAAATTTGTCATTATTAAACATGTTTCAGAAGAGCCTCTATCCCAACTTCTGCTCCATAAATAAGCTGGTATCTTATAATCTATACATCAAATGTTATCTTTCTTAACTGGCATTACTCCTTAAAAAAAATTAATTTAATCTTTGGAATAGTCGGACTATTCAAACTTAATTAGCGAATTCAAATTCCCTTTGCTAAAACAATGTTTAGTGAGCGAAATATACCTCCGAAAAGTGGGATAACAAGGGTTGAACGAGAAAGTAAAATGAATAGCCGTGTGAATATTTCACTAGTCGATTAGCTGGACTAAGACTCAAACAGGGACACTACCCGGCAAAAAAAAAATCATGTATCCACCCCAGGTACTGGTACTCAAAATGTAATTTCCACTTAGGCCGATTGCCGAATAGGCCAGGGGTGTCTCACTTTCCTTATAAAATGTGCGCTCAACACTGACAAATTTTCCTGAAATTGTCTTATAACCTTCGCTACTGAAGGTTATCTTAAAGTCTGCTAATTCACTCAAATAATCACCCAACTTTCAATTTCTCTGATTGCTTCTTATACCCCGTAATATTTCCTAATACTGAGAGATTCTGCCACTGTAAAGTCGAGGCTCAATTATTCCGTAATTCCACTTTATTTCTTTTTATTCTCAAAATCTAATATTATCTATTATTACGGAGAAAAGAGTCGATTTGTGTATTTTTCTCTAATTCTTATATCTTATTTTATAATTTAATTTTTAAATTATTTCTTTGATCAATTTATAATTGAATTCTTATCATACCTAAACCCCCTTTCATTGAAGGTACTCTCGCTCATATAATGCGTTTCTTAGTTAGATCCTGGCTCGTCAAATTTTTAATTTGCAATGTATTAAACAGACACGTACGCAGGATTTTTTTCGGGGGGGGGGGGGCAAAACCTTCGAAACAGCAGATATAAAGTGTTTTTTTTTTATTATTATTTAGTAATGCAAAAAGCACGTATATCGGAAAATACAGACTAACTTTAATCTGTAGTATTGTAGCGAAGGGGGGGGGGAGAAGACAGAAGCCTCAAAAGTACGTTTTAGGCTCGGGTTATGTTCATAACGATTTAGAACCAGTGATTAATCTATTATATCCCACTGAAAGGGAAATTTTAGGATTAACAGTGCAATATGGATGCTGTGGGTGGTAGTTCTTTTGTTGCAGAAACGTAGATTTCAATTAAAAATGACAGTTTCCGAAATTGATCCATTAAAAGCTGTACTTTGACCTGAAAGAGGGGGGGGGGGATAAAAGCCCTAATATCAAGGATAATTCTATTTTGCTGTGGAAAGCAAACTCTCTTTACAAAAAAAAAATAACAGCACAATTGCTAATTACTCCAAAGAGGGTAAAAAGTTCGACATAAAATGGGTTAATAATTGGGCAGTGACTTGACCAGATAATGGCAGGCTGTAAAATCCCCCGAAAAGGCTTCACACATGTATCTAGATTCTTAATAATTTGCCAGAAATCCCAAGAAACCATGGGTAAATCTAATATTTCACAAAGTTTCGGGGGGGGGGCGGGCCCAAAGGCCCCCTCCCCCTGCGTACGTGCCAGGCATTAAACCTATATTGTCGTGCAAATTTTATAGCCTACTAATTCTAGACTAAATCCACTCATATCTTCGGGAAACGCATAGTCAGTTTTAACGCTTTTTTACTTTTTAGCGGCTTATTTGCAATTTTTTAGAAGGATCTATCACAACATTTCATCCTTCTCGTCTTATGTCTTTTATGCTGGTAATGCTTATTCCTTTTTGTGGTCATTTGGAGCTATCTCTGTTCTTCAGGTATGTTCTAAAGACGTATATTATAATCAGTATATTATAATCAAGGCCATATCTAGGGGTGGGGATTTTTGGGTTTGCCCTCCCCCCTGTAATTTTTGTCCGACCTGTAGAAAGCGAAAAAAATGTGTATAGACAAATTTTTGATACGTTTCAGATCTTTTTTGTAACCTAAATCAAACAAAACCCCTGGGAAAAAAAATACTTCTCCTGTTTCCTTCCCAAAGAAAAATCTTGGATACGCCCTAGCTATAAATATACAATTTTCTGGTTCATTCATCTGGAGGGTCGTTTTATACTAGACATAACGTTTTCTTTGTGTGACATAAGAGTACTTAATAGGGTGTTCTATGGATAAAATTACAAATGTCTGGTTTATTACGGCGAGGTTTTTTTTTCGCTCTCATTCATAACTATTCATGATATATTTGTTCTTTATTTCTTCTATTTTATCTGGTTTATTTAGATATTATTTTGGAAGTGCAAGTAAAAGGTAGGCCCTCTGTGGGCTTTAGTATAGAGTGATATTAATTGTGAAAGTTCATCACTTCAAAATTTAATTTCACCTTAGTTTTTATGTTTATTTTCAACGTTGCACTAATTACAAAAAAATATTTAAAATATTATTCGTTTTCAATAAAGCGCCAATGACGTAGTAGGTTTTAACTTTTACAGATGGGGAAGGAAGTAGTACTACACAAGTTACGTTTTACTCGTTTTAAGATTTATTTATTTATTTATATTAGTACCTATCGCACTTTTTTCGCTATGACTTTCTATTTAATTTTTTTTGGGGGGGGAGGGTTGAGTTTCATTCATTCTTTTTTGGTAATTTCTGATTATTTTGAGTTTGAATTATTGTAAGTTTTGTTTTTCTGATCTTAAGTTTAATACGGTTTTTACATATCTTTTAAAAACTTCTTTTTCCAAAATTTATGTTTTAAGTAATATACTGCAAAAAATAGACCTGAAAACTGCTACTGGTTCAGTAGTTTCATTTTTAGGGTTCATACATTGGCACATTCACACATCTTATTTTATATAATGTTTTCATTACTCCTTTTTCGAAAGACTTTTGGCCTTGGTTGACATGGTAGCATTGTCCGTATTATGCTACTGCTGAAAGTTAACTAACAATTTGCTGTTTATGGACTCCTATTCAAGGGAAAAGGGTACCTTCATATATTCATATATATTTCTTTTTATTATTCAAGTCTCTTTTTTTAATTATAAAGTAATGAGTTCTTTATACCTAAACGAAACGTTATTTCTGCTTTCGCTTTATTACTGATGCTGTATTAATTTTTTCTTTCCTCGGGAGGTATACGGAATGACGGAAAGCATGATGTGTTGGAAAATATTGGCCTAATTACCCGTTTTCTTTATTTTAATTAAATTCTAGTTTCTGATACAGTGCTTCTTTTATAATTTATTTTTCCTCTCCTTGGAACGTCTACGGAACGACGGAATTAGGGAAAATATGGGCCTAATTACCCGTTTTCTTTATTTTAATTAAATTCAAGTTTCTGATTCTGTGCTTCTTTTATAATTTATTTTTTCTCTCCTCGGAAGGTCTACGGAATGACGGAATTAGGGAAAATACGGGCCCAATTACCCGTTTTCTTTATTTTAATTCAATTCCAGTTTCTGATACTGTGCTTCTTTTATAATTTATTTTTCCTCTCCTCGGAAGGTCTACGGAAGGACGGAAGGCGTGAATGTATTGAAAAATATGAGGCCAGTTGGTATCTTTGGTGGTCTCCCATTTATTTCGGTTTTGATTGGTGCCTCACATCTTATTAATTGGGAAGAGCCCGTTTCGAAATTTTTGCGTACATATGTTCCTGAGACCCGAGTCTTGAAAGACTGGATGCCTCTGTTCAAGTATGTATTTTCTTTCTTTTTTTTTCTTTCTTTTTTTTTAGCGATAAGACCGACGAGATGAAATATTGCCAAATGAAAAAGATTGAAGAAACAGATGTTTTACTTGTGATTGTTATACATCTTTTGGTGTTCTCCTTTTGAGTCTTGTTTGTAATCTCGATGAATATAAGATCTGAAGCCAAAGTGACCAGCCATGACAAAACAAAGATAGAAAAGCCTGCTAAAACAACAAAGGGTATACGGCCAGTAGAAGAAAAAGAAAAGACAACCTATAGTTTATCTATAAAACTAGGTGTCTTCATAGAGCATTATTTCATAAAGGGTTTGTTTCTTCCTTTTTTATTGTTTTTAGTTATATATTTTTTTCTATTTCAATTTTAAATTTCACTGATTATTTTGCCTTATAAATGGATATTTCTATATTTAGAACTGAAGACTCCTAGTATTACACTGGTGATCCGTCGTTTTTGTCTTCTCTTTTCCTTCTGATTTTCCCTTCTTTGTTTCATTTGCTTATCCTTTCCTTCTGCTTTCCTTTCGGAGCACTGAAAATAACTGATCCATGGAATCAGTCAGGATGGGTATGTTGGCAGCAAAATCAGCATTTGAGGTAATACCCTACCATGAACTAAACATCTTAGCGTTTCAAGTGAAATGGTTTTTGTCACATCACGACGTATCATGACATAAAAGAGCTCTGTTGCGACGGCATATCTTCGACGCACTCCCATCATGATTTGAAAGAATGGGCTACGTTGGCCGTTGCCTTAAATATAGCTCTCTGTGCCATGATGTAGAGCTTTAAATAATCTGCAACCATTTCTCAGCGATGCCTGTCGATTCTAGAATCTGTCAAATTCTGGGATCCACCAAAACATAAATGCAGTTTTACTGCGTCCCTACAATTTTCTTGTTTTTTCTTGATCAAAGGCATGTAGTCTAGAAACGACAATCAAGGAAAACTATAATTTCATTTTTCTCAATTGAAAGAAATCGTGAATTGAACACGAAAAATTCCTCTAAGGCTCGCAGATTTTCTACTAGTATCCCTTCTCAGTTTTTTCTTTGTTTTAGATTACTAAGTAATGCTTCTATCTTGTTAGGATATAAATAAGGATATGTAATAAATCTATTACTAGGATATAAAGGATTATATAAATATATATAGCATGTATAGATTACTAGGATATACAATACGATTATATGGATGTTAAGGATAAATAGATTACTACGATAGGGGATAGAGGCGATTATAGATTACGGAATATAGGTTATAATGTTTAATCTATAGATTATATTCATAAGTCGACTAACCCTTGCTAGGATTTCCAACGAAACAGAAAAATTCAAATAAGTACCCTGCACATATCCCTGCAAAGACTTCCTAGCGTGCAAAGGTCGACAAATCTGCCTTAGCTTCAAAAGTAAACTTAGTAGGTATCAAGTATTGTCGGGTCTGTTTAGCACTACTACTTTAGATTTCTATGAAATAATCATGGAAAAGAGCATCTTGAAATCACAATTACATCTGTGTATCTGTTGATGCGAGTATTGGTGTTTTACTCAATTTCATATTTTTGAATTTCCCATTTTTTGTGAGCTTTCCAATACAGATGGAATTTTCTAAATACTTTGGAATTTCCGAAAAATTACCTCTTTAACTCGAAATTCAGTAGATAAGTCGTCAATTAATTTAGACTTTACCTCCACAAGTCAAAGTTTACTTTTTTGTCTCGCAGTTTTTCAACGGACCTCTGTTAATCAAATCCCTGGTATACATGTTGCGGTACACTAATAAAGTTATTCTTAACT